>NC_087548.1:29055506-29364006 GCF_963921805.1 Phalacrocorax carbo
GGGAACTGAAGAAAGACACCAGGTTTAGCATTCGGTCAGCTAACGTGGCGTATTATACTGTCTTAGATGCCAAGAGATGCTTGGGACATTCCCAGGCCTTGGGAGGCCTGGGAGGTGTGACCCAGAACCTACAGGATATCCATACCCTTCTAGAGCGGCAGCTAGAAGCCAGATGGGGTATTGCAGGCTGGTCAAAATGGCCCTAAATATTGTGTTAGAGGCAGCTGAATCCAACCATAAATCTTGTTCCACATCCATTCAACGAGTCCATGGGAGACATGAGAAAAATACTTCTTTAACGTAATTGTCATACTGTGAAGCTATGAAAGGCAATAGAAGCTACCTGATACCAGGTTTTGCACAGTTGACAGTTTAGAAGGGATGAAGAATGAAAGAATCAATAGAACTAAAAGAATAACTTGCCTGTTGAGCAGTGCAAAACATTTGAAATAGTTTGTCCAGAGTGGTTTTCTTATCCTTTCAGATGGCATTTTAAGGTGCCACATTATTTTGTGTTCATAAAATTTTCTTTTTAATATTCTTTTTATCCTATTAATACTCCTTGTCAGAAACACTGTAAAATTCAGTAGTTTGAATACCAGCCATCTTGCACACTTTGCTTTCACTTAATTGTGAATGCTTTCCCTTATCTCTCATGTTTTAAATTGTTAGCTGGATTAGACTTCTAATTGCTTATCAATGATTCATTTCAGTATTTGGTCAATTGCTGTCGTAGCCACTAGAGGGGGCAAAGTGCCTTCCTGCACTTACGGTGCCCCGAGTCTATGACAGACGGTATGTGTGAGATGAGGTTTAAAGAGAAGTTAATTTATTTGTCGAGCGAATTGGTACAGTTTGAAAACACAGATGCACTCTTGGACCTACAGGTCTTTGCCCTGAAGGAGGTCAAAATGCCCCGAAGGCTTGTCTGTTTTGTCCAGCTGTGCATCTGTTGGCTCGCAAAGGTTACTTGCTGCTTACTTCAGACTTTGCTGTGTCTGCAGATCTGAAATACATTCTGTTATACCCTTCCTGGCTGTCACTGTATGGCTGCAGGCTTTTTCAGCTTCAGGGAGATGTACAACCATTCTCTCTCCCACTGATGCTTTGCCTGACAGCAGCTTTGTGAGTTGCCTTTTTTTTCTCCCTGTCCTTTCTTGAAGCCTTCATTTCTGTGATCTTCTGTGGGTTGTTTATGATCTCTGATGTCTTTAAAGGCTTTGTTCCTGCTCTGTTTAGCTATATTTCCTAAATAACTAAGATTTTTCACTTATCTGTGAAACTGTTATATGCCAAATAATAAAGAACTATTCTGTTGAAGGTTGCAGATCTGGATGATCAATTTGCTGAATTGGTTCTAGGAGAATATAGTGAAAATTTTGACTTAATACCAGCTGACAAGGTAATTTTTACATTTCATTATTTATAAACAAGTTCTTACTAGCTGTTATTGTAAAGGGCTGGGTTTTTCTTCCTTTGGGACATGCAGATTATGATTTTGCAGTTGTGAATTTTTTATCAACAAAAAAGTCACACCAGCTTTTGTACTGAATTTCCAGTCCTTTGAATTTAGGACAAAGTATATTCAAGCTCAGTATGAATTTTATATGATCATGTACTAACTGTGATTATCAGACATGCTAGACGCAACTTCAAAAGTAGGGTACCTTTGTTCAGGAAGGTTTTTTACTGAAAACTAGGCCACTTTGAAAGCATTTAGGGAAAGGTGAATAGAATTTCCAGGTACAGTCCATGCAGTTTGTGTCCGAGCGGCTGATTCTTACTAACAAAAGTAGCATCTCAATTGCTATGAATTGGTTGGATGTTCAGATGCTGAAAGTGGTGAGGTACAACACTCTGAATTAAAAGGACTCTTAGAAAAAGAACAACAACAGCTGCAGATCTGCATGAAATGTTAAGAAATCTTAAAAGCAGTGTCTTCTGTTTTAGCACCTAAACATTTGGGTTTATGGTTTTGAGCTCATTAAAAGCAGTAAAAGGAGTTTGGATGAGTGATGTTGTAGTTGCAAACATGCTTCTTAACTTTTGGGGATTTGTTAGCAATATCTGATAGCTGGAATGCAACTTAAGGCTAAATTGTAGTTCATACGTTAACAGAAAATAATTCTTTTTTGCAGTTACGGTCTGCTATCCGCAGAGTCACGCTAGCTCAGAAAGCGGTACCTGTACTCTGTGGCAGTGCACTGAAGAACAAAGGTGTGCAGCCATTACTGGATGCTATAACTATGTACTTGCCTGCACCTAATGAGCGTTCCTATGAGTTTCTGTAAGTACAAGGAGAAAAGGAAAAAGGAAAAATAAGTAGGAAGGCATAAAAGGAGAAAATTAAAAGTATCAACAAAGCATTCATAATTTTAAAAATGTTTACTGTATTTAGGTATTAAATAACAGTAAAAATGTGCAGATATAAAAAATACCCTTGAGTACTGAACCTGCTTCGGTTAGTGCAACAGGAATTGTATCCATTTATGTCCAGCTGTCAAACCTGCACTTTAGGTATCTAAAGTTCATTTTTAATCTGAGGATATTGCCATTTTACAAAACTGGGGTCTTGGGATCATCTCTAGTATTGGCTGAGTCACATGACATCTTAACATATCCTACTGGAGCTGGAACTGCTAAGGTTAATGTTTTTTTAAATACTGATTTTTAAAAATCTGCCTCTGTTAATAATACAATAAGAAACATATTGCTTCTTAAATGATTTGAAATTTAGGTAAACATGAGTTTGAGTGGATTAATCCTACCAGTATGCTTTTTGTTGTGCATCTTGTTTTGCAGACAATGGTACAAGGATGACCTTTGTGCCCTAGCGTTTAAAGTTCTCCATGATAAATGTCGTGGACCACTAGTTTTTGTTCGTGTTTACTCAGGCTCACTGAAACCTCAATCAGCTGTATACAATATTAACAAAAGTTGCACGTGAGTAACATAGAGGTGTGGCTTAGTGTAACATTGGAATGTGTGTTAAAGTCCTGAGTAATCAAAAAATTTCATTTTCAGGGAGAGAATAAGTCGGCTGCTCTTGCCTTTTGCTGATCAGCAAATTGAAATACCATCACTAATGCCTGGCAACATTGCCCTTACTGTTGGGTTAAAACAGGTAATGGAAAATACAGATTCTAGTTGGGAGCTTGTTTCACTAGTGTGCTTTCTACTTCTATGGTACTGTATCTCAGTCGTGTTCTTGGTTGTTGTGACATATGTAAACTGCTTTATTTGAAGTACATGCACATGTACTTCCTCCTAAAATGAAACACTACAATGTACAGATGTCCATAACTGACCTGGGAGATGCAGTGCTGGTTACACAGAAAGGACTGAGAACTGAAGGTGTATTTTAGTAGGGCTCTGAGCTTGTATTTATATTCTAACTCTCAAAATACAATGTAATGCCAGAGACACCTCCTGTGGGGGAGGAGAGTGATGTTCCAAATAAGTTACCCAAATGCAACAGTTTAAATTAAGTTCAAGTTAGTTCGTTTCATGCTTGGTTCTATTAGTTTACTAACTCAGTGTTGTGTTGTCTGAACAGGGTGCATAATCTCATTTGCACAGATTTTCTAAAATGTAACCAACTTTGGAATGCATAAGCAAATTTTCATTTACCAATACTGTTCGTTGTGGCTTTATATCTTGACTGGTAAGTTAGATTTAAAATGCAGTGACCTGGGCAAACAAATGGTGATCTAAATTTCAGCACAGTTTTTCCTCTTCCAGATCACTGTAGTTATTTGAAGAGAGAAGTTACCGTAATTGTCTATGACTAAGTAAATAAGTGGAGTTCAGCACAAGTGGTTTTTAAGAGAGAAATGGTCAGGGTTTGTGGTTTTGGCTTTAGGTTGTGTTGTTTTGTTTTGTTTTCCAAATCCCTTCCTCTTCCCCTCCTGTATCTTGTGGGTCACTGGGTGTTGACAGAGTGCCACTGGAGATACCATAGTGTCATCAAAGGCGTCAGCAGTTGCTGCAGCACGCCGAGCTGGAAGGGATGCTGGGAGAGAGAAGTGGTCTACCAGTGATGTGGAGAGCCTTCTGCTGGCAGGCGTTGAGATCCCTGACCCTGTGTTCTTCTGTACAATTGAACCTCCTTCAATGGCCAGACAACAAGGTACAGCATAGCTACCTAAGAATATGATAAGATATTCTATAGCTGAGATATTACAGTGTAACCGTATTGTCCTTTGTAAGGAACAATGCACGTCCCCAATCCAGGCACACCTGGTTGACATGACTGAGCTGCACAAATCTATCAGTCAGTGATTAAATAAGGCCCTTTTTGGTGTTTTGCACAGATGATATATTTTAGATTGTGGTTGTTAGTATCCTTTGCTATTAATATGCCAAACAGTACCAGTAATAGTGCTCTTCTATGTTTTGTGTTTAGGAAAGTTGTAGCTCTTCATTTTGAAAGAAGAGAGGGAGGCACTTTCATTTCCTGCTGTCATGCTTAGTTTTGCTGCAGTCACGCTGGTGTGCTGCACATAGTGTCCTGAGGACAAATAACCTTGAAATGTGGGGGTTTTTCAGTCAGCACTCACAGGTTTGCTGTATTGTGTAATGTCTTCACTTACCAAGACTTCTGTGTGTCTAGTTAGGGTTCACCCATGCAGCGTGTCTTGTAATCTTACTGCCTTTCCACAGAATCTGTACCAGAGAACTTGTTTCCATTTCTCTCTTTTTGGAAGCATATACTTTAAACTTTCCATCTTCATTCCAACAAAGCTGAGCTTGGTTGGGAGTGAAGGGGAGGAAGGACAAGTACCAGTGTAGTGTGATGGGATGGCGCAGGCTAGAATGCAGATTTGGAGCAGTATGTCTGCAGGCTGAGCCACTGGGTTGTAAGCTCTTCCTGTTTTTGGGGGGTTTGGATGTTTTCCTTTGTGGGGTGTGTTTTTTTGTTTGCTTGGTTTTTGTTTTTTTTTTTCCAAAGACTGTAACAGAGATAAGTCTAAGCTGTGAGTTTATCATTCAGTAGCTGCTTTCCTGCAGCTGCTTTCCTCAGCAGTTAAGATAATGAAGAAGCAAAAAAAAATTTGCAGTTGAACCTTTTAATATTGAACTCATCTTGAAATATTTAGGTGAACCATCAGAGTTAGTTGACAAATTTTATTACATGTAAAAATGGAGCAGCACTTTTCACTGGCTTGATGAAGTATGTACAGGTTGCATTCTCTTTTGATACAAGCACAAAATATAACTCTGAAAATAGTATTTTTATTCATTAAATTAAAATACTTCATAGTGTGCAGTTAATTTGTTGGAAAGAATCAGAAGTGCAAGTTGCTTGTAATTTGAGTTGACTTTGTTTGCCAAAATCTATGCTTCTCTAGGGTCCTTTAGGTTCCTTCTGAGAATAAGATTTGACCTTATGAGGAAAGTGATGTTTAGACATTCGTAGTGAATCTAAAATTACTGAAGTCTCTTTAGATACAGTGTTTGATATTTATGTACAGACTTGGATAACGCATTGAGCTGCCTTCAGCGTGAAGATCCAAGTTTAAAAGTGAAGCTAGATCCTGACACAGGACAAGTAAGATGAATCTTCTATTGTTCACCTTATAACCAAGCTTTATTTTAGAACTGTCAAGACCACCCTCCAGCTAATTAATTTGCATATTGAGATTATCTTGAATAAAAAGGACTCTCTAAATATTCATATCATGTATGTACAAAGTTCATCAAATGAAAATGGAGCCTTGTGCACTTGTGCTTTACAGAGTAGGGGAAGTCATCCTATGCTCTGCATGATTTTGACAGTTCTGTATTTTCAAAAGTTTCAATTACACAGTCTTTAAGATAATATAAGATTACCTTTTTTATAGCGGAATTACAGTAGTGGTAATTACCCTCACTTATATGGTGTTTTTGTCAGATGACCTAAAGCAGTCCTGGTTTCTCTCTAGGCTCCTTAGAATTTGAAGTATTTACAAGAACTATTAAGAGCATGCAAGTCCTTGCTTAAACAGTTTGCATTAAAACCTGAGTTTTGCATGTTTTTCCTCTTCTCTCTTAACTCTTCTTACTAGACTATTCTTTGTGGCATGGGAGAACTACACATAGAGATCATTCATGACCGAATCAAACGTGAATATGGAATTGAGACTTACTTGGGACCTCTTCAAGTAGCATACAGAGAAACCATCCTAAATGCTGCCCAAGCTACAGGTAAAATGGGTGAATGGAAGGAACATCCTATTTCTGGTTTTGTAGCTTGATTTATTTTAAATGATCTTATGAGTCACTTTCAGATTTATTTTATGTATCAGGATTTTTTCCAAACAGTTGTTTAGCTTTCTTTTTTCCTGTAGATACATTGGATAAAACAGTAGGAGATAAACGACACCTTGTAACTGCAGAGTTAGAGGTGAGGCCTAGGTTAGGGGAGAGAGCAACAACAAAACCCATCATCGAGTATGCTGCGAGTGTCACTGAAGCACTACCCAAAGAACTCCAAGGAGCTGTAGAAAATGGAATCACAAATTCATGCATCCAAGGTAAAGGAAATGCTATGACAGCTATACTGGTCTAACATTTCTGTAAGAAGCAATTTAGTATGTTTCTAGGAAGAAAAACTCTTTGGTAGCTTGAAAACTAAAGGACAGTTCCTGTTAACATCAGATGCAAAGGAAAATCTTGAAATTTCCTTACCTACAGAAATTGCCAAACACTCCTTATCCTATGCCAGCAATGGAAGTCAGCATCCCTTTGGTTTTAAGGTTGATTTCTTCTCAGTCACTCAACAGTGAGCTTGGGGTTCTTTTGGTTTGCTTTTTTATCTGGTATAAGAGATAAGGCATTTGTTTACTTGATGACATCATGTAAACCACCGTGATGTGGCAGAAGTGGTTTCAGAGGCTAACATGTACATACCACACTTCCATTAGAGTTACTGATGGGGTTTTTTGATTTTCAAACATGTTAAATCCCTGAAAGTATAAAACAAAAAGCCTTACCTGACTGCAAAGTATAGGCTTTCTAAAGGACTAAAAGTGTCCTTTGCATTTGATTAAAAATAGGAAGTATTTAATAACTTGTGGCCAAAGAACTCCCCCTTACAGTAAAATTACAGGCAGTGGATTGATAAATAAGAATTACTCTAGAAGCAGCAGCATGAGGTGTTTTTTCCATGTTGCTTTGTTGAGTTGGAAAGTAGCTCTCATCTCACTGTGGAATATGTCTCGGCTGTGTGCTTTCTTCATGCTTCTTGAAGACATTTCTTGGAGACACTGTCTCCAGCCTAAAATTCATGCCATAAAGTGATTTTAAAAAAAATAAAACTGGCCATGTTCTTTGTAAGAAAAAAGCTATATGTTTTTTTCTCACATGTTGTTCAAGCCTCCCATCCCGTCTAATACAGCTTTTGATCTGGTTGAGTCCTGGGTTGGAGGGAGATAACCTACCTAGGACACCAGGCTTGGTTCATCCCTCGTGGAATTGAGTTAACCGTGCGTTTTTGGTAGTGGGTTAGTACTATGCTTTGCTGAGATCACATTGTATTGAAAAGGAAAATACAGAAGATACTCTGGCTTCTGGTTAAACAAAAGTTTTCACTGTTTTTTCAAACGAGGTCTTGTTTCAATAGACAAGTAATAATAACTTCATTTTTGGAAACAGTTGCATGGATGAGCACACTCACGAATTTCTGGTTCTTAAAATTATCCGTGCTTTTGGTAAAGAGAGTAAGAAAGTATGAGTCTGCATTCATTTGTCTCTTGGAAAAGCTAAGTAGTAACAAAATCAGAAAATGAGGAAAAAGTAGTCATGCCCTTGGGGGGTGGAAGGGAAAGGAGAGGGGAAAGAGGAAAGTGAGAAGCTCCAAATTAATCCTGAAACTTCTTTGCATGTGCCATAATGTTCTGAAAAACAAAGGTGCTTTTTTCTTTTTCTCTTTTTTAAAATCACTTTTTCCTAGGACCTTTGCTTGGATTCCCAGTTCAGGATATAGATGTGACAGTGCAATCACTGATGGTACATCCTGACACCTCCCACACGATGGTATCAGCCTGTCTCTCCCGTTGCATGCAAAAGGTACAGTCAAAATGTAAGCTGCCATAGAACACAGTAGCGTGGTAGACTACTGGGAAAATATATGTGTATCAGTATTTGGTAATTGTTCTTCTGACAGTGTCATGCCCTCACTTTATAGTTTCTTAAAGTAGAGAATTTGAGAGGCAGTGTTAGCTTGAGTTATGTAAGTACTTAAATGAATTTTCTTTAAAAAAAAAAAATGAAAAAAGGGAAAAAAAGTCAACATAACTCCCCTTCCATGTAGGCTTTGAAGAAAGGTGGTATACAAATACTGGAGCCCCTGATGAAGCTAGAAATCACAGTAAGTGAAGATTATCTCAGTGCAGCACTTGCTGACCTTGCACAGCGGAGAGGTAGTATTCAGGAAATCCAGAGTCGTCAAGACAACAGAGTTGTGGTTGCTGCTGTTCCACTAGCAGAAATGATGGTATGTAATTATCTTATTAATGGTAAAACACAATGCTTAAAAATAATTAGGCTTTAGTTTACTTATCCATAACAACAGGAAAAGTTTGGAATGAGGTCTCTTATTGTATTTTAATTATTGAAGGTCTGAAGGAAGTGCCCACAAAGCTAGTAGTGTGTTTGTGCCTGATGATTGATACAGGTTGTTAAACCAGCATGTGTTCAACTCCAAGTCAGAGAAGTAGTAAATACTACTAAAACAGGTTTTACAGAGAAGAGGGTTTTTTTTAAATATTAGGTTGACTCATGCATGTATTGCACTTTTAATAGAGTAATATTAAAAAACTAACTTACTAGTATACAGTCTCTGCCCACCCCACAAGCAGCTTTCTGCACTAACTTATCTTCCCTTTATCCTAAATTGAGTGACATGTGTTCTCCATTTTGTCCAGGGGTACTCAACAGTTTTGCGTTCTCTAACATCAGGCTCAGCAACCTTCACTTTGGAGCTTGCCAGTTATCAAGCCCTGAACAGTCAAGAGCAAAGTGCACTTCTTCAGAGGAGGATGGGGTTGGTGTGACCACTTTACTCTGTAGAACAATAAAGATATTTTGTACCCTCCCTGTTAAATATTTTCAGGACCCTGTTTATGTACACCAGTACATGCTTCTGGGATGGTTGTGGTCAGTGATGAATTAGCAGCTGTATGAACAGACTACCTTTAACTGTCTAAGGGAAGGTTCAAGAGACTGTTGTTCTGGCACAGCCTTATAACTGCAAGGCAGCTGAACCAGAGATGCAACCACATGTGGCTGCTTTGCAAATTCTTATCTTACAGATATCTGCAGTGAGAAGTGATGCAAATCCTTGCCACAGAAATGAGTACTAAGTGCACCTTAATGTGCCATTAGGACTGTTTCTTACTTCAGTAAGTACAGTTGTGAAGTTCATGTCTATAAATTAAATCAAGATACAGACTGACAAAACTGAAGTTACTTGTTTTCAGCTTAATAGAAAAATATGGTTAATAAGCATTTTAAGCTGTACAACCGTATTACTTCCTGTATGGTTAGAAACCAACTGGAACCAGAGTTCAGGACAAAGATCAGGACTGGGTGTAACTTCTGCCTCAGTTTGGTTTAGTAAATATGTGGAATGGATACTTCTGCAAATTGAGTAAGATCTGTGCAAAAAATAGAAGAAAGGCAGAGATCTCCTAGGACAGTGAGCCCTACATACCACCTTGGAGTATGCTGGGGGAGGATATTTTTTGACCTTTTGGAATGAGTGATTTCAGCTGTCATGGTTCTGATTTGCTGTGTGCAGTTATCTGATTACATAGAAAAATGGCAAATGATAAGATTCTTTTTATTTCAAAGCTAGTTTGCCTAGCTTTATTTTCCCTCAACTTTAGAATGTAAGGAGAATGGTATCAAGTTTCAGGATTTCACAGTGAAGATGCCCTATTTCTAATGAAAGCTACAAACCATCATTTTTACTCCCAACAAGAACATCAAATAACTTTATTTTTAAAATATTCACTCTTAAGTATTGGTTCAAATATCAAACCGCATGTACATATATTCATACCGCAGAGGCACTTCAGGCTGTTGACTAGAAGTCTTTGTAGCAGTTACTGCCCTCTTGCTTCATGGGTGCAGTATCCAACAAACACGGGTTCAGCTGCTATGCCACGGCTGTTAAAATAAAGTGGAATGTGTGTGATTATAATCAAACAACTATTCTACCATTGATCATACTTAAGTGCAGTTCTCTTTTTCAATCAGGTGTACCAGAATATTAAAATGTTGAAAAGCTTAAATTCAGGGCTAGTTGTCTCACTGTTCTGCAAAATATATTGCTTTTATTGAAGTAATTAGTATTTTCACATTCTTATCAGTTGACATTTACACACTACCCCTGCCCCCAACCCCAATGTTTACAGCTGTATATGAAGTACTTAAATCCTTTTCATTCATTTTCTTGGGGGGAGACAGTTTTAGTAAGCAGGATTTTTTCCAGCTACACTGTCATAAATTATTCTGTTCTTATGTGGCTTTAAAAACAAACAAGAAAAGCCCTGTAGCTTATACAATAAGGTAGTATGGAAAGGTGTTTCAGAGTTAAGTAGCTGTAGTAAAAATTCTGCTTCTTGGATATTTAAGAGCTAGATAGTACCGCTATTGTGATTTGTAGGGTAACATATACTGGTGTTTAAATTGCACTTAAGAGCTGCAGCGGAGAAACTGAATAACGAAACAGCTCAGCTGAACTATTGCTTGCCCCTAAGCAAGACCTACTCTTAAAAAGACAGGGTTGTTGTCTAGGTCTCTGGAATACACACCCACCTTTGTCTCCCCTCTCCCATCACCATTTCTCTGTAATTTGGGCTACTGTATTCTACAGGAAGCTGAGTTTAGATCTGAACAGCAGCTACTGCTTTTATGGTACTATTTCAACAGTAGTCGCCTTGGATAGGCAGAGCTGCTGTTCTTCTAGTGACTGTGGTCTAGCTGTTACAGAAAGTTCTACCTACTCACTCCCTGATACCCAATTGTAGAGCAAGCCAGAGCTGTTTATTCTACTTGTAGCAGGCCAAGGAGCCTTTCCAACTGCCATGGTCTGTGTATACTGTGTATAAAAGTGTGAGCAGGGACACAGTCCTTTGCCCACGCTCTGAGACTACAACAGCCTGACTGATAAAATCAGCTCTTGGAGTTCACACAATGTTAACGAAGCCCTGTATGCATGAAAGGCAACAGAACTGCAGCTTCAGGGAATGCTTATTTCATCAGTGGAAAGGGAATGGTCTCTTTGGTATTTTTCTAGTTCAAAGCCTATATAAAAGGAATCATTGTCAGGAGGACACGTCCCTTCATTAAAGTAGTTTGTTTATAGCAGTAATTGTTCATCCTAAGTGTATATGCCAGCAAAGGGGTTTTAGCACCAGACAAGTAGTTTAAGGAAAAGGTGTGCAAAAAGTATGGGGGGGTGGTTCTTAGTCTGCCCCTGCATTCTGTAGTTCTCATGCTAGCACTACCAGAGAAGCTGCAGTCATCTGGATCAGCTCCCTGTACAGCAATACAAGTGCCAGCATTAAGGAAGACAATGAGGGTGCAGCAACAGTTAACCTCATCTAAGAACAGCATGGCTTAGTTCACTCTAAGACCCTAATCCTAGAGGTACAGCTACCATACACTTGACTGTTCAGTTGTGTCAGTGTTTTCTCTGAGCCCCATCAAGAGATACACCATCCTGTTTAGTGATAGGACTTAAGTTTTTAAAGCCCTTTAATCCTGTTTTTATCATTTGTTAACTCTTTTTTCATGTATCTATTTTTCTCAAGACTGAGGGAGATCATACAGTTTACATACAGCAATTTTCCTACAGCATTATTTTAAGCCAGCTTGAAATAAATGACACAAGTCAAAATTTAGGAGTCTTTCAGTCACTCCTAACTTCATAAATTGAAGAGCTAGTTTATACTAGAAGCTAAAACTCAGTGATTACAACAGATAATCATACTAAGACATCTACAGGAACATAAGCAGAGAGCTTGAGTTTTAACTCTGACTGTAACTGCCGTTGTATCTTGTTCTCGAAAAAGCTGGTTTGTATCTAGATGGAAATACTTCTTCACACCGTTGGGATTTTCAATGACCTGTCATAAGCTTTCATAGAGAAATTAGATGTTGTGTTGCATTCTTGCTGCAGTCCAACTTGCCACAGCATTTGGGAAAACCTTAAAGGCTCTCCGACTATATACTTCTAAAAGTGGAGTCAAACTTAAACTTAAGATCTAGAAATCACTTGTTTCTACAACTGCAAACATACAAAGACAGCACTAGCCATGGTTAACCGGTAACTTGTCTAGGTACTTTTTAGGAAAGAGCTGCAGAGAGAATATGTTATGTAGTTATGACTTCCTTTACAGTAGTCATAAATGAATTAAAATTTATCAGGTACTCCTCATCCACCCCTTTCAGTCCCTACACTACAGCAATACCTGAAGGAATAGCTGGCTTAAGCTCACCTCTCATGCACACAGCTCCACTTGATTGCCTGCTGCAGGACTTTATTATTTATAATAAAAAATTAACAACTTTTTAAAAAAGTCTACTTTTTCTCCTGTCTATGTAATTCTCCCATATACCCTTTAATATCCTTTTTGTTTGAAAAGGTGTTGGTTTTTCCTTTACAGGAAGGACAGGCACAGATGAGTTCTAGTATTTCACTGAAGAAAGTTAATGAGTTCTGAAAATATTAGTTGCAAAACTGTCTACAACTCCTGTCTTAGTGTATCTGTTCTTCCATATTCATGGATACAAAACCATATGGGATGACATTCACAGTCAGACTGCTAGCCCTCCTCCCTTTCATTTCCAGGCCAGCAGTTTAGGCCTGTACTGAAACTCCATTGGTTATAAGGCACGTGAACCAAGCTTTACTGTAGCTGTTGATCTTACCGGAGCATGCGGCATCGATGATTAGTCAGTCTTCTATAGGCATCCTGCAAGTTGGTCACATTCTTGCTGCTCCAGAGTCTTTCCCCTACAGCACTTGCTCGAGGCCTGTAAAGATACACTGAGTTTTAGACTAGCTATGATCTATAACCAAGAATGGATTAAAGTTTTTAATACCAGGTCTTAGATATCCAGAAGCAGCAATTTTTGTAGCTGCCCAGGATCAGCACAGTGCAATGTTACCACTAACATACAGTCCTTTTGGATTAATTAATGCTCCTTGTAGCTGACTCTCTAAAAATATAACAATAAAGCAGTTCATACCATAATCTTGGTGTGAGGTTAGTTGCATCCACAAATTCTCCCCACAGGCAGGCTTCTCCACCTATTAAAAGCTTCTTCTGTTTTTCAGATCCTGAATTCGAAGCAGAAAGTTAGAATTTCTGTTTGCCCAGAAGGCAGACATATATCAACAATTTCATTTTCCAATACTGAGAGAGGACTGATGTTCAGTTGTTTGTTTTATCATATAAAACACCTATCCTGAGCACTAACTGAACGTTTTGGTAGTCTTGTACTGAATGTGAGAATCAACAAGTCATTTGCCCAGAGAACTCACTTCCCTTCTCTGTCAGAAAGGATTTTACTTTTTATCCTCTGAAGACATTCCTCAGCCTTCTGACATTCTTCAGAGATTAAGTTGTGACTGAAACTGGACATTCTATCACACACAGAACATTCCTTGAAAAAGCTATGAAGTCAGGTGTTCTCCCTAATCAGCAATGAGAGCTACCTTGCGCAAAATGAAAGCCCTGGGGAAAGAGTAGATGTTTGCATCAGCTTTAGCCAGAGGGAGAGAACATGCCTGTCTACAGAACAGTCCAACGCTCTACAAGCTTGCTAACACATGAGTTCAATGTCTACCAACAACCATTTTGCACAGCTCTGCCCCTAATGCATGAAGCATATACGTCCACCTAGGCCAGCATCCTGCCTCACACAAGTACCAGGGCCAGATGCTTGAGGAAGGTAACACTTGTCCCTGTGAAAAGTGGAAAGTTGGATTTTATTTGAGAATTTTCCAGATTTCTAGTTGACATTCAAGTCCTTCAATTACAGCATATCTGATCACAGTGGCTGCATGACCACTCTAAATAGCCTTATTCTTTCTTCCCATTTACACCTTACTATGAACCAAAGACTTTCCTGCATGGAACATGCATATGAAAAAAAAGTAACAAACCAGGGAAGTTAAGTGGTTCAACGCTGTAGTATTTCTTCCAGTCTTGCCCGTAACTAATGTAGTCTAAGTACCAGGGAGCCGCCAGGATAGCAGTGAACCCAGCTCCAGTGACACTGCTCAATTCATGAGCATAGTTGTTTTCCATCCACACTTCAACTACAGTGTCTGGTTTCAGCTAAAAGGAGGAAAAACAAACCAAACCAAACCCAAAATATTAAAGACAATCCTAATTGCTGTTATCAAGAAAAAGCACGATTGATTTCAAAACTGGGTATTTTGTTTTGAAGAGGAACATTTTGGAAGCTATTTTTTGTAATTTCTTTTTCCCCTCACAATCTAAAGCAGATTAGCTTTTTGCTGGTTTTAAACAGCGTTCACTGGAGTTTAAACAGAGGGTGCTTACCTGCACCAGTTATCTGACCAGCTCTGGAAAGCTGAGCAGCTGGTGTTACAACAGATGCACAGTTACGTGAGGAACAAAAAGAAGAAATCAAACATATGGATATCAACAGAAAACTTCCCTACCCTTTACTCTGATGCTCTAAAGCATATTACATTATCTGTGTTTGCCTTTAGAAAGCACTTCACTGCTGGTGTTCCTGTTCCACCTGTTTTACGTGGTCAACAAATGATAATTTTAAGGCAGGCCCCACACCTGAGGAGACTTGCTAAAGTCAGCAGACTTGCTTTAACTCCTATGAGACACAACCATAACTACTTAATAGTCTACTTTGGAAGCCTCCAGCAATATTATGCTGTTATGCAAGAGTATCTATTTATTCCCCCATCTTACCTGTGCTTTGTTATCAAACACTTCTTGCCAGACCATGTATCCTTTGTTATAGGAGGAAACAATGTCCAAAATCCTAGAATTTAGAAATAAGATCATACTTGTGAACTTCAAGGTGATCAGTACAGGCACATAAAGTAGCAATGTTTTCTGCCCTAAGGCACATCAGGCCTTTCCCAGCACTGCATAAGGGATCAAGAAAAAACACTTTTTTCTGGTTTTGGCCTTCAGTGCTCTGCCTCAAAGGGGATTCTCCCATGTATAAAGATATGCACATGCAGTAACACAAACTGATGTTCAGAACTACCAGCAAGTCACACACGTGTCTAAACCCAAGTTATTTAAGAACAAGGGAAATAAACAGCTGCAAAAGCCTTACGCCTTTTTCTCCCCACCCTCTGTGCTGACATTACAGCAGACACCTAGTTTAAGATGCCTAACACATTCAGAGTGTGCATAGAACTAGCCTACACGTCCTTGTTGTGTCCCATCTTTTAGAGCTGTGAACTTCACTTTGTATTTACACGTTACAGTGTATTAAAATAAAATAAAGTGGGTAGTCCCCAATATATGGCAGTTTTTTAAAACAATACAGGCTAGCCTATATCAGCCTCAGTATCTGCACCTCAACACCATCCTCAGTGTCTATGAAAACCTGAGCAAGAATTAAAAATAACATACTTCTGAATATAGTAAGATTCCAGTTTAGCATAGTCAATGCCAAATCCTTGCTTCTTCATGAACTCTTGCACTTCAGGGTTAGATTTCCTTAAATAATAACAAAACAAGTAAAAGAAAAAAGAATTTTATTTTAAACCAAATTTCCCAACCATTTCCACCTATGCACAGCACGCAAGCTGATACCTTAGGCGTGCCATAGCCTGAAAAGCACAAACAAGCAGATGCAGCAGGCTAATGTGATTTAGGTATTTTGAAACAGTTTCATCCTGATTTGAAATAAAGCCAATAGTCCTACTTCTCTAGCAGAATTACTGGAGGCCCTGTTCTGAAGCAGTCTCTGGCAGTCTGCCTCAAGCTCCTAAGAGTTCTGGGGCTTGTTGCCAGCAGGTATGGAAACTGAACAGCCACAGTACCAGGGATTCTGTGGGAATGACATATAGAATTTGGGAAAATACCCCAAAGCAAAACAAACACTTTTGTGATAAAACATTTGTCAGAAATTTTTCTCTCTGTTTAAAAATTAAAGCAATTCCTCAGTGTTCAGATTTGGTGTTACAAGCGAATGCACAGATAGTAACTAGATCAATATGAATACTCATCCAATTAGATCTGCTCCAAATTCCGTATTATTAGTTACTCCAGCAGAGAGACTCCAAAATATTCAAAATTGACAAACAATTGAAAAACTCTATTAATACATGCCGTACTTTAATACAAGCACACAAGAGTCAGTACTATGACATTTAATGTCAGCAGATTTTCTGGAAGGTAGGACTCAATGGAAAGAACTGCTTTTCCATTAACACAAAGCATTTAAATGTTAATTTTCTCATATAGTACTTTTCTACCATACTGGCTCTCCTTCCTGTGAGGTTAATTTTCATAAAGAAATCCTTCTGAGTACCTGAATACTTGTGAAACTACTAGTCAAAGCAAAATTCTGCAAAACATCACTTGCTGAGGATCACAAATTCTCTGCCTGTAAATAGTTACAGAAGTAGAGTGGAGATCTTCGGGTTAAGCAATAAAAATTGTCTCACACAACCGAGTTCCATAACTGATGGATTTAGGCAAGTTTAAGAGGCACTATTCTTTGAACTGTCACCGTACCAACAACTGAAGTTCACTTCATCTCCTCCCAAATGAATGTATTCATCTGGAAATACACTGCTGATCTCTTTGAAGAATTTAGTCATGAAGTCATAAGTTGTATTCAAAATGGGATTTACAGGTCCAAAGGACCCAGTTGGCTGTTCTCCATTGTAACAGGGGGTGAGAAGATCTTTTTGACCTAATAGAAACAATTAATAGAGGATATTCAGTTCCATGTTGGTATGCTAACTTTGCTAGCAGGAAGAAGCAGATACCCATATTAAAAAGGTTAACAGTATGAAACAAAACAACTTGCCCTAGGTTGAAGAACCTTCTAACTGGAAATCAGGACTCTGACTTCTAGATTTGTGATTTAACACACACTAATTTATGAAACATGTCACTATACCTGGAAAACTGCTTCTGGATGACTATTTGAATAACAAAGCTTTAATGGATTTAGTAAGGAAGCCAACTAGGAGGAAGCCAAATATAACAAGTCTGTTCCAGAGGCCTCTTTTCTCTTGTTATTACTCTGCTTTGTTAACACCTAAGTAGGTGGGAGGTATATTGCTCAAGGTAGATGTCCTACCTCCGTGTGCTAGGAATTTACCTCTACACAAGAAAGGAAGGCTAGACAGACATCAAAACTAAGCACTGGTTCTTGAATTAAGGTATCTGAAGCAGCATGAGCCACTTCACTAATAGACAGAGACATCAACCGCTTTGAAAGAACCTTCCCAAAGCAGAAATCTCTGCTCTAGAGACAGCAACTCACTATTTCTAGCCCCTGCCTTATTACTCCAAACTCAAGAGTACTGGATGGGGGGATAACAACAACATGAAGGCTAAGGCAGACATACTATATCTGTGCCTTCACACACACCTCCAGCACAGGAAGCGTCAGCTTCCTGCATTCACTTCAGCTCCTCTAACACGTAAATTTCATGGCCATCATGACCATCCCTGAGCCTGCCCCTTGCTTACCTCTTAACAAGGGCCTTTCAAAGCACTTTAAAGGCTGCTTTTTAACAAGTTTATTTGCTTGCTACACCCTACTTACCACAGCCTTTTAACAATTAATATTTTCTTGGACATACCTTTTCCCCAAGACTGTGTGTGTCCTGGGGTATCAAACTCTGGGATAACTCTAATGCCTCTTAACCGGGCATACTCAATCACCAGACGGATGTCAGCATGAGTATAGATGTGGTTATAGGAGTATGCTCCCTGTAAAATATTCACATTTAGAGACAGTTCACAAAGTGTTATACCAGCAGCTCACAAAATTGGGATTAAAGTCTTATAATTTAGACTGGAGAGCAGTTTTATAAGTTGGCCTTTTCTAGTTAGCATATGTGCAGCTGCACTGACAGAACTTTGAGGGGGGCGGAAATGATGATGACAAAACGACCAGAAAAATTAAGCTCTTTTTCCACACCAAGACAAATCTCCTGAGGATACCATCCTTTCCTCCTTAGCTCATAGTTTCTGAAGAAAACAGAAAAGCTAGCTTCTATTCCATCAACATTTTTGAAAGATATATTTTTCAATTCTTCTGTACAAAGGCAAGTTAGTTTTCCCCTCTAACTCTTCATCATTAGTTCTGAAACACAGGGCCCTTCTTACATGATATGCAAGACTAACAGAAAAATTCTGCCAAGTCAGAAATAATAGCGTCTTCTTCCAACACCTCTGCCTGTCAGTTTTGATACAATGCCCAATTTAGCATCATGTTTGCTTTGTGATGCTGAATTTGACCGCTACTCTACTCCCACACAGCCAACAAATGTGACAAGTGAGCCAGACTACTACAGTTTTGTGAAACAGATGCTTGCCAAAGAGTAAAACTACATAAGAAAAGCATCATGACTCCTCATGATTAATAGCATCTTAAGCTTCTATTTATCTGGAAACTGTTTCCACAGCTGAGTTACTCAAAAAACATAATGGTAAACAAGAAGCCTCTCAAAAAAGGCAGCTATTGAGACAAAAGCCATCTCCCTCTCTCCAGCTGTCAGTGGGGAATAGGACAGAAGTCATAGTATCATAGAATGTCCTGAGTTGGAAGGGACTCACAAGGACCATCGAGTCCAACTCCTGTCCCCACAGCCATTACTATGAAAAATAATCTGACTGCACCATCAAACATTTTGGATTATAAAATTCTTCGCAGCATCTGTTCAAGCACTGCCTACATAGTTTTCATGAGGATCAAATTCTAGCAAGCATTTTAAAACAGAATCACAAATCTTGTGGTTAAGCTTAGTCTACTTAATTATTCATGCTTGACTAGGCTACTACTATACTGTGACTGTGCAAGAACCTCATGATGGCTTTCATTAGTTAGCAAAATCTGCTGTGAATCAGAAAATAAAGAGATACGCTGCCCTGTATTTGTTTTAGAAAACAACCTCTCACTTTTGGACCTATTACATGTTTTGTTTTGTAAAGTTAACTAGATCTCAGAAAGTGCAGAAGTACTGCTGCAGTAGTTCCAGACCTAGTGCTGACAGGAAACTCTCTGACATTTGTTTGAATGGCAGGAAGTCTACTAGTTAAACAAAGCAACAGAAATCCAAGCAGCATTCAGCACAACGGGTTGTTTGCACACCATTACTGCCTGAAGGCCTGCAAACAGTGAGGCTCACTGTCACCAGCAAACTTGCACAGAAGAGTTAGGAAGGCCATTTACCATGCATCCACCACGGAATACTTGAACATGGTCCACCCAGACACTCTGGCCGGATCCTAAATGTGGACTTCCTGGTTACTGTTCCTGTGGCACTGTTTCACAATCAGCCAAGGCAGATGTATTCAACCATTGGTAGGCTCTGCTTTTTTTTTTTTCCCCACAAAATACATGCCAGATTTCTGCCCTCCCACTCTGCTCCAATAACATTTACTCACCTTGTTACTTAACTCAGGGAAATAAGTACTCTGGTAAGGGAATGACTGATCATCTACTATATGCCAGTGGAGAACATTGAACTTGTTAAAAGCCATGGCATCCTGTAACAAATAATGCAATACAGTCTAGTTAAGCACTTCACTCTCACAGAATACCTATGCAAAAGAGGTGGTCTTGTACTAGTGCATCCTGCATGCCTAATGCAATAGCTAAAAGGAGAAAAAACAAAGCATACCATGTTTCACCAAATCCTAAAAGCATACACCAAAATGCACCAGCCTGTTTATACTACTGCTCTGTTCCTCTGCCATCTATTTGCACCACTCCTGTCAACAAGCTCTTGATCTGATCATGCTGCACAGGCTGGTAGCAGGGGAACTGCTTACAGATTTCTTCCACTTCAGAACATATCTGGGGAATTCTCTGTGCACCAGCTGCTATTTCAGCTTACAGAAATCTTATACTTTTCTGCCTAAATACTTTGGACTCAAAAACTAAACAGCATGAGAGAGTTTCCTACTATTTAGTACATCCCTACTTGCTAGTGACTTCTACAGAATCTGTTTCAAATGCATGCAAAATAAACCATGCATTCTCCCTGCCAAAGATAGTGTTCCCCTTATGTTCTTAGTCATTGCAGTGTGAGTACTTCCCTTTTTTGAACTTGAAGATAATCAAGATAAATGTCAACACATTGATCTTACAATTATGACTCCAAATGTTAAACACATACCATGAGTTATGCTAGTTTGTTAGAATCACTAGAAGTGTAGCATGCTGTGAGCAGACAGAATAAAGGTTCTCTGCCTTATCTGGGATTCAGCAGTTGCAACACAGTTGCTTCCAATTTCTTGCTACAGTACAGTTATTTCGACCCCTCCCCCTTCTTTTTTTCACCAAGCTGTGTTTAAAGAAGTGACAAAATCTCTTCAGGAACTCCCACCAAGTCCAAAGGAGGATCTATACCATGTCCATTCCCCAAAATTATCCTATGTGTTTTATTAGACAGGAGAAGTTTTAATTACCGCATGTCTTCATGCATTTCTATCAAATACCATCTTCCCATATAGAAAATTATACCTCTTAACCTTTACCTCAGCCACTCCTTCCTCAAGGACAATGCCCTTCCTGGAAATACAGTACAGCAGCTGAACACAAACAAGAAATGCACTTGAACTGCTGCCTTGAGCCTCCCACACATCAGTGAGGGATTACTGCCGCTTTTTATTAGGTTAGCCTGGATTCAAACAGGTACAGAGGTGGGAGGAGAAGTACACTTGTTCTTAAACCAGCAAAATGTCATAAAACCTAGCTCTGGGAAAGTATCAGAGCCACAGACATAATTTAATGAAAGAAAAAAGAATAGCAACAGTTACAGAAACACAAAAATAGTTAGAAATGCAAGTCTCAAAAGTCAAGTTACTCTTTGAACATTGTTGTCTGTTTTATAAAAGACACAAATATTGATGCAAGTAAGTACTTGAGTCTTTGAAGCACACTCAGCTGTAAATGAAACACTACACAAATGCTACTTGCTGAACGGGGACTGATCTTAAAGCTAAATACCAGTGTTAAATACCCATGGAGGAGCAAGCTCTGAGCACAGTTCAAGGATGACCTCAGAAATGAAGACTGGTCTTACCTGCAGTCCCTTCTGCCCATCTTAAGCCTGCTCTGCAAAGTTCTGCAACATGGAAGGAAAATTTCTAACACTATTTCAGCTTGGAAAAGCAAGACAGAGACGAGACAGGAAACTGCATGTTCCTCCACTCAAAGGCTCCCCCATTTCAACCCACCAAATAAGGCTTGCTACAAGGATTTCTACAGCAGAAAAGGGGAGTACAAAAGAGGAAAACCCACAGCTTTAGCTGCTATGGTGACACAAATTCATCACCGTCCCATCAAGGTGGGATCATACAATTTTTAATGTGCTTACTTAAGCTTTTCAGAGGAAGTTCCATTTCTTTTGTTTGTTTGTTTTTCTTTTTGAAGGGATGCGGTGAAAACAAATCAGTAGCTTCCAATGAACAACTCCAGTTTCTCTGCTCTGTATTGCTTAATTACTGGCTTGCTCTTAGCAGCCTAAGAACGGACTACCAAAGCCTGGTGTCTGAAAACACTGAAATCTTCCTGCAGTCACTGGCACTGAAGCCAGGACTTGCAAGGTCTCCCCTGTACTGCTTGGTGACAGTAGGATGTCTCAAAATATGCTTCCAAGGAATACGTGAGCTGATTTAGGCAACAGAAAATACAGAGAACCAAGGTACCACAAATCCCAGCCTCCTTTAAAGATTTACTAATCACTGTGTCTGCCCACTCACTTTGTCTCTGGTGTATGTTCTAACCTTCACTTAGCAAAGTTCACCCTGTCCTTTTAGTAGTCAGCCACAGGAGGTGGGTTCTCCTTTCATACCAGCTCCAGTTGCTACAGCACAACAACAAAAAGCCTTCATTATTAATGATACAGAACTGCCCACTTACCAGGTTTGTAAGAATAGATTTCAATGGTAAATAATGCCTTGAAGTATCTAGTAAGATTCCTCTATGAGCAAATCTTGGGAAGTCTTCAATTTCAGATTCATTAACAAGAAACTAAGAAAAAGAGATTTAAAAATTAGAATTCCCATTTTATATTCATCATTTCAAACAGGAAATACTTACTTTTTGGTTTGTTAACAGCTTTCTGAGGATCACTTTCTGAAAAAACACTTAATGAAACTAGTAGATCTGCTGTTTCTAAAAAGTCATCCAATAAAGAATGTGGCTGTCTTATCAGGACTGTGGTTTAAATTAATAGGTATACTTACACTCCCATAGTCATCTTCATGAACCAACTGGCTGAAGGTTTCCAAACCTGGAAAAAAATCCAATAAAGGGATCTGGAGTACAACCCAGTACTTGTCTTTGAAGTTTTAGTTAAAAACAGGACCATAACTATTCATAGGCATTCACATAATTAGAAAGAATGCTTTGTAGCTGAATTTCTTTCTCTTTAGCATAGTTTACTGAATTGCTCAAGCACCAGTTAAGGAAGTTCTAAAGAACGAACCATTCAAGCTCTCAATTATACAAAAGTACTGAATATTAGCACCACAGCTCAGCTGTACCAAATTAATCCTTGAATAGTATAGACCTTACCAAGAGTAAGGTAAGAATTTCTGCTGTTGTCATGCATGTATTCCTGTCATTTTGGTAACTGGTGAAGCTTCTAATTCAGCATGAAAAATCTGCTAATTTTGACTAACATTCCAGTAAGAACAGCACACTGAAACTTCAGCATTATGGTCTTCTTGGTGATGCATCCAGCATGTTCACTACGGGCAGAGAATAATGTATTCACACTGTAGATCACAGAGCTTTTTAGCATTCAGGATTTAGTTGGCTTGGCTGATTTCAGGCACAGCAAGAGTGCACTTACGGTGTGCCACTGGATCTGAGATACTAAGCATCTGGACTGATGGTCTGACCAACACACATCTGGGCATCTTCTGGCTTCTTTGCCCAAGCTTACTTCCCATGACGGGCTGAATGAGGACAAGCCCCAGTGGTCAGCTGATTCTTAGTCTAGCATGGAGTTTGTATAAGCCCAGAACTAACAGCTCTCTAGGAAAAGCATCAGCTTACCTCTTAAAGCACCCCATACTTCATCTGCTTTCAGTATAGCCACAGGCTCAGTTACAGTTAAATGATCTAAATAAAATGAAAAAAAAGTTATTCCTCAGGGAAGCATGGATTGACAGTGTCATGCTACAATGCTAACATGCATTAGATTCTTCAAGTGCCATGCCTCCCTTTGTTTTTTAAATTCTAACCAATGCTGCTTTTAACAGTTAATCCATGCAGCTATTTTTCATTTATGTGCTCCTGAAATAATACAAGCTACTAGTCAGAGAGTCAACAGTTAATCAGTAAGATGATAAAACAATATGGTGCTTAATAATGGCAATATTAAATACTGCACATGGGCAATATTCCAGCCCAGTTTAGCCCAACAGATTTAAAACATATCAGATGAGATTTTTGCATTTAAGACAGAAGTGATAAGGGTTGGGTAACTAAGCCAGGCCTAACCACCTAAGTTTACTTCTCCTTTTACCTTCCTTTTATATAGATTATGCTTACATACTTTTTTTAGAGATGTAGTTTGTCAAGTAATATTGTTAGGTGCCTAATATAAAGGACTAATTACAAAGGGGAAAAAAAAATCAGATCCCTGAATGGAAAAACATGAAGAAAGTACCTTAAGCTTCCATTTAAACCTAAACACAGCTTGCATATACTGGAAGTTCTGGATAAGAAACAGCACTTAGAAGACTACTGCAATCTCCATGGGTCTTTCTGGGGTAAATTGTAGCTCAGTCAGGGATTTAATTCCAAGACAGTAGGCTTTTTTCTGAATATATATCATACCTTAAATGAACATAGAACAACAAGTTTTGTTTGGCTATTTGGAACCTTTTACACAAGAGGCAAGAAGCCAGCAGGGAGAAGGGCAGATAACTTGTACTTTCATTACGTATCCAATACTCTTGCTATAGGATAGTCACTGACTGATCCATACTATCTCTATTAAGAAAAGGAGCCAAACTGGTCAACCCAGCAAGTGACTAATAACTGTATATTTCAGGATTTATCCCCTGAATGAGCTATCCCATTAAAGGTAGAAACTTAAACCTTGCTGAAGTCTGGAGAGTTCAGCTTACTAAATGTGAAAAAATCCTTCATGTTATTTGTAACAGGAAACTCCTTTCATCCAGCAGAGGGAAAAATTCTGTTCTGAAGAGTCCAGCCTAAAAATCAAACAATCTAACAGATTCCCTGACAGAAGACAAGAAACAACTTTGGTTAAAATGTGATGTTGATAAACCAGTTCAAAGTTCAACTAGCAGTAAAGCAGTATAACCACCTTACTGTGGCAGAAAAATTTGAAACCATTAGCAAATTTGCTCCTATACCTCATTTGCATTGAAATGTACAATAAACTTGCACACAAAAATTGCACGACTTGGCTAGGTGTATTGAGTAAATTGAAAATCAGTACCTTCTATCACAAGTCAGGTAGAAATAATCCTGCTGCAGATATAAGATTTAAGATTAAAAGGATCTTTTCCTAAGGATCTGTATCCTGGATACCAAACAACCGCCTAGCCTAGTACAGAAGATTATCTCAAGACAGAGATGAACTGAGTATGTTCAGTTCTGTGCTAACCTACCCAGACAGAGAGCAATACAATCAAACTCATCTTTAATTCTGGCAAGAAACTTCTCCAGTGATTAGGATTTGATTTTAGAGTACTTCTCCGTTCTGAACTTCAGTTATAGAACTAAAGAAGCATAGGAGAACAAACCCAATATAATGGTCATGTTTTTAAATCCTTTCTTGTATCTACTGGTAGTAAGAAAGTGGATTTATAATACTGCAAGACGAATAGCAAGAAGTTCAATGAACACTTTCTGGTTTTCCAGGAAAAGCAGAAATAACATGTACATAAGTCAAGTTGTAGGTAGCTTCAATTCAAATGTAGTTATTTCTAAGGAAAGCAGATGAGTAAGCAAGGCCAGCTTTCACTCAACACCCTGTACTGAAAGAAAGGCTGATCTCTTTGACTACACAGACCTCACCGCACATAACTGGGTACAGCACAGCATAATACCTCTGATTCTCAATGGCAGTCACTAGAAAAGATAGCAGCAGGTAAATGAGTTGAATGCTAGCTACACTGCTGAAATGATAGGTTACGCTTCTAACTAGCTCCATGATTCACTGTGGGATGATATTTCCCACAGCATTAGAGCAAGAATTATGTTCTGGCTGCCACTGTTGTGAAATGTTCTTGAGCATGTCAGTGAGCTTATGATTTCCAGTTCCTCAAAAGAAAAGTCTCCTGACTTTTACACTAGACACACGATTGGAAAACAAGCGCTAACGACGCCGTATAAGCCGTGCAAGGAGGGAGGAAGGCGGCGACCGGCTGCGGGCGGTACTCACAGGCCTCGCTGGAGGCGAGGTGCGGGTAGCTGTGACAGCCGGGGTCCCGGGACTGGATCACCACCTGCAGCTCCGACAGCTCGGGCTCCGCTCGGGCGCCGAAGGGTCCGCGGCCCCGCTTCCGCCAGCGGGACTGACCGAACATGTACTCGTAGTACCTGCCGGGGAAGCACAGGCGCCGGCGGGGCCCTGAGGTTACGGCTCCCGCCGCCGCCTGCAGCCCCTCCCCGCGCCCCCGGCCCCGCCGCCCCTCACCTGCGGAAGGCGTCCTGCAGTAGCCCGCAGGCCGGCCCCGCCGAGGAGCCGGCGCCGTGCACCAGCTGGAAGCGGGCGGGGGCCAGCTGCAGCTGGCGGCCGGAGGTGCGGAGCCACTGCGGCAGGGGCCACAGCGAGTCCTCGGAGACGGCGCCCGAGGCCGGCTCCCACCCGGCCGGCTCTAGCGCGGGCTCGGCCCGCGGGGCGCCGTGACGAAGGCTGGTGCTCACCAGGACGGCGGACACGAGGAACAGTCCCACCAGCAGCCCGGCCAGCCCCATGGCTCTGCCCATGGTGCGGCGGCGGCGGCGGCGCCTCTGTTTGGCCGCGGCGAACCGCTCGAAGAGTAGCGCGGCTCCGCCTCCGCCATCACGGGACCGGCGGGGGCGGGCCTCGGGAGCGCGGTTCAGCGCCCTCCCGCGGCACCACCGCCATCACGGGCCCCTCAGCGGCTGCTCAACGGCGGCACAACAGCTCCTCAACCGTCCTGCAACCGCCCCTTAACGGCTCTGCAACGGCCCCTCGACAGCCCCCGCGGCTGGGCGGTCAAGGAGGGGCCCGGGGAAATGGCCCCCGCCAGAATAGGAGGGTGCTCCTCTCTCCTCTGGAGGGGTTTCCTCCTTCAGGTGTCATCCCGTGGTCCTGCACATGAAACCGCCCAAAGGAACTGTGAGGGAGCATTGCTGCGTTGCAAATTTTGAGTGGTTTGACTTCTGCATGGAAAGCTCTTGATTTGGGTTACATTTTCATGAAGGGAAAACTAATGTGTCTCATTTACTCCTACAAAACTATTTCAGTCTCCGCAGAATTTACTTTTTAACAGACTTCCTGCAGATTGTTAAAAACTGTATTGTGAATAAGCAGATGTCTGAGTTGCAGTGAAGTATTTCAAGCTTGAACCAAACAAACTAGGTGTTTTGGCAGATCCCAGTACAAATCTTGGAAAGTTGTTGTGAAGTGTTCAGAAAGCAAATCAAGCGTTCGAAAGCTGGAAGTCACAGTGGGGAAGAATTCAGGTTTTAAGCCAACTGAGATGGTTAATACAAACACAGAAGTGTCATCACTGTTGCTTCGGATGATGCATCAGTTAAACCCATAGCGATGAGGGAGCTGACACCTGCATGCTGTTATTGCAGTGTTAACTGCAGAGCCAGTCAGCCATTGCTCCCTTGGCAATCATCCTTGTGTGGAAGGTTAACTCTGTAGTCATGTGCTCCAGGTTACAACATAGACTCTTAAGTTTAAAAGAAAATGAAGAGTGTCTTCATAATGAAGGTTACATCTGTTTGCAAAGAACACTGATGTCTTGCCATAGTATTACTAAGAAGCAAAACCCCTCTTCTTTGGTAGGGTTTGTCCTCCTCTTTTGGCTTATGTTGCTTTTCAAGTTTGGAGGAGAAGCTTTTCCTGCTGTCCAGAAGGCTACCCCCAGAAACGTGGGCACCTAACCCTCTTAGTGGATCACTGCAGGGCTGGGCAGCGCAGTAGTTTAAGAGGAGGTGAGTCCTGGCTGCTAGGTGTCCCCAGAGCTGCTCCAAGTCTGGCAGTCAGATTTATGTGATTACATGCCCAGCACGTCCAGGGAACTGATCTATTCTCACCTTCCTCCACGAAAGTGATGGCACAGTGGAAAGAGGGGCAATAAATGGCAGGATGAGGGAAAGATGGGACTACGCCAGGACTATTTAGACTGTGAACTGCACCTGGAGGCAATGAATCACAAAACGTCCTGGTTTTGTCATTTCCTGTGCCCATCCATGCAACTGGATTCTGAAGGCTTGATGGAAGCTGCCTGATGCAGGCTATCCACAGCAGAATCTTACTTCATCTTTTCATGGAGAACGGGGGATATCCCAGAGGACTGGAGGAAGGCAAATGTTACCCCTGTCTACAAGAAAGGCTCAAGGGAGGATCCAGGTAACTATAGGCCCACCAGCCCTACTTCAATCCCTAGGAAAGTTATGAAACAAATCCTCCTGGGGGCCATCACAAGTCAAATGAAGCACGTGATTGGGAAAAGCCAACATGGCTTCACTAAAGGCAGATCGTGCTTGACAAACCTGGTGGCCTTCTATGACAAAGTGACTTGCCTGGTTGACATGGGGTGGGCAGTGGACATTGTCTACCTGGACTTCTCCAGGGCTTTTGATACAGTCCCCCACAGTCTCCTCCTGGAGAAATTAATGTGTTATGGCCTAGACAAGTGGTCTGTGCAGCGGGTGGGGAACTGGCTGACAGGCCGCACCCAAAGGGTGGTGGTAAATAGCTCCTTTTCCAAGTGGCAACCTGTCACCAGTGGGGTCCCCCAGGGATCCATATTGGGCCCAATGTTATTCAACATCTTCATAAGTGATCTGGATAACGGGATCAAGTGTAGCCTGATGAAGTTTGCTGATGACACCAAGCTGAGTGGGGAAGTAGACACTCCAGAGGGAGAGCTGCTCTGCAGGAAGATCTGCATAGGCTGGAGGAGTGGGCCAGCAAGAACCTTATGAAGTTCAACAAGGAGAAGTGTAAGATCATGCACCTGGGAAAACATAACCCAGGAGTGCAGCACAGACTGGGATGCACCTGGCTGGAGAGCAGCTCTGTGGAAAGGGACCTGGGGGTCCTGGTGGACAGAAAGCTCAACATGAGCGAACAGTGTGCTGCTGTGGCCAAGGCGGCCAACAGGATGCTGGGTTGCATCAACAAGGGCATCGCCAGCAGAGATAAAGAAGTCATTATCCCGCTCTACTCAGCACTTGTCAGGCCACACCTGGAGTACTGTGTACAGTTCTGGTCCCCGCTCTACAAAAAGGATGTGGACAGGCTGGAAGGGGTCCAGAGAAGGGCCACCAAGATGATCAAAGGACTGGGAAGCTGCCATACGAGGATAGGCTGGGAGAGCTGGGTTTTTTCAGCCTTGAGAAAAGGAGGCTCAGAGGGGATCTCATCACCATGTACCAGCACTTAAGGGGCAGCTACAAAGAAGATGGAGACTCCCTTTTTACAAGGAGTCCCATGGAAAGGGCAAGGGGGAATGGACACAAGTTGCTCTTGGGGAGATTCCGATTGGACACGAGAGGGAAATTCTTCACAGTGAGGACAGTCACCATTTAGAATATTCTTCCCAGGGAAGTGGTTGACTCAGCCACTTTGGACACCTTCAAGAGTTGTCTGGACAGGGTGCTGGGGCATGTGTTTAGACTCTGCTCTTCCTAGAAAGGTTGGACTAGATGATCCCAGAGGTCCCTTTAAATAAGCTATTCTTTGCACAGAAAACTAATTAAATATATTTTGCATTTTTTTTCTGCTCTGGGTAGATTTTCTGATGATCAGTAAAGGGAGCAGGTAGTCTTTCCTTGTGGAAGTCCATGAATATAGTTTCTTTCTTTTACTCTTTTGTATATTGGACAAGCTTGTAGAAACTTATTATCTCTAAGACATCTACTTCTCTGCCAGTTCTGCGTGAAATTGGTGACTGGGATTTAAAAGTTATTGGGTAGAATGATGGAGTAGAGAGACATGAACGTGCTGTCCTCATTTTCTGAGGAAAACTGACTGCAGTGGCTTTAGTAACCACAAGCAATTTGAGTTTGCACTGGTATTTTTAGACACTATTATGTTTGAAGTGCTGTCATGTAACCTAGTTTATATTGCATCTGGGATCTGGTTCTCAGCTCACAGGGGAGAAGCAGAGGATAAGCAGGGAGCTGTAGAATTGACCACTATGTGACTGCAGGGTACAGTTCTCCAGTATGTTGGCATCTTCAGAGGCCTGCTGATTTCATTGGGGTTTTCACTGAGCATAGCAGACTGATGAAACTGCAGATCTGGGACTGTAATTTTTTCCAGCACGGGCACAAGAAGAGAAGACATGATTGTGATTCATGCTTGTCATGGTTTAACCCCAGCTGGCAGCTAAGCCCCACACAGCTGCTCACTCACTCTCCCCAACTGGAACAGGGGAGAGAATTGGAAGGGTAGAAGTGAGAAAACTCATGGGTTGAGATAAGACAGTTTAATAGGTAAAGCAAAAGCCACATATGCAAGTGAAGCAAAACAAGGAATTCATCCACTGCTTCCCATGGGCAGGCAGGCGTTCAGCCATCTCCAGGAAAGCCATCAAGTGTAATGGTTACTTGGGAAGACAAACACCATCACTCTGAACGTTCCCCCCTTTCCTTGTTCTTCCCCAGCTTTGTATGCTGAGCATGATGTCATATGGTATGGGGTATCCCTTTGGTCAGCTGGGGTCAGCTGTCCCGGCTGTGTCCCCTCCCAGCTTCTTGTGCACCCCCAGCCTCCTCACTGGTGGGGTGGGGTGAGGAGCAGAAAAGGCCTTGACTCTGTGTAAGCACTGCTCAGAAGTAACTAAAACATCTTTGAATTATCAATGGTGTTTTCATCACAAATCTAAAACACAGCCCCATACTAGCTACTGTGAAGAAAATTAACTCTATCCCAGTCAAAACCAGCACAATGCTCTTTACAGAAAAAAAAAAACAACCAAAACCCCAAAAACCCACAACTTTATTCAATTCAAGGATCATATCAAGAGGAGATTTAAAAACAATAAAGAGAGTGGGATAGTACTGCAATAAAGAGAGTGGGATAGTACTGCAGAGATGTGGAAGAGAGTCTGAGATTAGACAGCAATAGGCTGATGAATGTCTGTACTTTCCTCTGTACTTCCTCAGTAGGGAATGAACACAAGATCTGGAAGACTATATGGATCCCAAGCACACACAGCTGATGCTTTCAGTTCCTTAAAGACAAGGCAGAAAGAAAATATTATATGCATGGCATAAATCAGTTGTCAATATGAAGCAACTTCCTTTAGATTAATTAATCTCCCAAACAAAATCTTTATTCAGTGGGGTCCAGGGAAAATTGCCACACTTAAATTATTTTTAAAGCCAAGGAAATGACAGGCTCCCTGGCCAGAGAGTATGCTTTAGTTACCTTGTCTCTTATGAACCTCATAACCACACCCCAAGACTGCCTAAAAAGCTTCTTTCCATTTCCGTCTCCCCACAAACACAGTATACCCCCTCTGCCACATGAATGACAAACCCTGGTGCCAGTGATGGAAACACATCCACATGCACTGGCAGAACAAATGGTTTCTTATGTTCTCAGGGGGTGGTAGGGCAACAATAGAAAGTATTTTATGTGGTGTGTTATTCCCTGTTAGTCTGTGGGGAGAGGTCTGGGAGATAGGGCTTTCTTAGTAGAATTTACTAGTAGAACATGTAAGTGGCAAGATACTGCATGGTCATTTGCTTCACCTGAAGAATATACACTGTGGGATTTATTTCTTGAGTAATTTTTCTGTCTTTTACAGAGTTACTACTTGTCTATAATGTCCCTTTTTTGGTGAATCAGATATGGATGTTGGCAGTGGAGGATAGAGGCAAGATGAGACGTAGTAAGTGGAAGAAATGTGAATGAAGCAGGAGTCTGGGAAGAAAGGAATCTTATGTGTCTTTTACAAATAGGGAAACGGGGCCATAACAGTTGAGAACAGCAATGGAGAAGACACCTTAGCTGAGACATTTTAACCTCATTTGTGAAAGGGGGCTTTGACAATTGAAGTAGATTTCAGGTAAGATGTACACCTTATTTTAGATACTTATTAGTGTGGGTTAAAGAAGTGTCATTATTTGGGGGAAAATCATTCTATTTGGTTTTCTTTTTGAAATTTGTAGGTACGCTGATACATCAAGTGGTAGCTAAGACTTTAATGATAACAGATATGGTTCTGCTTCCAGACTGTACTATGATTAACAAATGCTGTTTTGAAGTATCTGTGAATTGTTTATGACTTTATACCTCTGATTCATGGAACAACCTTGGAAAGCAATGAGAGTATTTCTCAAAGACCACTGTGCTCCAGTATCACCTCAATGTCTTGTATGTGGAGATCTACCATGCTTTATCCTTAGCCTGTTCTGTAAGTTTGAGGTTGTGCTCCTGAGAGACATGAATTTTGATCCTCTCTTATTGTAGACTTTTTGCTTAGATTGTAATCTGTGTAGAACTGAAATGTACTTTTATCTATGCCTGTGAAGACTTACACAACTTTATAGCTTATACATACCTAGTGAATGAGTACTAGAAGTACTATTTTGCATTTTTGTGGAAATTTTTAAAAACTCAGAAGTGCAAACGTGAATCATTATTCAGATAAGGAACCTGCATGCCCTGGTTCTGTCAGAGATGGCTTTTCCATTCTCTAAGGTAAAAGATAAGTGTCAATTAGTTATAGTCTAACCCTTTCTTCTTGGAGGTCTGAGGAAGGTTGCTAGAGTGGAAAATAAAGCATGATATGAACATAGCTGAGCTCAACTTCTACAACAGAATTGTACAGATTCCTTCACCCACACATCCCTGTGTTAAATAGGAGAAAAACAAAAGCAGTTTTGGACATTAAGGAATCTCAAAGGTTTATCTTGCTAACCAAAATGGTGGTATAGGGCTGGACAGCAGTATCTTTTATAGGAGGAAGTGGTAAAAGTGGCTCTCAGGTCTTCCAATTCTGCTGTGGCTACAACAGTCACTTCAAAGTGACTGGAGGTCTCTCAGCAGTGCTTCCAGGTGTGCAAATAAATTTACCATATAGTCTTTGCAGTTGACTCTACTTCTTACTTGAGAAATAACAAAGCAGCAGAGAGGAAATAGTGACTTATTATCACTGAGTAATATTCTGTGGCCACTTTAGTCTGGTCAACATATGGGGATGTTATTGCCCAATAAACTAGGGTGTGAACTGACAACAGACTAGAAATTTCACATTGGTGGCTCCTGAACACATTTTTAGAGTATGTTAAAGACCTGTCCATTAATTTTTGAAAGGAATTTATCACAGTCAGCAAGAAGTGTGACTTTTCCATTAATTGGGAACAAGGTGATATTTTACTTGCTGCATTTCCAATCTAAGCTAAATCCCTAAATTAACCGAAACTGACTTAAATTACAAATAAATGTTTTCACTGCAGTTGTAAGCAGTTCAACTGTTTGAGTACATGAGTAGTGGAACATATACTTTAAGTATGAGTTGTACATATCCTTTGCAAACAAGCCTGAATCTTTACATGCAGTAGCTTACTCTGTAAGTAAATGGTATAGGGTACCTCAGCTGAAGGGCTTGCCTACAAGGAGGTGTTATGACTAAGGTAGGATAATCATTTCATACTATAAGTAGCTGCTTACATTGATTTCCTACAGGGAAAGGTTGTGAAGACTCTACGGTTTGGAAATGGAATAAACTTCTAGCAGGGAGTCGCTTGCTGCACTGTAAATTCCTAACCTAGCTTATACACAGTCTTCTGTATAGTGATTGTATGTCCAGAGTTTGCCAGATGTATCTTCTGCTGGCCACATTTATTTTTAAGGACATCACTTATATATCAGCGGTGTCCAGCCACCTATCAGCACTAGAAGGCTGGAAACCCCCAACAGCCTAGAAATCCTGTGTGTGACCACAGAGTGCTTGAATTGTGAACTCAGGACTGACTGACATCAAGTATGTTTGCTGGCTGAGGAGAATTTCAAAATAGAAGAAAATTATACAGGAGCTGTGTGTGAGCTACACACAGAGAATGCTGGTACTGATGTTGACATACATAAGTAATTAGGGATGAGAACTAACCAAAACAGGATGTTTAACTGATGTAACAAAGAAAACTCACAGGCCAAAACTGCTTCAAACAATAGCAAGGACAGTTTGTGAACAGATGCATGATTAGTGTTAAGTGTGTGAACCAGCTACAAAGTAAACTGTGGACACAGCATATATAATATATGTGTAATGTTTTGTAAAGGCAATTGTGGTTTAGGCTGCCAGCCTCACTGTGTGTTACTATGATTAGTGTTTCAGTGTTTGCTATGTTGTTTGAATACAAGAAACTCTGAATGATTCTGGTACTGAGTCAAGTCTGTGGCTTCAGTATTTAAGCCCCTAGAAGGTATGAAAAACATGGTGGGAGAAAGCGCCAGCATATGCCAGATGCAGAAATGTTCTAGTCTACTTGCTAGCTATGAAACTCCTCATGGGCTTTTGCCAGTTTGTCTTTTTGCTTCACAGCTGTCTGGGAATTCTGAGGTCTGGAGCAGTCCTGACTCCAGGTTTGGGGACTTCAGACTGATGAGGTTTCCTATTCTGGTGGAGGACTGCTGCTCCCAAATAGATCGTTCCAGGGTCTTTAGTTTCATTAGCCCTGGTTCTTTGGTCTGTAGCGACTGCAATGAGGTACGAGAGGGGGGAAAACACTGAAGTGAGTAAGGACTCTTGTACAGTCTGATTAATGATTTGTGCCTGATCATTACCTGCTGGTTTCTCAGACCACTGTCCGTCACTGCACACACAGTTTGGCAGGGTGGGACATGGCAGAGCTGTCTTGGATTAGAGGCAAGGTTGTCAGCAAATGAGTCACTAATTTGAGCTTGGAGGAATAAGGGCTGTTCAAGCAGAAGGAGAATTTCTTATGCTTCTAGGACCACTTCCCTGAAGATCTCCAGATCTTTTACCTCTACACCCCAAACATTCAGGTAATTCTGGCCTTCTGCTAAATACAGCTTTCCTTAAAAATAGTTCCACTTGTTCTTCTTGAGTTTCTTCCGGGTGGGCTTCCTTATAGTTATGCACTATAGTCTCCAGCTCCGTACCTGTCTGGCTTCCTGCAACTGCATTCCCTCAGTCATGGAACTCTGTGCTATTAAAAGGTGCAAAACTTCTAATCATGCTAGAGGTGCAGCTCAGATGGGGAGAAGGGACTCAGACAGGACCACTAGTTTGTCTGTGCAAGATAGCTATGATAGTAGTGCATAACAGTAGTTTCCTCAAAAGTTTTCTGATGTTAAGCATTCAGGGTATCCTGCCTCTTTGCTGGTTCCTGAGGGAAATAAAATCCAGGACCCCAGCATAGCTTCAGCTGATAACATGACAAGGCAGCATAGCACACAGACCAGGTACCAGCTTGGCTAGTTAGATGCTCTGTCTCCTGGAACTGGACCAAGCATGGCTGCACAGCAGCATTTTTTCAGAGCGGTGACATCAGGCTTCTGAGATCTCAAGAGCAGAGCGCATCCACATGAGCAGGCTGGTCAGTCAGGAAGAGGTGCGGCAGGAAGGCACCTGCTAATATATTATGAACAAAAGGCAGACCCACACAAACATAACTACTGCACATTTGTTTGAGGTTAAAATAGTGTCAGAGCATCTTAGTCACTTATCTGTTGCATCATTGTAATAAATTACACACTGAGGACACAGCTCCTTCTACATCCCTTGCTTTATACTAGACTAAATTGTCGGTGTATACAAGCTCTAAAAGGGATGTTTTCTAGAGAAGCACCTTGTCAGCACAGAATATGAATATGACAGAATAATTGAAATGGCCCATAAACACCTAGTAGGAGTTCCCACGCAATGTTCAAGGCGCAGAACCCTTGCAAGTTTTATATGTTGGAGACTTCTTTAATAATCAAAGAGGACGAGGTCTATACAGAGAGGTAATTCTTTTTTTCCTTCTTTCTTCTACTTTTTTTGTTTGTTTGTTTTTAATTAAACCTAGCAATATTACGGGGAAAGACGGCAGAAACATCCTCCCTTCTGAAGCCTTGTCTTCGGCAGCAGGTGGCGCTACGCCCTCACAGAATCAACGTTTGGCTCTTGGGGACATCAACCTGAAAGTGGAACTACAGGCGTGATGGAAGCAGCAATTAGTCTCGTCTGCACTTTTTGTTAGCCGATTAGAACTTGCCCCGGGATTCCACACACGCAGTTTTTTACTGAGTTCCTCCATGCTGTGCATATATGGCAAAATAAATGTTATTGCGTTTTGTCAGTGAAAAATCTATGCAAATCTGATGCCTATTTAATGATTACTTGTATTCTGAGTAGTTAATGTTCAAATATACTAATTACAGATTGCATGTTAATAGGTAATTGTTTCAGCTTCTGAAACAGGGCAAAATTCAGTGCACGGGATAAGCCCACGCTCTTTAAGGACACCAAAATAATTTTCCAGTAGTGAAAAAGCTAAACCATCTCTGTTTAGAGAGGCAAGAAACAAAATTATTTCTCGGGACCTGAGTGGATATTGTTTTGTTTCTGCCTCCCTCCTCACTGTCACTGAAAATGTTAGACTTAGGATGAATTCAATTGCCAGGGCCTTGGAAAAGTTTTGATCTCTTTCTCGTAATTATTTTACTCTGTACTAAGTCCCCACTAAAAAAAACACACAGAGTGGTTTCAAGTGGAGTCCCAGTTCTCTAGGGAGGGTTATGCAGGGTCTGTTGTGATTACATGTCCAGTTTGTGGACAGTACAATTTAGTAGGAAAGGATGACAGGCCTATAGGTAGAACTTCAGTTCAGAGAGACTTTGAGAAACTTAAGGATTGGGCTAACAGAAAACTCATGAACATCAATGACAAGTGTGCCAGGGTAGAAAAGCCCTATGCATCAGACCAGGCTGGTAACTTCTTTGGTGTAGCACTGGAACAAGCTACGTGGAGAGGCCAGTGTGTGTCATCCGGCTGACCTCATCTGGGGTTGGTGTTAGCACACTCTGCACAGAAGTCCTTTCCTGACAATACTCTTTGATCAATGCTGCTGTAGGCTAGTACCAGCTCAGTAGATCTATATTATACATAACAGATAAATTAAATATACACTCTTATTAATGAGGTAAATGTGTGTGACATCAAAGTTATTAGGCACAGTACCCTATTGATATTATCTTCTGTCCTCCTCGGATACCCTTAACTAGGTTCAGCTGCTCTTATGCCACCTGGCCATGCTGTGTCTCTCCCTGCTGTGGCTGGAGAGAGAGACCTTGCAGCTTCCTTCTGACTGTGCCTTGGTGTGCTGGGTAGGTAGGGTGCAGGAAAAGCTGACCTGGACATGGAGCAGAGCTGCTGCTGCATTTATGTGGTCCTGGAAAGGGAGTAAGTCTTGTAGAGAGAGCAGAAGAGAAAAGAGGGAGAGAGAGAGTGCTCGTATGTGTGTGCTTGTTTTTCCATTGAAGTAAAGTCCCATTAAGTTAAGTTCTGGCTCAAGAGCAGTCATGATCTAGCAAGAAAGGGGTTAGCAAAAGATGAAAGGCAGAGATGCTCCGAAAATGTCTGGGATGTTTGTGTTACAGTATCTACTTGGTATCTGTATGTCCAAAAGCTCACAAAGCATTGTCCACCACTAATGTGTTCTACTGTGTTGCCAAACTATATTTGGTGCATTGTTCACTGCTGGCAAATAGTTGCTGATTTTCCATTATTTTAAAATGGGACTGTGATCCTGAAAAGCAGCAAGCTGCATGCAGGGTAGTCTGTTAAGAAGAAAATAATGTAAAACCTTTTTTTGCAATGTCAAATACAGACTCCTTAATGCAGCGTGGAGTAGAAGTGGGATATGGAGGAAGGACGTATGAATTAGCCTCCTTAGGCTCATTTCATTTTTATCACAAACTTTGATTACAGAAGAGGCATGCTTTATGGAGCAGTAAAGAAGTCAGTGGATACAAACTCTTCCACTGGTTCTTATAAAATGAAACAAGAACATGTGTTAGGATTACAGCATGTATGCAAACAGCACCCAGAGTACATACAAGGCAGACACATTTTCTAGTCCAGAAAATCAGAAGTAGATCGGTATCCTTTTTGCCTTGGATTTCATGAGAACTGCAGAAGGAATACCCTATGTTTTAGACAATAATGTAGGTAACGGTATATTGAAAAATCCCCAGAGGGGCAAACTGAGGATACTGTTTTGTTTTTAATGCTTGTCTTTCTCTTAGACAATAGAGAGTGGCAGTGAGAGCTTGCAGATGCTTTCAATAAAAATTGATAGTGGGACAGAGGTGAATGCATTAATCTAAAGACTGAGGATGAGGCCAGTTCTACCTGCCATATAAACTGCAGCTGTTCTGATTTAGCTTGGAATTGTTGCATTTCTGTGACTTAGCATGTTTTTGGCTAGCATGTTATATTTGGAGAGCTGTGTCTCCTTTGCAAAATATTTTGAGACCTCCTAACATAAATGCTACTATTAGTATTTATAGTCCTTATGTGTTTAGCTTTGGAAAAAAAAATCCATTTTCAGCAAAAAGGTGTAAGTTTTGTGATGTTTGTAACAAAAAAGCTGCTTGTTTTGAGTTCTCTTGCTATTATGTGTTTCTATTGCTGTAGTCAGCCAAGTTTAATTTTGTTCTGTTACATATATTATAGACATATTCTAAGTGACAGATTTGATCCCTAGAGTTGTCAGGATATTTAGCAGTGCAGAGAAGCTGAGTTGCTTTTACTTCCAATAGCAGGAGTCTTGAAGAGTCTTAAGATTAATTTAACCAGTGCTTCTTTGTGGGCTTCAAAAAGGAACAATTCACTTAATGTTTCCAACACAGAAACATTGCAGAGAATATACGGGATGTTTTTCTTCCAGCACTGCACAAGTGCATTGCCTCTCTCTTCTTGGTGGTGTTTGTGCACAGGATATTTCTGTGTACTCTGTCCTCTTTGAGCAGTCCACTGTACAAGCAGAATCAGATATGCTCTCTGTCCAGATTGCCTTCCATTTACTATAAAAGAACAAAGAGTTTGAAAGAGGAAGGAGAGGGAATGCATTGGTGATTATGCTGATACATACAGTGAAAAATATTAATTACCTTCTTAGTCTTATTGCAGCTATGTCAATCATTATACACAACCTTTTGAGAGGGTTCGTGACAACTCTCCTGGCTTTGGCCACAGACCACACTGAGAAGCCATTCAGCTGGCTATTCACTGGCACCAAGCAGTCTTGTGTTTACCAAGGATAATCTCCTGTGCTGTGGTACTCAATCTGTAATTCTAGATGCCCTGGTCCTGTAGTTGGCAGTACACCAAAGCACAAGACTTCTGACTGGTTTAAGGGGCGTGCTGAAATGCTAATCAACAAGGCAATCGCTGTCTTTAGAGAAGAGGGCTAATGGTTGCAGCAGGACAGGCCTTAACCTGAGAAGTAGGGTATATTATTGATGATCATCCCAACTTGATTTCTGAGGAACTGATCCAGTGATGGTGGAGTAATCATATTTTTCATGGACAGGGTGATGAATATTTTCCCATTTTTTGAGTCCTGTCTAAGCCTTGGGTCATGTTTATAGTCTATGTTGGGTTTCAGGTAAATACAGTTTATGGGGTCACAGTCTTTATAGGACTGAAATTGATTTTACCCTTCCAGCCATTATATACCTCAAACAATTTGGAAATGTTTTCTAGGTTTTTAGTTGATATAGTGTAAAACTGTTTTAAATGTTGTTGTTCAGTTAATCTGAAGAGAGGTAGTTAAATTAATCATTTAACTGGGAAGTTGCCCTTAGAATCATAGACTGTAGGCTCCAGGTTTCTCCCTTTACCTCATTATTGAGACGTTTGGGGTTTTTTTACATGGCTGTGCTCCTGCTCAGGATTTACTAAAAAAGGTATGGTGTGAGAAGTGATATGTAATTTGAAAGAGGACCCACAATGAATTGAGAAGAGGAACTTCTAGGTTTTCAGTGCCAGTATAGCAAATGTTACAGGACAGAAAAGAGCCTGGGGTTAATGTTACTTCTTAGAAACAGAAGTTATGAGATCACGTTATGATGCTATTTTGAATGGGATTGTAAAGTAAATTTACTATAGTCATTATAAATTTTTTTTTCAGGGATAAAATCAGAAATGTCACACCAATATGCCAAATATTCTAAAAATCATTGTGTTTTCATTCGGTAATCTTCACATTTCTGATAGCTTGTACTTCACTAAAACAATTCCTGCATTTAATGAAATGTACTTCCATTACAAGGAAAACTAGTGGTTACTGTCCAACCCTTATGTTAGTGCCTCCTTTCTAGTGGCATTCTTACTATTGCCTCATTTCTACCTTGCTGTGTTCAAACTAAACCTAGCCCTGTCTCATCGACATCTTGGTGAAACATCATTTTTATGCCATAGTGTCTGCTGCTTTTCCCTTCCTTTATGTGCTCACCTACATGCCTTTTCATCCCCTCCTCTACCTTGTACTTTTACTACTGCACTAGACACCTCACTTTTCTGGGGGATCCAAACAAGCTTTTCAGTTGCCATATGGCTCCTTGAGAACTGTCACTTTCATTTCAAATAATGTTTGAAAACACATTTCTATTCCTTACAGAGAAAAAAAAAAACACAAGAAAAATCCTACAGCCCAATTCCAAATTGGAGGAATTAAAGGATATTAGTTTTCAGTGTCCTCAGAATTTTTATTTAGCTGCTTGATATGTTTTTGGATATGGTTACAGTTACCAGCAACTTTTGTATTAATGGTTTCCATTTCATTTCCATTAGTTGCTTGCTCTGTTTTTTGTAAATATTACCTGCAATTATGTGCCATTTACTGCTGGAGGAATAAGTAAGTGCTTATTTAAAATTCAGTCAACTGAAATTTTAGTCTGAAATTGAATTTTTAAGTGCATCTCTTTAAACATGATAGCACTGATGGTTCAGTCACATGACTTGCCATTAACTGTATCAAACATTTCCTGTAGCTTAACTCACTATCCCTGTCCCTTGCCCTCTTGAAAAAATGGACTTCCAGAAACAGTTTTGACAATACTCTTGTCTACAAGTAATAAAACATCTGGAAATTAAGCTAGATGGATAAAACAGTTCTATGTAATAATACGTATCTGGCATTCATACAACCTCTGTATAATGCATGTTTTTTATGGACCAGATGTGGTATTTATGTCTTATGAGGAACAGAGGCATGTTCAGTCATGCTTTTTATTGCATTTAAATGCAAGGTATATTTTAATAACTCTCAAAGGGAATTGTCTCCTATTGATTAGAAACTGTCAGTGTGTTAGACATAAACCTGAAAAAGCAAATGAATCTGTCAGAAAACTGTAGATGTAATTTAAGTTGACATTAAGCTGTATACTTATTTTGAGCTGGGTTAAAAAAAAAAAAAGAAAAAGAAAAAGACAACTAATAAATTTCTACTTATTCCTCCAGTGAAGGTGATCTACAAATCCTTTGATCTAAGAACTGTTTATTTCTTCTCTAGGACTGTGTTCTGTTACATTTACGGGTCTATGAAATAATTATTCTTTTATGTTTATTCTTCAGCCTTTCACATTTCCTCATTAAGATGACAGCTTTGCATAAAAACCAGCTCCACAGTCTCCATTTTTACAGTCTTGCCCAGCATTTTCAAGTAACGTGAATTGAACATCTATTGGATGGAAAAGGGATTTCACTAAGCCCTGTCCACCTAGCTTTTATCATTGTTACTTTCCAGAAGGCCCTGAAAGCACATAACTGAGCTTTTCTCTCCTCCACGCCTTTTCTTTGTCCACGATTTTTACTATTTTCAGCCTGAATCATCACTGCTTTTTCAAGAATGGCATCTACAACTTCCTTTCATTTACTGTTCCCATTTCTGTTGAGCCCACTGAGCTCTGTCTACATGAGATGATCCTACAATATTCTGCATTTGCTATAATCCTTCAGTTCCATGTCCTTCTCCATGGTTATTACCTGTAGAAGAGCTGCCAATGCCAAATCTCTCTTACAGCTTTAGTTAATTTTTTTTACTCTGCAATATGTCCTCAAACAAATAAATCCTCCGCATGTGTATTTGCAAATATATATTATAGGTTGTTTCAAAGTAAGTGTACTGAGGCCAGCCTTGACAGGTGTCAGTACCAGAAAACCACTGTTGTTCTTCAAGTACATCCCACCTTCCCGTGACTTTTATTGAAAGGGAGGAAAAGCCTGCAGGGATGCTGGCTTGGCAGCTATGAAATCTTCTTTTTTCAACTTTGTAAGAGAACTCCAACTAATGTAATAATTTGCTTAATTATCTTTTGCAGTAGTGAAGGCTAGAAATCTTGAAGCCATCCTTGACCCTGAACTGAATTTTAAGGCTGCTACCTTCCTTACAGTTTGCTTGTGTGTCACCAACCTCTCACAATCTCTACAGCACTGCCAGGCTTCTTCCTTGCTTCAGTTCTGGCTCTGTTGAAATTCTTATTCATTCTTGAATCATTTCCTGTCTCAACTATTTCAGGTCTTTCTTTCAGAGTTCTTCGAAATCCCTATGCTCTTCAGCTTCAGGAGATCCAGAATACTGTACTTAGATTCCTTTTTCATATTCTCCATCCATCCCTCCAGCCAGGCATCTTTGAATTCAGGTTCAACATCAACCTTCCGCTTTTCAGGACTCTTACTGGATTTGTATCTCCTTTCCCGATTTTGAGTCTGTAATGAGCAGAGTGGGTATACATGCTTCGTTCAGTAACAAGATTGAGGCAAGCAAAAGGAAACCATGGCTTAGAGAAAAAGCCTGACATTCAGGTCCAAGATTCAAACACTGTTTCTGTCAACCCCTTGACTGTAGTAATAAGTAAACTGTCACATATGGATTTACTCATAATCTATAGCCTTGACGGAGGGGGACTAAGGTACTAGTGTGTCTCAGCCTTAATGTGTGATTTAGATATGAGGGACAACGTGAAGTGGTTGCATTAGGAAAAAAATCATTCTAAGCCAAAATATTAGAGTGCTCTCAAAGCCCATATTGGAACAATTTTTAAAAAATTTGTCCCCTTGTTTTCACATAGACTCAACCTGCTTGTACCTGACATCTTTACTGGCCAGTATGGTTATCCCAATATGCAAGACATACAGCAGGCACCACAGGAAACCAATGTGGTCAACGACCATCTGACTGAGCTCAAACACAAGAATGAACTGTATGAGAAGCGGAAGACAGGATATACTACCAAGGAGGGGTATAGAAGCATCACTTGAGCGTGCAGGGATGAAATTAGCAAGACCAAACTTTTGCTGGTATTGAAACAGATAAGGCATGTGAAGTGCAACAAGAAGGGCTCCGGCAGGTATGTTCGCAGCAAAAGGAAGACCAGGGAAAATATGGACCTGCTGCTGAATCAGGCAGGTGACCTACTAATGAAGGGCATGGAAGAGGCTGAGGTACCCAACGCTTTATTTATTTCAGTCTTTACTAGCAGAATCTCCTGCTAAGCCTCCCAGATTCTGCCAGCTCTTTTTGATCTTTTCATCAGCAATCTGGATGCGGGGTTACTAAGTTTGCTGGTGACACTAAACTGGGAGGTTCTGTTGACTCTCTTGAAGGACAAGAGGCCTTGCAGAGGGTTGTAGATAGACTGGAACATTAGGCAACCATCAATGGCATGAAATTTAACAAGAACAAATGCTGCATTCTGCACACAGGACAGGGTAATGCTGGACACAAGCATAAACTGGGAAAGAAGTGGCTGGAGAGCAGCCCTCCAGAGAGGGATCTGGCAGTGCTGGTTGACAGCACACTCAATATGAGCCAGCAGTGTGCTCTGGCAGCCAAGAGGGCAAACCGCATGCTGGGGTGCATCAAACAGTGTAACTAGCCAGTCCAAAGAAAGGATTATCCCACTGTATTCAGGATTGGTGCAGCCTCACCTTGAGTACTGTGTGCAGTTCTGGGCCCCACTATTTAAGAAGGTTGTTGAGGTCTTGTTGAGTCTGTTGAGAATGTGTCCAGAGGAGGGCAACAAAGCTGTTGAAAGGCCTGGAAGGCCTGTCCTGTGAGGAGCAGCTAAGGACTTTGGGTTTGTATGGTTTGGAGAAAAGGAGGCTGGGGGGAGACCTCATTACTCTCCGCAGCTTCCTGAAGAGGCGACATGGAAAGGGAGGTGCTGAGCTCTTCTCCCTGTTATCCAGTGATAGGATGCATGGGAATGTATCAAAGATGCGCTGGGGAGGTTCAGGCTTGACATTAGGAAACATTTCTTTACCAAGAGGGTGGTCAGACACTGGAACAGGCTTCCTGGAGAGGTCGTCAATGCTCCAAGTCTGTCAGTGATTAAGAGGCATTTGGACAATGCCCTAAATAACATGCTTTAACTTCTGGTCAGCCCTGAATTGCTCAGGCAGTTGGGCTAGATGACCATTGTAGGTCCCTTCCAACTGAACTGCTCTGTTCTGTTCCGTTCTAATAAGGTTTCTCTGACTGCTAGCAAAGTTTGAAGAGAGAGACACTACCCACAGCACAGGAGGATCAAATTAGAAAATACTTAAATAAGCTGGGCATATACAAACCCACGGAACCTTGCAACTATGGAACAAGCAGGAACAAGTTCAACAAAAACCAAGTGTTAAGTCCTGCACTTGAGGCATAAAACCCCATGCATTGGTACAAGCTGGGTGCTGCCTGGTGAGAGACCAGCTTTGCAGGAAAGGTCTGGGTCTCTTGGTGGACAGCAGGTTGAACCTGAGTCAGCAGTGTGACCTTGCAGTGATGAAAGCGAAGAGCATGCTGGGCAGTATAAGCAAGATCATCATTGGTGAGTTGAGGGCAGCTAACATCCTTCATTCTTGGAGATTTTTCAAAATATGCCTGGAGATTTTCAAAAGGGCCATACGCAACTTGATTTAACTACAAAAGTAACCCTCCTTTGAGAAAGTGGTTGGACTAGAGACCTCCAAAGAACCTTTCCAGCCAATATTGTATGATTTTCACATGATAAAGAAGATAATCTGATATACTTTAGTCAGCTGAGGAATCTCAGCTCTCAGAATTAATTTAATCACTTAATGGGGAAGTGCAAAGTAAATACGGAATTTACAGAGTTTGTATGTAAAAGTTCTGTGTATGTAAGAAAGACTTTAGATTTGAAATATTTTTAACTTTCTGTGTATCCATAAAATGAATGAATGATCAATCCTTTAATACATAATCAATGTACACACACCTCCCCAAGCCGCTAAACTTTACTATGAATATATAATTTATTGTGATAATTTCACTTAGAAGTAAAATGAGAATTGTGATCTGAAAGCTATGACTATGGAGAGTCTTAGAGAAAGATATGACTAAACACTGATTCACAATCCAAAGAGCAATCACAATATAACTAAAAGGCAGTAAGCAGTATTGCTTAGTATACTAAGTAAGACCTGCTGAAAAGAATTTCAAGATTTATTGTGAAATATTCTGGAGAAAAGAATTTTTAAGCAGTAAAGAAAACCTTACAAAATATCAGGTTTCAAAAAAAAACCAATACATTTAAAGTGAACTGTGGATTTTAAGAGCTGCAGAATGGTTTTGATTGCAGTTAAACAGTAATATTTTCTTTGTATAGACCCCAGTAACAGATGTTCCTTTCTTTTTTGGCAGTCTGTAAGTAATCTCTTTTGTTCAGTGAGCTCTGAGGCTTGTGTATTGTATTTGCAGTTTAATTTGTCAGCAGAAGTGGTCAGATCATGTTATTTAACTCCTGCTTCTAGTGGTCATTAATTACTCATATTACCTGTGATACTTTGAGTAAATGTTCTTCATAGTACTGCTATGAATAAACGGTATCAGAAATAGACTATACTAATCTATAATGCCTTTTATTATTATCATTTTCAACACTATGTTTGCTCAGCTGAGGAGTACTTAGAAAGCCAGCTTCGTTCAAGTCATTCTGTGGATAAGGGGAATGTGCAAATGGCACCCTGTGCTTAGAACTACCTCTACTGATGCTGATAGTGCAAAATGGCTTTAAAGCAAACCCCTGGACAGAGGGAGGCTTGTGCTACTCACATTTCATGTTCCTGAAGTAGCACACATGTACTGCCATTTGTCTGCTTTCGCTCCTTGAAGGATATTGAATGTAAACACTGTGAAAAGTAGCTTGGAGGTGGCTTTTTGCTTTGGCAGTAGCTGCAACTGGAGAAAGGGAAACAAAGAGAGGAAGACAGTTTAAAGCCATATCTGTCTACTGCTTTCAGTTCTGCCAGGAGTTGCTCTGCCAAGGTGCCAATATTTTAAGAAGATTGCCTAATATAATTAGCCATATGTTTGGTCATATGGAGATTTATTTTTTAAAAAATAATCAGACAAAAGGATACCTCAGTCAAATACGTACCTTTAGGCAAAGAGTCTGAAGTAATAACTACAGATTTTTCTAAAGCTGAAGTTGATTTTCTGATGAAAACTGAGATTTGGATTTTTTTATTATCTTGTGTTTTCTTGACACTTCATATTAGTTGTGCAGGATGATACAATATAGAATATACCAACGTCTATTCTACAGGCTTTACTATTCAGAATGAAATGGGAAAATACCTGGGTCCTGAAAGAGGAGAAAAAAGTCAGAAAATACACTTGCAGACAGGAGTTTGATACTACATATATGTGACGGCATAATGTTCTAGTTTATCAGTTCAGAAGCCAGAATGAAGTCAGAATCGTTTGAAGTAATTTAGAGTTGTGTCTTCCAACAAAAGAAACATGTAGAGAATTTGGTGGTTTGCTGAAGGCGCCTGATTCTGTTGCTGGCAAAGGGTAACTTGTCTCTACTTCACTGAAAGCACAATTGGATGCCTAGTAAAATTACTGTGTAATAGAGCATGATTGGCAGTTCCTGCTTAGGAAGCCAAGGAATAAAATAGCAGAGGTGTTATGTTCACTGGCAAAACTCCCATTGACTTCACAGGAGCTGGGTTTTAGTTTTAAATGAATAATGTTGAGAAAATGTGCTTTAGAAACTTTTGAGTTAATCTGTTGGTTCAGATCAGGGTAGAGTGGACATCTATACCTGCAGGCATTAACAGGTCAGACCCATCTTTTCATGGCTGTGGGATTTACTGAAATAAGTGGATCAGATAGGGGGTGTGGTACCAAAACCTATCGGGGTGGAACCTGTGCAATCTTTCCAAAATCAGTCCATTACCAGGGTGTGACTGAGTATATTTTGGCTGTGCAATTGGCTGGCTGCCCTCTCTGGAGCTCCTTTTACCTTTGTGGACAGATACTGCTAAACTAGGAGGGCAATGAAGAGAAATGTGTGTTGTTAACAGTTAGGACACAGCCTGAATGCACTATGCCAAGATGGAGCCAGACGGGAATGTGTGAGAGAAATAACTATATGCAGAAAACAACAAAGGAAAAGCTACCATTGCCATGAGTTCCTTAAGAACGTGTTTATCGATAAAGAATAAGTAATTGTACCATAAGTAATAATAAAAGAAGGAGGAGGGATGCATTTAAAGAGGGAAGGGTGGAGTTAGTTTTACATTTGTGAGCCTAGGTAATATGAATGCATGTCTGTTTCACTAAATGTAATTGCCTAGGTCTGTAATAGTTAGTGAGGCAAAACCATGTCTCCAATCATCTGTCTACCATCTTCAACAAGGCCAGGATTCACCCAATCCCTTTTCAGATGTCTGATGTTTGTTCTTGATAAGAGATTGCCTGAACAGTGAGTTTAACATCATTTCTAACAAACTTTGGGCAGTTTTCTTGCCTTGCCGAGTGCCATGTGCTTGTCTCCCAGCCAGAGACAGGGAGGGTATAGGTGACCCACCCTGCCTGCAGAGGTGCTGACTTGGGGCAGACATCTGCCACCTTACTGTGAGAGACAGTGGGGAGAGATGGCTGCAGAACTCAGCTCAGACTTGACAACTGTCAGTTTAAAAAGAGGTGTCTAAAGCATGGTACCTAGCAAGTAAACAGTTGAACATGATGGTAGTTCCATGGTAGTAGTTGTGGTGCTGTAAGTATAACACTAGAAGAAGAATTAAGGTTTGAAGAGTTTTCCTTTTCTTACAGACCTTGTCATAGTAATAAATTATTAAAGGATCTTTTTTCTTTTGGTCCTTTAAAACAATGGACTGGATATTTTTTGAGCTTATTTCTCATACAGGAGTATATTGGGGTATGCTGAAATATTCAGAATATTTATACTAAAAGGAAAAATTTGACAAGTTAAGGAGTCTTAAGATTAGTCCTTGTTTAAATTTCCTCTGAAGATCACAGACAAAATTTTATGCTTTTTATTCAGGTGGGCTGGGAGCCCTGTGTTTTAAATGTATTTTCATTTTATAGTCTGTTTATCAAGATGCATTAGCATTAAAAAGCTAAACCACATCACATTACTTAATACATATTTTAGAAGTTCACACATTAATGTTATTTGGTAGGAAATATGATGTAGGAACTCTAGAAAATGTAAAACTCTTGCTCTCAGACAACACAGCTCTCTTGCAGAAATACATCTTCACTAGACCTGCTCAGAGAAGCAACATAAAATAATTTTATTTATTTATTTTATAAAAACTGTATGGAATATGCTCTGTCAATTGTAAAGGAGAATTCAGTGTTGTTTCTTGGGTTTATGTAAATCTTTTTTTTTTCTTTCAATCTGACTGTGATCTGGGAAAATCAATGGCACCTGACAAAGAAACCACTCTTGACTCATGTCAGGTATTTTTTACCTCAAAGGTTTCTCCCACATTTAACATACTGGAATCTCAAAGACCCCCAGCAGAAGGAAAGCTTCTTGAAATGTACTTGACCAGAAGAGAATAGAAGGTCTTTCCAAAGTGTCTTAGTCATAGGAGCTCAGGCCATCCTGTAGGCAAATTTTAGGATTCTGTATGTATATGCACGCAGCTTTCATTTGCATGAAAATCTGGCAATTTTATTAACACTTGCTGAGGTTTTTAGGTAGTTTCAATCTTCATATGAACCATGAACATGTAAAATTTGCTTGAGAAATTTTTTAAGCCAGACTTCCAAATCCGATGAATTTTCATATAATTGGTCACCCATAAATTTCATTTTTTTTTGTTTCTAGCTGAGAAAATTAGACTACACATGTAGAAACGCAATTTCTGGCTGGGCTTGTGCATACCATAGGCTGGGCGTGTGTGCACACGTGCATGTGCACCCTAAGTGTACTGGCCATTTCACACAAGCTACTGAGCACTCAGAGATATCTGCTTAGATATTCTGATGAACTATTACTTTTGAACTACAAAATTGCTCTTGCGGAGATTCCGATTGGACACAAGAGGGAAATTTTTCACACTGAGGACAGTCAACTATTGGAATAATCTCCCCAGGGAAATGGTTAACTCGGCCATGTTGGACACCTTCAAGAGTTATCTAGACAGGGTGCTGGGGCATGTGTTTAGACTCTGCTCTTCCCAGGAAGGTTGGACTAGATGATCCCTGAGGTCCCTTCCAACCTGTGATTCTGTGATTCTGTGATTCTGTGAAAATCCATTTATGTGCACTTGACAACTGCTACGCAAGGACCACTGTCTTAAGGCTGCAAGCCCCTGCCTTCATCTATTTATTGTGATATGACAAAGCTTGCACATATTTTTCTATCCAGAATACTTGTGTTATGTTCAGTTTATCGCAATAAGCAATGAATTTCAAAGATGTCTATAGAATGTACTAGTGGGAATCTTCTGATCTGTTAGCCAGCACAGGATATGATTACTTCCACAGCTGAATGTTCATTACCCCTGTAAGGAAAACACGGTGTTTCTTCCAATCAATTATTTGGCTGTGGTGAGTCACAAGGCTTTGTTATTCTATTTGAGCAAAATTCTAAGTTTACATACAGATGAAAGTAAATTCTGAAAAGGAAATGGGCTCTTAACTAAAACCTTAAATACATTTATTTAAGAAAGCCCAAGCGATCAGTTAGCTATCTTCCAACTATGCACTTCAAATTCTTTCTAATTTAATGTATTACCTCTTTTACATCTTAACACATGACCTGTTACTAAAGACAGAAGCTGTCTTTTGTATCTCCAAACTACTGTCTTTTCTTTAAGCCAAAGTATACATAGGTTGACATGCCAAGTGGCTCCTTCTTCAGGTAGGAAAGTAAAAACATGTTCAGACATGTCCTAGAGGTTGGGAAAATGGCCAGAAAATGTTGAGCTCAAATAAAGCATCACCAGTTTCATTTTTACTACTTTCAGCAGCAATCAGATCTCTAACTGAACTCCACTAGCCTAAAATAAAGCAGAGCTTTGAAGATGCAGATCAATAACCAGAGTAAATGCCATATTGACTGTATTAAGAAAGTTTTGAAGCTTTGCCTGTACTACACATTCTTCCAAGTTTAAGCCCTTCTACTTAACCTGGCCTTAACTAAATCGTCCAAATTAACATTTTGAGCAGAGAGGTAACAGGCCTTTTTGGAATAAAGTTCACCTAAGAAAGCTGGTTTCCTCTCACTGTTGAACGTGAAACTTGCAAGGTTTTTGCCTATTATGATGTGACATTTCTTCACTCATAAACTGTTTTTTCTTCTTAAAAAAGATTCTTCTGCAGTTCTAAATGCACCAGCACTGCACCAACAGTGAACTCATCTTCTACAAAGGCTTATAAAAAAGATTTTAAAAATTTCAAACCAACACCATGAAGGATTTAAACCTTTGTATAATACACTGGCTCTGTGGCAGGATCCAATTCACTGACTTCCTTTGTACACAAGAACAATAAAGTCTCAAATAAAGGTTTCGATAGAGTATACAAACAAATATTTTAAAACAAGCAAGTGTGTCCTTTTAAGTCCTTCTCATTAAACAGACACAGGCTGACGAGGATACTGAGGTTACTTGTGCATAGAAGAGCGGCTGGGAAACCACCCCTGCTGTAGGCAATATGTTCAAAAGTTAGATCTAAACCACAGAAATACCAACTCCATAGGACACATTTCATTCTGTTAAAATATCTGGAATCAGATTACTTAGTCCTCGCAATCATCAAGCTTCACAGAATAAGACTAGGTAACTGAGACTCTATTTTAACCTTCTCATGTTCTGCCAAGAGCCTTCAAAAGTGTTCCTTTCTTAAGTGTTCTTAAGTATCTGTAAAAATGCTATTTAAGAACATCCAATTAATGTGGCCTCAAAACTACTAATAATGCTGTTCCAGATGTTTGTGGTGAATTGTTCAGCAGGAAAATTAATAAAGCCATACTTACACAAACAAGCTTGCTTGAAAATACTTGTCTCGATCTGTCCTAAACCCATAAAAACCAGGAAATTCTGTACTCTCTGTCTTTTTAAAGCAGCGGTCCCCAACAAACCATGTTAAGCTTCCAAATTTCTCATGCATTCTTATCATCAAACTTTGAATTGGAAACAACATAAACTTTACAGTTTACTTTGGTTCTGTGGACCACTTCGCATGACCTCATGGCCTGTAGTTTGGAACTAGTCCTCTTAAGACATATGTCGATGATGATGGAAAGCGTGGCTACAAGAGTCTGTCTGTTTGCTGTCACTTGAATTTGGTACAGTGGATGATAGTAGCATTGAGATGTAGACTTTTGGCAGTTGAGCAACCTGAACTTACACCAAAGGTCCTGATCTACCTATATATCTATAAGGACAGATGAGCTCAATATCCCCTGGGCACTGAAAAGCAGAAGGGGCAAAAAAAGTTTTTCTTTCATTTGCTCGTATCCACCTGAAGAAATCCAAAGCTCTTTCCTAAGTATGTGATGCAGTCAGGGCATTTCAGCTGCTATGCATTGCCTTCTATTTTTTCTGGCATCTTTTGGCATATGACTTGTCTCTTCAGCAGGCCTGAAGAAGTGAAGAGTAGTTCCCTTCTGACCGGAGGGCAAAATATCATCTAAGTGAGGGGAACAGTGTAACAACTCCCCAGCTAAAATGTAAATTATTTTTGAGGCATACATGTCTGCATTTTCAGACTTGAGTGACTCAAAGTTTCACCACCAAATAAGTATGTGTATTCCCACTTCATGTCAAAAATCCTTGTCCTTAAATACATTGAATGAAAGTCCTTAAATAGTCCTTAAGTATTAAAAGTCCTTAAATACCTTGTATTTAGATGTGTAGTGCTAGTCTTTAATGTAAGAATAGCTATTTAGATGTGTATTCCTGTCCTCACAAAGCCAAAGCTATTTGTTTGCATGAACGCATTCTTGTCTTCCTGCTTTCAGTACTAACATCAAAGATGAAGACAAGCAAAAAATCACCATCATTTAGGGGTCTCCCTAGATGACACACTGTCCAATGTTTAAATTACCTAGTACCTTCTTAAAGACTAAACATTTAATGAATAATGTAAGGTACAGCCCTGTTCTCAAAGGTTCATCAGGTTTGGTTGGTTCCAAGCTTAGGTCTGTAGGGGCTTGAAGGGGTCAGGAGGAACTGGCCCATGGTCCCTGCAGAACTGGAAGGTGTGGGGAACTCACAAGTCCTTAGGCCAAGGTGCTGTTACAGCATGGAGGCTTTTAATTATGGAGTGGGAAAACTTAAAATCAGAAGCCAGCTTAGCTGTCACCACTGGGGGCCACTGCTACTTAGCAATAGAGAACTGAGGGAAGTTGCTCTGAGGCCTGAAGTCCGCACTGGTTGGAGACAGCTCCTGGTGAGATGCAAGGAAGTGTCCCTGTGTGGCGTCACTGTTCAGAGATGGGAACAGCCAGCAAAGATACACAGAGGGAACTGAAATCTCCTGAACAGATGAAAGATGAATGAGATGCTAAGACTTTTGCTGAATGTCACCATGAGTGACGGCAGAGGTGATACCAACCACTCGGCAGCAGTACCCCCAGTCCTGTGCTGGTCCACATATCTGTGGGAAATGGCTTGCATACCGGTAGTAATTGGGACCCCTTGCTAATCAAACCTGGTCGAAAGTGGGTTGTCATCACTGGTGTCTTCACTGACCAGGAATTACTTTTCTGGCTAAGAGGAAGAACAGGCAATATGGAATAGGCAAAAAATACAACTCAGGTAGCAGAGACTTTTTGGGAAGTAATCAGAGAGCAAGACAAACTGGAAAATTATAAGATGGACAGAGGCATTATGTACAAAAGAGAAGCGGTGGCTTCTCCTTATAGTCTGAGATGATATTTTTTTCTCAATACGACTTTTCTGTCTAAGCACATACTGCTGGAATAATGCAGAATTGTGAATTCTGGACTGGATGCAGTACTCGGGCTTTTCCAAGGGCTTCCCTTAAGGATTAAGAAACCTTGGTGAAAACCATTCTCACTTCAGACATTACCCACATCTATAACGTTATATTACAGCCAAACTGACTCTTCTTAAAATCTTTTGTACAAAACACATTCAGCCTTACATAGAAACCAAGGCCTGACTCTTCCCACCTCTCACAGATAAGATGATGGCATAACTCACTGATTTCAAATGGGCCAGTGTTCATATACTTTACAAGTGACAAGGGACTTACACCTTACAACCATTTGACATGCTGATGTGATACAGAAGTTTTGGAGAGGAACATGCCACAGACACCAACATTTGTCCCTTACCGCTGCCAGTTTTTAGACAACAGCAGGTATCTTCTTTTGGCCTGAGTTGCCATGCCATGCAGGAATGACATCTAATGGGCCAGCCTGACTGAATATAATCCTTTTGAAAAATAAACATACATAAAGGTGAGAAAAGGAGAACAGGTCAAAGAGGGATTTCTCCCCTCAGAACTACTGGGCAAGCTGGCATAATTGTGACTAAGAATTGTTGAATGTTGACCTCCCACCAAACACATCAAATATGTCTCTGGCACTAAACAAGCATTGTACCACATTGGGCTGCATCAACCTAAACCTCTGTTTGTGTTTGCAGGCCACGCTGGAGAAGTCCATCAAAGGCAAATGATAAGAAAAGCAGGTGTGGGTCACGGAGGGGTGTTCCTAGCCCCATCCCCCTGGGAGATCTCTGGCACTGGTACTGCTATTGTACAGTGTTAATTAGATCATTCTAATTAATTCATTCCAAGTGTAAATTAGGAAGGAATGAAGATAAATTACACTAATACATTTAACCCCATGCTGTTTATTTAGCAGTTGAACAAAATAATGTGGTTAAAAAGAGTCTAACAAGGCAAAAGCACAAGACACAGCTGTTTAATAGCATTAAAAATGAGATCTCAGCCTGTGCTGCGGGCACATACTGCTTGTTTGCATTTAAAAGGGCTGCCAAGATAGCTGTACTGGCAAACCCTGCTACTGTAGATGCAGCTGATACTAACAAAACAAAACAAAAAAAGTATTTCCATCTCCTCAATGAAATAACCTGCACTGGTAAATGGATTATATTGCTTGTACAGCTCTGCCAGCATTAGAACCCTTGCTGGTGTTGCTAGAGTAGTCTGGAAGGCGTTTCAGCTACATAGGTATCCCTGCAAAGCGTTTTAAGTGTCAACAAAGCCATATTATAAAGTTTGCTATACATTCAAGGATCCAAGAACTTGTCTCAACACAGAAGCCAAACCAATTTAAATAAAGTGCGAGGTGAAACTCATTTAGTCAAAACAGCAGTGCTTCTCTGCATAGCAAGCTGCATTTGAGTTGAACAAAGTTTTTGCTACCCCAATTGTTTCAGTCAAATGTGGCTCTAACAATTCCAGAGATGAAAACTGAAAAAATCTGGGGTTTTACATGCTTTCTGTTTCTGAAGGCCACACTTCCATTTCACATAGTCATTTTTTTCAGACTTCTTATTAAAAGAAACAACAAAACCAGCACTAAGAGATTATCAATTTCACATGACTCTGGAAGCTGGGGCTTTGAGAAAAGGGCCAATTATCTTGTGATTTGTGATAAAATCATAGTATTTAGCAACACTTCAAAGATCCTATCTATCCTGGCACACAAATACTAGGGGAAACATGTTTAAACTAGTTCAGTGGGCATGTTAAACTATGTCCTGGGATAGGCTAGGCCAGCTTTGTTTTCAGCAGTGTCAAAAAACAGATTGGCCCACCTACAAAACTGGCTCAACCGGAACAGTGTTTAAATGTGACCTTAGTTCTTAGACCAACGTAGACCAGGCTAAAGATTTGCTTTTGGACCAGGTTAATTTCTTGAGCATTTTTTCCATGCTAGCCATGCAAGCATCCTACTTCTTAATGTGTTTTAAGCTGTATTCAGCCACAGCTGCCTAGTTTTAACTCCTCTGCAGAAAGGAGCAGTGGCACTTTAGATGCTCTTTGTCACCTGAGCATAAATAGGAGCCCCTGTGAGCATGTTCAAGAGAACTGCTGTTGAGGTTTGCAAGCCATGTTGTAGAATCACAGGCAGAGGACTATGGAGTTACTTTTTCTTCTCCCACCAGTAGCACTGCTTTACACAGCACATATGTGCTGAGTTACACATATGCAGAAGGGGCTGTCTGGCCGCGTAGTTGTTTCCCAACAGATGATGTATAGCTTCATCCAATCATTCTGCACTGATTAAATTCAACATGTTCCTCGTTTTATGGAGGACAAGGAAGATCGCTACTTCATCTGGTCACTCTCTTTCAGGATTGTTGCCTTATTCTGTTCATTGAGAGTATCGTCTGCATCTGTGTGCCGCAGGCAGCCATGTAAGCTTTGTATGTTGTCCTCCCTATAGACTTCATTTTTCACTGACCAGTCCTCATAGCCATGCTCCAAATCAGTTTTACAGTTCAGATGTTGCTGAGCAATAGATTAGGTGACATTACTATTCTACCATTTCTGTTCACCATTATCACCATATCTGGTGATGATTCTGCCTGTTTGAAGTTTATCCTGACACTGTATGAAGTAATGTTTTAGTTGTGTAGGATGATATAATCTGATTTTCCGACACCAGACTATGGAATATTCACCATAATGGAATTAGGTCTAAGGTAACAGGATTTGGGTGGAATCTCTGCAGGTTTTGTTGTGGGAAAATGGGAGAAAACAGGATCAAGGCATTTTATGGGTCATGTTATGATGAAAGGAAGAACCCAGACTTGTAGCACGAACAATGTAATGTGCAACAAAGGTCGTACATTCACAGCCTAATCCAAAATCCTCTAGAGCTACATGACTCAAGTGAGCACTGGATTAGGCCCATGGTGTCCATGAATACCCCTTGCGTAAGGTCGTTTACAATTTCCAACAGCTTCTCACACCTAAACAGCTTTGAAATACACTTTATTACATACAGATGTGCAGCACTTTCAGACCTTGCAATCTGCAATACTTCATGTCATAATCAAACAATATTGTAAAAAGAAATAATCTATAAAACAAATTACTCCTTCATGTGGTCCCTGTTCAGCCACGCTCTCCAGGCTCGCATATGCCCCCAGGCTCTCCCGAATTTCAGAGGTGTCCTGCTGTGCACTGGCTGTGTGCTTATCTGTGAACTCTGGAGTCCAGCAACAGGAACACAAGTAACCCTCCCGACATTAGTGAAGTGCTTCCAGGGCTTTTTTTTAACAGAAGAAATTGGGTGACATTTCATTGTGAAGAATGAACGAACTCTCCTAATTATTATATGCAGCTAGGAGTTACCTGCTGGGGAGAGTAAAATAATTGTTCTTATCTTTCTTGAAGCCTCTTTAATACCATTGCTTTAAATGGTACTAGCAAATGGTAAATCGTTTTGGTAAATGGTAAATGCAAAGCGTTTAGTATGCTATCCTGTATTTTTCTTGCAGAGAGCTGCACAACACCATTATGTAAACATTGCCGTTATGTCTAGAAGACGTTTATTTTTGAAATCGTCCTTTTGCAGAAGCGCATTTTTCTCACAGTTAGTTAACTGGCTAATAATTAAAGCCAGGCTCAGCGCAGTGCCGCTGCAGCGCTCCCGTGCGCGGCTACGGAGCGGTAGCTCCGCGGCGGCTTCACGACAGCGCCAGAAAAGCGCGTTGCACCGCCCGTCGTCAGCGCTGCCGGCGGCGCCCCGATGCCGCGGGGAGGGCCGGCGCCCGGGCGCGGAGCTCGGCCCCCGCCGCGCCCCTGGCCCCGGCCTCTCTCCGGCCCTCCCGGCCGCTCCGCGGCGCGCTGCGGAGGGGCTCCCCACCGGCCCCCTTCCCCGGCTTGCCCCCGACCCGCGCCGTTATTTCGGTTTCGGGGCGGCCGTTCCGCGGGGGAGCGGGCCGAGTAGGCAGGGCCGTCAGGGCAGGGCCGTCCGTCCCGTCGCGCAGCCCCCGGCGGGGCGGGGCCGGGCGGCGCGGGGGCACCTCCGCACCTTCCCCGCGGCCGGCCGGGACGACAACCCCTGCGACAGCCCTGCCCGCCTCCTCCCGTCCCTCCCCCGCCTGTCACTCACCCGCTTTGCATAAACGCTCCCCCCGCCCCGCAGCCCATATACCCCTTCTCCGCGGCGCTGCTGGGGCAGAGCTGCGGCCGGCAGTGCCAGCAGCAGGAGCAGGCGCCGCCGCCGCCCCCTTTTCCCTCCTTCCGTCCCTCTTACCGCCCTCCTCCCGCGGCCCGCCTCCCGCCAGCGGCACCACCTCCGTCCCTCCGCGGCTCCCGGCGCTGCAGCCTGCCCGGCCGCCTCTCCGCGGGACCGCTGAGCCGCGCCTAGCCGAGCCGCGCCGAGCAGAGCCGCGCTGCCGTCCCATGCGCGGCGCTGCGCCGCCCGCCGAGGCACACGGACATCCCCGCTCGCCCGGCAGCCGCCGCTGTAAGTCGGTGCCCGCCGACCTGTTGCAGCGTCGGCCGCGCTCCGCCGGGAGGGAGGGGGGCAGCGCCGGTCCGCGGCGGGGCGGCCGGGGCCCGGACGGCGGGGCAGAGCTGCCGCTTGCTCGGGCCGGGCGCTGCGGGGTCCGCGGTGCCGGCAGCGCGGCGGGGCCGCTCCGACTGGAGGCGGGCAGCCCCGCCGATCCCCGCCACGGCCGAAGCCCGGACCCCGCCGCTGCGCCAGGAGCGCCGAGGGCCGCCGATCCTTCTGCAGGCAGCCCGGCGCCGGGCGGCCGGTGGGTTATACATCCGCGGTGGCTCTTAGGTGTCTCCGATATGCGGCAGTCCTCGGAAGGTGCTGGCTGCTGTTTGGGAGGCTGCTAGTCTCCCCGGTGGGCTTCGGCGTCCTCCTCGGGGCCCCGGGGGGGCCGGAGCATCCCTCAGCGGGCGTGAGTCAGGGCAAGGGAGTGGGCGAGCGCCTCGCTGCTCCCGCAGCCGGCTGCGACCCTGCGCGCCCGGCGCCGGTACAGAAACTTTTGCACGTGGTTGTTGGTCTGTAAAGGAAACCAAATGCGTCTTACCTTCTCATGCTGCTTCTTTATCAGGTTGGGAAGAAATTTAGCCAAGTTTATTTTCAGAGGCGGAGTCGTTTTGGCGTTATGGTGGAGTGAACCGAGGGGAATTCAGAGTTGGGTTTCTTTGTCTGCGTGTGGTGAGCAGTAGTGCATTCTTCGCTGGAGCAGCGTGTTCTGCTTTCCATCTCGCTGCAGGTCCTAGGAAGCCACTTGAGTTTGTGCTAGAGGACTTTAGGTAGGCTTGGGATTTGGCTCTGCAAAACTGATAGCATCGCTGCAGATTTAGCAATTGAAAGCGGTGTTAGTTAAATCGGTGGGGTGTTTAGCAGATTTCCTCTCCTTCAGCTGTTCCACTGATTCTAAACAAAAACGCAACTACCACCATGTAATTACAGAGTCGTATTAAAATGAGCCTACATCAGGGATGTGGCACTAATTTGAAAATACTTAGTTTTTCATTTGATTTAGGCTGAGACCTGCATGCTGCAGAGCTGGTACGAAGTAGGGCAAGGAGCCTTGTTTAGTCTTAAAGTAGTGTTTACTGCTGGGATGCTGTGACAAGTAGCCTGTTGAAGTGTAATTATAAATCAAAGTCTTGGTTCAACCTCTCTTCCTAGATAAAATCTATATCTGTAATTTACTGACCACTTTTTGTCTTTTACATACAAATATTATTATTTCTGAAGAAAAAGTGCCTGAAGGGAGTTGACTCATATTATTCGAGATGAACATTTGCTCAGTGACTGTAAATTACCACTGCTGAAGTATTTGAGGCTTGCATAATTTCCAACACCAAACAGAGAAATCAGAGATGTCATTTAATACATCTAACTGTTCTTGTAAGATTCTGGACTGAGGTAGTTGTCAGAAACTGCAAAAGGACATGTTTACAGAAACACTGAGTGTTAGTAAATTATGATAAATGCTTGTAAGGGTGTTTGACTAGTCCATGTGTGAACTCACATCAGCAACCACAGTGGCAGAAAACGATATGTATAGATGTGTATCTTTGTTCTGCTTGGGGAAATACATTAGTTTATCTTAAATGTGAATTGGCATACTTTGAATTCTCTCAATAGATGACATTGTGGTGATAAAGGCAATGTTACTGGAACAGTTAAAACACCAGCATACGTGAAATCTGTAAGCGCTTTGTAAGAAATGGCATTGCTCACTGAAAGACCAAGTCTTCTGTTTTAGTGGGGTGAAACGCTGGGTTCCTTATTCAGTAGCTGTTTGAGAGTCGCTCTTTTATTTTTTTTTTTTTTAATTATTATGGCAGTGTTCATTACTATGGCTGTGGGTGGGCTTGGGTAACACACAGTGATCCTGCTCCTCTCCTCTGCATATGGTCTGTAGCTCACTAGTTTCCAACGTATGCCTTAATTGCAGGGTGGGTTTTTAATGTTTGCCTCTATTTTGTTCTGGATATGGTCTCATTCTGAATGATACTGAGCAAGTGGCACTTGCAGAAGTACACATCCTGCTGAAGGATCTGAATGTGTGCGTTTGCAGCCTCTGACATGAACTTCACCTGCCCTATTTCTGAACTCTGTGCATGATAAAAGAAAATTTTCAGTGTACTCTGAATTCCCCCTATATGTGGGGGGAAAAGAGAGGAACTGTGTTTCCATAGAGATCCTGACATGCTTATGCTGTGGTGTCTACACACTCACTTAATTGGGATGGAGAGCAGGGGGGCAGTAGGCATCTTCATAATCTAGTGGCTCTTGTCTCTGATGAGTGGGTGTTTAGCTCCTGTCCTGCTCCCTGGCAAGGAAACCTTGCAGGAGTAGGTCCTCAGTGTAAGGAAAGCCAGTCTGTAGAAATACAGTGAATACTTTGCGCTGCATCATAAATAGCATGTTAAATGGTAAAGTGCCTAGTAAAGTCTTAAAATTTTGCAGGGGGTGCTTTGCCAGTAAAGGGCTCACCTTCTCATCTGTGTCTCCAAACTGTTTATGTACCAGTATTTCAATCCATGACCCTTTCCGTAATCCTTCAATTTCAGCGGGTTTCAACCTGTATGTGGTCAGTATAGTCTTTTTGGCTGTAGATAAAATGGGTAATTTCAGTCTGAGATTAGTCTTAGGATTCTTGAATGCTGTCTGAGTCTTTATTTGCCAGACAACACAATTGCATTAAAGGTAATATAATTTTTCTTGTAAAAGGATTGTGGAGAAGTACCAGCCTCCTTAAGTCGTTCTGTGCTTAGTGCATTTAATAGGTTGGTCTAGGAAGCATTGGTAAAATAACTTTCTAAACTTTTGCATGGTAGCGTGAGACAGATACTCTGCCTGTGGCTCTGATGGGGAGATTTCCTCTCTGTTTTGGAGGATATTGAATTGAGCCACTGTATCCTGAGCTGTGTTGCTTGCTCTTTTTCATCCCAGTTAAGTTTCATCAGGACATCATGTTCCAGAATCAAGGAATCAGGCTATAGTTCTTTTGCAGTAAGGTGTCTCTTTGTTCCTTAATTGATGTTGGTTTGAGGGATTTTTTGCTGTGACTGAAGGGAAAGGTGCATCACAAACTTGCCGTTTGATGCGACGAATCAATTATTCTATGTGTTAGCACAGCTAGTGAGGCTGATGGTACTGGCTATGCTGCAGGTCATCTGCAGGTGTTGTATATTCCATATACACAAATCAGTTGTTCTGCAATGGAGTCTGCTTCCCAAATTAATCATATTTGGTTTGTATTTTGTCATAAATATTCTGGTCATATGAATCTAGAAAAATACATGTATTTATTTTAAAATGCTTCTTTTTTTTGAGGCTCGTAAAGGTCTTGTGTCATCTTGAAGCATGAAATGTGGGAATAGAGTTGTACACTTCTGTACTGCTTAAACATGCTCACTAATATGAAAATATTTGAGTCTGTGAGAGAGGGAAGTATATCCACATTAAAAAACTGCACAGGTGGCCCCAGGTCATGCTCTGACTTTGAGCATTGGGTGCTTCCCAGGTAGGCTTTTGCCCTGTTCCTTATTTGAAGGTACAGTAAAAGGGACTCTGGGCATGCGAATATCATAGTAATTGGGGAAGTTTGCTTCTGTTCTTTCTCCAAGAAACTCCTCTGCAGTCTGGGGAGAGAGAAGTGAGATTATTACCGTAGCAGTCACAGCCACAGCTTGCACTGGGCTCTATATGCTTCATCTCCTATTACTTACACTGTGGCTTTTTGGCCATTAGCTTTCTATGGCTGCCAATTTTCGTCCCTTTCCCTATACTCCATACTGTTTTGCCTTGACTCTTAATTAAATCTGGAAACATGCTGCTGTAATCATACATAGACCTACATATCATGGCAGATGACAGTAACATTCACCTCCAAACAGGGACCTAACAGCACTGTGTTTGTTAGGAATAGGGTAGGATAGGATATGTCTTGTGTTTTATGACTCCTCCAAACCTCAGAGTGAACCAATGGCTTCTGCTCTGAGTACCTGACTCTTGAGGTACCTTCAGAGGCGATGCCTCGGTGACTTCAGTTGATAGTCAAAACACATTTTTCTGCTGACTCTGGCTGTGTGTATGCTGTATCACTCGAACAGGCGGCTGCTGGCAGAGTTCAAGATAAAATCTCTCAAATTCAGTTGTCATATTTTTGCAGAGGTTTCGCAAGTGTAAATTTATGATTGTTGCTAGGTTTTTATTTTAAAGTTCCCTTTTTTCATTCTCTGCTGATGCATATGGAATCATTATACCAAAGGGAAGCTTCCTAATGGGATTAGTAGGTTTTTGTTCCCTGTGTGGCTTTTGACATTCCTGGTAGCTCTTCCTGCTATGATTCAGTATAGGAGAATGTTTCAAGCATGTGCATGTGTACATATGTAATGAATCAGCTGGTCTAGGTTGGGGAAGGGTGAGAAAATCAGTCCCAGTTCCTTTTCTTTCTCCTCTTCGTTGCTTACTGTATTGCTATGAAAGTTGGAGATCAGGTTTCCCAAGATAAACCTGCTCTTGGGCAACAAATATAGAGTATGTCATTTATGAAACTCGTATTACAAAAAAATAAACACATGCCAAAGGTAGATGCAATTCTCTGTCCACTCAGCTATAAATTAAGACTTTTTCTCCGTCTTATAGTGAATAATAAATACACTTTTTGGTATGTAAAACTAATCATGAATTTAACTGTCTCATTGATCTTACTATTTTATTCTTTTTTGTTTATAGGTGTGAAAGAAAATGTCAGTCAGCATGCATGAAAATCGCAAATCTAGGGCCAGTACTGGCTCCATAAACATATACTTGTTCCACAAGTCATCCTACGCTGATAGTGTCCTTACTCACCTGAACCTTCTGCGTCAGCAGCGTCTCTTCACAGATGTGCTTCTCCATGCTGGGAACAGGTCATTCCCCTGCCACAGAGCTGTTCTAGCTGCTTGTAGCCGCTATTTTGAAGCAATGTTCAGTGGAGGACTGAAGGAGAGCCAGGACAGTGAAGTCAACTTTCATAATTCGATTCACCCGGAAGTCTTGGAGCTTCTTCTGGACTATGCATATTCCTCCAGGGTTATTATCAATGAGGAGAATGCAGAGTCGCTGCTGGAGGCCGGTGACATGCTGGAGTTTCAGGACATTCGGGATGCTTGTGCAGAATTTCTGGAGAAAAACCTTCATCCCACCAACTGTCTCGGCATGCTGCTGCTGTCAGACGCTCACCAGTGCACCAAGCTGTATGAACTCTCTTGGAGGATGTGCCTGGGCAACTTCCAGAGTATCAGTAAAAGTGAAGACTTCCTCCAGCTGCCGAAAGATATGGTAGTGCAGCTGCTTTCCAGTGAAGAATTAGAAACTGAAGATGAAAGGCTGGTATATGAGTCAGCTATCAACTGGGTCAACTATGATCTGAGTAAGCGTCACTGTTATCTGCCTGAGCTATTGCAGACGGTGAGACTGGCCCTCTTGCCAGCCATATACCTTATGGAGAATGTGGCCATGGAAGAACTTATCACCAAGCAAAGGAAAAGCAAAGAGATAGTAGAAGAATCAATAAGATGCAAGTTAAAGATCTTGCAGAATGATGGAGTGGTCACTAGTTTGTGTGCCAGACCCCGTAAAACTGGCCATTCGCTTTTTCTGTTGGGTGGCCAAACCTTTATGTGTGACAAGCTGTACCTGGTGGACCAAAAGGCAAAGGAGATCATTCCAAAGGCTGACATACCAAGTCCACGGAAAGAGTTCAGCGCTTGTGCCATAGGCTGCAAAGTGTATATCACTGGGGGACGAGGGTCAGAAAACGGAGTCTCCAAGGATGTGTGGGTGTATGACACCCTTCACGAGGAGTGGTCGAAGGCTGCTCCCATGCTGGTAGCTAGGTTTGGGCATGGCTCTGCTGAACTTAAGCACTGTTTGTATGTAGTAGGAGGACATACCGCAGCAACTGGTTGCCTTCCAGCTTCCCCATCAGTATCCTTAAAGCAAGTAGAACAATATGACCCTGTGACCAACAAATGGACCATGGTTGCCCCACTGCGAGAGGGAGTAAGCAATGCAGCTGTAGTCAGCGCAAAGCTTAAGCTGTTTGCTTTTGGAGGTACCAGTGTTAGCCATGACAAGCTGCCCAAAGTTCAGTGCTACGATCAGTGTGAAAACAGATGGACAGTACCAGCCACCTGCCCCCAGCCCTGGCGCTACACAGCTGCAGCTGTTCTGGGTAACCAGATTTTTATTATGGGCGGAGATACCGAATTCTCTGCATGCTCTGCTTATAAATTCAACAGTGAGACATACCAGTGGACTAAGGTGGGAGATGTGACAGCTAAGCGAATGAGCTGCCACGCTGTGGCATCTGGAAACAAATTGTATGTGGTTGGAGGCTACTTTGGCATTCAGAGGTGCAAAACGTTGGACTGCTACGATCCCACATTAGATGTATGGAACAGCATAACAACTGTGCCCTATTCGTTAATTCCCACGGCATTTGTCAGCACATGGAAGCACCTCCCCTCATAATTATGTGTATGTTGCAATTACAAATTATCAGGTAAGAAATAGCACCTTAATTCCACTGTAATAGTGATTTTCACAAAGCTTTTTAGCAGCAGCTCTGAGGAGGGTGAGTATATTCAATCCAACTTTGCAGCTGGAGCAACTAAGACACACATTCATGGGCTGTTGTCAGCCACGTATCACGTCTGCGACAAAGCCAGATTTTGGAAGTAGTTTGCCACATATCTTGGAGCCACTTCTCTGTGTGGGGCCTTTTTCCTGCATGGTTTTGATGTTGAAAATGTTATTTTTGCTCAGTCCTTTACTTGTGTGGAAGTGCAGATAATTCTGAGATTTAATCCTGCTCTGCATTTAGATGCTAAACACATGCTAAACAAGGGTTCAGTGCTGGTCTCCTGACATCAGAGGCCAGGTCACTCCGTATGTCCAGTAACAGTGCCCAGAAAAGATACTGTAAATTCTGATCTGAAGCCTGATAGTGAATTCACTTGAATTTCCAGGCAGACAGCATGCTTTCTCCATGCAGACAGCCTTTGGGGAAACTTGTTGACTTATGAAAGGTGTTTTACAGGCACTTCAGGCCTAATTTTCCATCTCGCCTAGACAGCATGGTTGCACCTGCATGGACTAAGGTTACTTTTGCTCCACTGACATACTTCAAAATACATATTTTTCAAAATAGTTATGGTCACATATGTTGGACTAGTTACAGTGTCAGGAAGACATGTAATTAATATTGCTGGCTGAAATAATTACCAGTCTGTAGCACACACTGTTCCAAAACAATTTAATTATATATAATGGGCCAAGCTCTTACCAGGTGCAACTTCAGCATTGTATCTTCTCATAAGCAAGTCTGAATTTGGCCTTGCTTGTTTTGGTTGTTGTGAATTTATGATTTTTAGGAGGAGAAAAAAACCCTACAAAATCTGAGTACCTACACGTACTATTTTTCAGATCTGTTTTTCCATGCTAACTTACTGTTAGGTCAACAACTGCTAGTTTTTCCTTATTTTTGTCTTTTCTAGAGTTACATCATTTAAAATAAATCACAGGCATCTTCCAGAACTATTAATCTGTGTATTTTGCAACAAGTCTGGCAGACACCCCTTAGTGTTGTGTTGCTCTTTTCCCCCACTCGAGACCTTAGTACAGAATCACAGTTACCACTAGCCAACCAACCAACCAGAGTGGCATGCTTAATCCTAAATAATCCATGCCCTATGAGTGGTAGTTTCTTTTTGGATTTGAACAGTGTATAGTGTAACCATGAAGGCAGGTTAGAAGGAACAAGGCAAATACGTACAGTTGCAGTAAGTAAACAAACTCTGCCTTTGCATCTGAGTTACCCAGAAGTCCAGACTGATGGAGGTTCTCCAGAAAAGAGGAACAACAGAGTGTGTATAAAGACTTACATAAGTTCTTCTGTTAGGGACAGATGATTTTTTTTTTTTTCTGGCGTCTTTTGCAGCTGGAGACATTTGGCTGACTCTTGCAGTAAACATAAAACCCAAATGTCTTTGAAGCAGAATAGATAGAAGTATATACCTAGAAATGTAGGGTAGTGGTGAAATTCCTTTCTCTGTGGTACACTGAGGATTCATCTTGTAGTTGTCTTTCAGCTGACTGGGAGCTTTGACTGAAAGAATACAAGGTTGGGCCCATGCAAAGCAGCAGGTCGGCATGGAAATCTAGTGTGAAATTGGGCTGTGTTGTGCCATCAGCTGCGCTTGTCTCAGGTGGCTGTCTTGCAGACACTTTGTTTTTTACAGACTTACTCCTGGGAAAGCAGGGCAAACCCCTGAGACCTAACCAGATCCTGGGTGCTGGGAGTAATCGCACCCCCAACAGCCAGCAGATGGAAGCCCTGATTTCTGTGTGGTGGCTTCCTCCATAGCTGGGAACTATGTCTTGACATCTTCAGTTAATTTCTATTATTACTGACTTTCAGCAGTTCTTAGTGTTATCAGAGCAGTAGTATTAAATGCCCAGACTCAGTTCTGTGCCAAGAAAAATATTGACTTATTCTTCCAAGACTGACTTAATTGTTCTGAAGTTTATAGTACATGAGAGGGAGTGTTTTATTTTGAAAAAGAGTTCTCAGAATATAACGGTGCAAAAAGCTTTCCTTTGCTCTTCAGTATCTTGTTAAAAGCCATTAGTTTAGCTTCACTAACGAACGAGATAACTGGCTTGACTAACACACAAGATAACTGGCTGAATGCAGCCATAGACTGAAGTCTCTCCAATGCTGTGCGCTCATCCAGCAAGTAGGGTTTTTTCCTACTGACTCCTGCTGTTTTGTCCGCGGGTGGGAGGGACAAAAAGGAAATTACTTCTGATTACCCTCTGTTTTCGTGGCGCTGTGTGGCCCCAGTCTGACAGCTCTCAGGAAGACTTCAGTCTGCTTTGTCCCATTCCTCAGACTTGGGGTTTCTGAGTAGGTTAGGGATTTTTTTTTGTTCCCTCCATTTCAGAATTGTTTATAACTTGTTTTTTAAAGTTCATCCCATGACAGGGAACATTGTTTTGGCTTCAGTGTTGGTAGTGTGTTTCAGGGGGAAGGATGGCACACTATGCTAAGAAAGTCTAGAAAAGTCTAATGAACACTAAGTGCAGAAAATGTTTTTTAGACATAATGCAGATAGTGTGTTTCAGGCCCACAGCTGCAAAAAGGCTTGATGGTCTGGCTGTTACGTAGGCTGTGGTGTTTCTTATCAGTGTTCCCTGTTCTTAGACATCACAGCTTGAGAGAGATGTTCAAACAAACTGTGGATTCACTGGAGCTCCCTTGCATTGTAATGATATAGGATCTGCCTCCTAAAATTCTAGCAGTGCTGTCAGAAATGACTGCGCTGATGGTGGCTCGGAAGCTAGTATTTTAATACAGCTTCATAGTGAAAAAGCAAAGCACAGTCTCTGCATCCAAGGCTGAACTTCTTATTGAATAATCAATTCTTATAAAGGACTTTAGGATGGAATTATTGGTGCATCGTGCATTGCTGTGTGAAAAGAAATGAGACAGACTTCTGCTTTAATGAATAGCAGATATGTTTTAAGTAAGGATATTATATGTCCCTTTCCATGTTGTGAATAAATTCAGTTCAGAATTCTACATGGTGAATGGAGGCATTGGAGTAAGACACCTTCACCTCCCCTTCTGCTTTACTCCAACCAGGTTTGCCTTGGCCTGGGGATAGAAAAAACTCTTTGCACTAAGTGTTTATGTGGGCTTTTGTGGAAGAGAAGTAGCACAAAGTTATGTTGATTTAAAACAAATCCAAATCCAGAAAACTTTAAGATTTTGGGGGAACACAGAAATGCTGCAATTTGCAGGATGCAGAGCCCATCATGTTGAACCGTATTGGGCCGGTTTGATGTAGGTTTCAAATGACTGAATTTATAGCCAAAAAAATAAACAGCCTTTCTGGTAGCAGGAGGATGGTTTGCAGAGTAAGGCTAGTAGAATAATAAAGGCAGAATCTGACCCTAAAAAATTATGTTCTTGGCTTGCTTATTTATCAGCAGTTGGCTATCGAACAGGAACACTGAGGTGATGAGGGCGGGGAGGCCCATCAATTAGATTGTATCTGGAGTGTAGCTTTTAGATTTTCTTTGACATCTAACAAAAACCTTATGGTACATTGTCTCAGCAAACCCCTTTAAGTCTTTTCTCTCTCCCCCCCCCCCCTTCCCATGCTTTTAGTGTACTCCTTTATTTGGAGAAGAGAATTGGAATCTCAGATCTGGAGAAACGGTTTTAATGAAGAAAAATTGTTCAGTGTCTCTTGCATTTGAAGAAAATCATCTGCACCTTGTAAATTATCCAACCTAGACATGAAGGAATGGGATGAAAAAAACCTGTCTTCAGTGCTTCAGCGCTTGGTTTAAATATGAATGGACGAACTTATGATCTGGTCCTTGTGCTAGTAATTGTGGATTAATGCCATTATTAATCAGTCCTTCAAAGGAGAAGAGACAGAACCTCTCTGAGCTGTGCAGCACACAGCACTCAATTTCCATGGACTCAACTGTTTGTATGTGAAATTTGAAATGGTTGTCACCTCTCTTTGTGGTGGTTTGAAGTGCCAGCGCCAGCTGCAGGGGAAGCAAGCCAGGTCTGAAACAGCAAGATGCTGCTGTGAATGAAGATACAGCGGAATTGCTGCTGAACTCTGCTAAACGGAGCATGCTTGTCTGTGGGCAGTGTCTACAGCATCTCTTAGATCCCACGTTGCATTTTCCTGTGTGCAGTGAGCGACCTTCCGCTTGATAAGGAACAGCCCACTGGTGAAATGTTTTCTGCAACAGTGGGGAATGAATTATATCCCTCAAATGCTCCTAGTTCCCTTTGCTCCTTGTATTTATAAGTAATTCAAACTGTCCCATTCCTGTTATGTTACTTGTTGTAGATATAGTTATTTATTGTTCAGTGCTTGCATGCTGAAACAATGCCTGCAATTGTCTTCATGTTGCAAGGGCTTGTGTGAATTGTTGTATGTTTTGCACATTTTGTGATCGCTGACTTGCTCTGCTGCACAAAGAAAGAAAACTGTTGGGTAACAGTTGGAGATGGGAGGGAGGGGTGGCTTCCTGGTCAGAAATGGAAGGATTACAAGGCAGGATCTTAAATTACACATGTACGAAAGGAAGAAGCCATGGAGGTCACTTTCTCAGGCCACCAGCTCCCCAGGTTGCATGTGGTGTGTCTTGTAGATGGTGTCCTTGCTACATTTCATTTGTTGGTCATGCCTTTCAATTTCTAATCTGGAAATAGCCAAAAATCCCTTGCAGCTCTCTCTTTGTGCAGCTTCCCGATTGCAATGCAAATACTGTGGAAGAGCTTCTGGATACCAAGCCCAGATGAAGTCATTGTCCAAAGTTATTTATTTATTTATTGGGTTGGAGGAGGGGTACCTCCAATATAGCCACATTGACCGTAGTGAGTGGAGTATGGTGATTCAAGAATCGAAACAAAAAAACCTCAAGATAGGTTAGTAATGAAGTCTTACTTTAAAAAAAAAAAAAAAAAAGAGCAGCAACTTTGCACTGACTGGATTGCCTCATCCATCTGGATTTCAGATGATCGTCTGAGTGGCCAGGTGTCAAAGACCCAAGTGCTCTAGCAAAATTCTTATGGGGATATAAAATGAATTTCAAACCTCTCAATCTTAAAAATAGCCCTCAAACTCTGCTGCCTTTTATTTTGCTTAGCCAGGTGTGTCTTTATACACCTGGTTGCTCAGAAGCGACAGATACAATCCTGAGAAACCAAAATTTTATTTCTTTAAATAAATTTGTTTCTTATCAGTCTGGTCTTGAGACAGAGATGAAGCTGCTCTCTTTCTTCTGGATTGCAGAAGCTTGTGTTTCACAGGTGCTTTCTTTGCCAGATCCTGTAATGAAGTGTGTATTGTATTGTGTTTTTTTCCTAATGTTTCTGGAGCCTAACTTAAATGGCACATTCAGTAACGTGGTTGGTGTGTGCTGCGGTATAAGTAAACTGCTGCATGCATGCATGCAAAACAAAAATAGTCACATTGGTGATGCTTGCCTTTGTGTGACAGTGATGTAGCTGTATTTGTGAAAGCTTTGTCATCTGAAAGTGTTTACACCGGTCACTGGAAGTTTCTCTGTGCTGCCTTACATTTGACTTGCTGTTTGGAGTGGACCCTTACATTTCAGAAATAGAGTATTTGGAGTTCTGTGAGTACTGAGACAATACTGATTAATTAGCAAAGGCATTAGCATTTTTTTAAAGGATGAGGCTCAGCTAGATGTGAACAGTTATAGTTCCTCTGGTCAAACTGATTTCTTGAAATGATAGGTTTAAAAAGTGTTTAAACCCACAGCCTTCCCCTCTTTCCCTGCTCCGCCCCTCCCCTGCATTGGTTCTTTTCTGTTAGATGGCTTTTAAGCAATAGGAAAACTTCTTAGATAGGGTAGATCTCCTCTCTATATCCTTGTACTTGCACAGGTTGCCCTGTTGAATGAAACAGCCTTGAACTGCTGTTGCCTTTCATCTTGTGGATCACTCCCAGGAGTGCAAAGGGAGCCATAAAATCAGACTTCCTGTGCTTTGCATGTCCTTTCCCCAGGCACTAGTGGCTGCAGGAGGTACAAGGAAGAGAAGAACCGGGTCCCCAGGGGCCCCCTTGCTTGAATAAGGATACATAAGTTTGAGACCTGTTTTCTCCGTCAAAATAATTAGAGTCCAGACGTGAAGCTGCACTGCATCTAACTAATTAGCTTATGAAATCTGTTTTGTAGTGCCATGCAACTTCCGAAAGTGGAATGAATTTTCTGCAGCTGTTTCCAAAGTTGTGGTCTGCTTTCAAGTCCTCGATTAATTCTTGTGTGTAGGCTGAAGGAAGCTGAAGTCAGGGTGGGCCTCTGGCTCTGCAGGGAACACACTAGGCTTTTGCTGTCTGAATTGATGTGGGAATCCTGGCTAGCTACTTGACCATTCCAGTCCTGCAAAACACCCCACACTTTGAAGCAAATGCAGTTCACAGTGGAGTGCACACAAAAACCCTGGCATAAGATGGGAAGGTTCCTCTTATTTTGCAGGCTGGTTGCTGTAGAAACATATAACAAAGGACAGCCTTCCTCTTCTGGTATAATTGTGCAGCCTCTTTTCTCTAGGTCTGACACCTGTCTGAATAAGAGTGATTAGAGCAGAATAATGTTCCCTTCCCTGGCTATTGAAGATGTGGTTCATGTATAAAAGAAAACTGTGCAAGTGAAGAAGTAAAATTGTCTATGCTGTGTCTCTTTGTTTGTTACCACATCTTAAGATTTTGTAAAACTTACCTTTTTTTTTTTTTTTCCACAATGTGAAACTGAAGGTCAATAAATTATTAGAGATTTTTTTTTTCCATGGAGCATTTATTTCAAGTGTTGTCTCTTCCTCCCCTCTCTCCTCACTCCCTAATGCTTTGAATCCCTTATAATATTCTTTTCATGTCCTCTTAATAAAAGCACATCAACAACATGCAGTTTACGCTTTGGTTTAAGCTTCTGCTTCTGTTGCATTTCCCTTCCCTTTGTTCTGCTCTGCTGCTGTTACTATGATCTCTATCTCAAAGTTCAGCAGTTAAAACTGGAGAGACTCAAAACATTTAAGAACAGGAAATGCAAGTTTGTTGGTGCCTGATATGACTTGGAAGCGGAATTAGGCCTCTCGAATCCTTCCTAATTATTCTTAAGGCAAAAAATGCTGGCTGCGTGTAAAACATTGCAGTTGTTCTATATAGTACGCACATATTGCCAAACTCTTTGATCTTTTAAGCTTACTTACGCTTTAATGTGTATACAGGGTGGGTTGTGGGTTTTTTTTCTCTCCTCTTTAAATGCTATTGATTTTCTATGTTGGCTTAGCCCCTCTGTGTCCTTAAGGTGTTGCTGACCACTGTCCAGGTCTAAAATAACATCATGCAGGAGCATTCATGTGCACACCCTGGAGGTTCATATCCTCAGGTCTGCTGAGCACTGACCTGCTGTCCTGCCTAGAAAAGGATTTTCCTCAAGCATGAATCCGATGCTTTGGAGCAAAAGAACAAGGCCTTTCTTCCTTGCTTGGGGTGTTTCACTACCTACCATCTCATCCCTTTGCCTATACAGCTCTGAAGGAGGAAGTAAAGGAGGTGTCCAGGTCACAGCACAGTGCAGCAAGGATACTGATGCTTCAGTTGCCACCACTAACCTGTGCAGTGTGACTTGTGTAACTGTGCACCTGGGTTCCTGGCCCTGGAAATGGAATTGTAGTCCTTGTTTAGCAGGGGGAGGGAAAGGGAAGACAGTAGCGGGAAGTATTGCTTTCTGCAAAAGTTAAGTTTTCTGACATCTAACCTATTTCTATTAGAATTCCTCTAGCTGCCACCTGAAAGTCACAGGTTTCTTTGAGGTGTTTGTTTGCCTGAAAGAGTCAGGGCCACAGTATTAAGTGACTTTCAGGCCTCGGCACTGCTCACTTAACCTGTGTTTGAGGTGTTTGCAATCAGTCTTACCTGGGGGAGTGGGCATTTACCTCACAGAATCTTGAAATATGAATGGTACTGGAAGAAATCAGCCTTCCCACAGAACAAAGTAAGGTTAAAGCAGTTACAGTGCTCATTGCAAGCTCTTTGCTGGACAGTAAGCTGGGTTGGTTTTTCTTATTTGGATTTCACCAGGGCCTGGGATTCTTGCAGCAGCACTGGGCATGAACAGACTGCTGTAGGGTGACTCACTGGTGTCATTTTAGGGCGTCAGGTTACTTGTTGGATGACTTTTATCTGGTCGTGGATTCAAACTCCTTTGCTTGGCTCTGAACATGGAAGACTTCTTATACTGGAGGTCTGATATTTATGGTGAGAATTTAAAATATATGACATTTAGATTTAAAATAGCTGATAATCTGTAAAGTAGACACCTGCAAGGCATTGGCTCTGTTCACTGTAAGTATGAATACTAAATGTCTTTAATTAATAGAAGGGAATCATCTCATTAGCATTGATTATGGCTCCATGAAACATACCTGGGTGATCAGCCCTGACCTAGGAAAGTCTCAAAGGCTCTGTCTCTACTAGTAAATTGACCATGCCTGGGAATGGCCTCTGGTACTGAGGCCAGCTGGCACAAAACAGCCATGAGCTCTTTGAGCAGCCCCTTGTCCTGGCAAGTCAGGGTGGCTGCACACAAGCTGCTTGGGGTGGCCACTGGAGTGCTCTGGCTCCTGAGCTCTGTCCAGGAATGCTCCAGAGGAGTGCAAGGTTGCATGGGTCAAAAACATGCTGGGGCCACTCAAGAAATTCAGCAGAACTGACGAGCATCTTCCAGGGCCTGGGAACATTCCCGAGCACAAATATATGGCTGTCATCCCAACCAGGACGTCTGAGTAACATCACGCTTATGTCCTGGATAACTGAGTGGAAGTTGTCTGATCCAGCATTAATGACCTAAATGCTGTTGAAGGTGGAGGAAGGAATGCTGTCTCTGAGTCACCCGAACCTTGATAAGTAGAAAAGATGGGTCCTGAAGAGGTGGAGACATGCTGCTTCTTCAGATGCCGTGACACAAAGCTTTGGAAGTGCGGAGAGAAGGGAGCAGGAGTGCCCACCTGAGTGAAGAACAGTTCGTGTGCCTGAAGGTAGGAGGTGGCAGCACCCTGTGGGCTTTGCAGCAGCAGCGTGGTGTCTTCTGGTTTCAAAAAAAGAAAATGGAGTGGAGCCCTGTCACAAAGAGACAGCTCAGGTGTCCACATGGGAATCCATATGTGTGCTCTAATACCAAATAAGACAAAGTTAAGTCTCCTGTTTTAAAGGATCACTAGTTCCCACCTATACTGGCATATCATCATTTTTGGCCCTTACACTGCTGTAAGACCTGTATAATTTACTCCCCTCCACAATATGAAAGGCTGCAATCTGAAATAGTAATCTGGTCAGTTTTCTGCGTATGTGTATGCACATAAACCATACAGAAAAATAAACGTCATAGGAAAACTATATGTTTATTAAAATCTTTACATTTATGTGTGAGTGTGGCATGAAGCAAAGTACAATCTCCCTCAGTGGTAACATATGCACATACACAGCAGGACCATCTGTCCTCTAGGTCTCTTTAATAATGGTCTGTGGATTTTCAAGTGTCGCTATTTGTTAGAAACTGTACATTTAAATATGAGAATTGCCCTTAAAACTAAAAATGTACGTAAGGCATGACTGTGAATTAAAATGAGTGGTTAAATAAATTACAAATCTCTTTCATAATCATGTTTAGGCTATGCTTCTGGCCCGACAATGCTCTGAGAGTCTCAGGAAACCAAATTAGACAATGTGTTCTTTTTTTGTGTGTGTGTGTCTAGTTACCCTAGAAACCATAATCTTTATCTCTGAAGCAATGGGGAGCTGTGAAGGAGGCAAAGCCACTGGAATTTCTGCCAGGACCCTCATAATCCTACTCTTACGATATCAGACATTTACTAAATTACTTAATGCTTGTGTATTAGATTAAGTTCATTAGATATTTTGTAATCACTAAGCAGAATTTGTGGGTTATAGCCGGTGCTCTGATTCAGAGGTAAAGTTTATGGTTGACTGTGTTACTTAATTGCAATTATGTATTTATATAAGCCAGAGTCACAAATCCAGACGAAGATTTTACCAATCTGCAGCTCTTTCCATGAGATTTCAACATACGTCATCACATTTCACCCTGACAATAGGTTCATGAGGGAGCAAAAATATTTAGTCCCAGCCTTGGGCCAGAAAGCCACGGCACAGGGGATTTCTGTGATGCAGGATGCAACAGGGGTTGCAGCAGAACCTCCTTGGGTCTCCTGGCACCTTCTCCTGGAGTGCACTGTGCCAGTTGACAGGATGTCAGTCTGCTTTGCGAGACTGACTGTGAAAACTTGTCATCTCATTCATGTTGTTAGTTGGCTTGAGAAGGGGTTACAGAGATGTCTCCCAGGACTAACAGGACTAGGGGTAACTTGCCACAAGGTAAACCCAAGCGAGCTGGCTTTTTATGTAGCAGTGAGGGACAATAGTTCTTTCAGGCAGACAGTTACTCTTAGCTGGAGTGCTGATAGGAAGCAGACAGGTTTGGAGAGCTGCTGGTAGCAGAGTATTCACACAAACTCAAGACGTTATCCTACTCCTTGGCATCCCTACCAGTACGGAGAGGTACTGAGCGAAAGAAAGATGCAGGTCAGACTTTTCATCTTAAAAGCAATAGACTTTCTTTTCCATTCCAAAACCAGAAACATCTTGTCTTACAAATACTGGAAAGAGTAGTTTAAAGCCTGGGGTTCTCTCTAAAGGGATTCAGGCAATGCAGATTTTCTCCTAGGGAGAACAGCTGGCTGGAGTGTCTCAGGGTATGGGAAGCAGCTGGGCAAGAGGAGGTTGGTGGGTTGCTGGAAGTGTCCCTGGACACCGAGGACAGTGGTCCAGTTTTCATTTCTGTCCCTACTTAGTCCTTACTTTCCTTCACCCCCATCTTTGCTCTTTCAGCCCGTTTCTGCGTAAACTCCTCTCATAGACCCATTGCCCAGCAATTACAGTTAGATGGGGAGAGCAGCAAATCTTGCAGACATTAGAAGGATGGGAGGTGAAAAGCTTTTGATGGCATTTGCTTACATATTGCCACTGAATGTAGTCCAGGAGCTGTATCCCATGGCCTGATAATCCTGCAGAGGATCTGCCTTTGTCTCACTCTACCTGAATAGCAGAGCTTTAGCCCCTTTTTCACATGGCTCATGGCTATCAGCTGTTTGCAACCCTGTTTGGCACAGGCCTGTCTCTAGCTGTTTCTGGTTAACTTTGCAAAAAACCCTGAAAATACTCATGTCATAAGGTAAGATCTGATGTGTTGTGTTAGCTAGTGTTTTGTTAGCTTTAAAAGGGCTAGTCATCAGTGCTGATGTATGTCCTCTTCTGTTTAGCTGAAACATGCCTTTCATCTTTGATCCTGCAAATGGGGTTCTGGAACAGTTGGGCACATGCAGATGCTCTCGCAGAGACTGTCTCACCCTGCTCATGGGTGTACAAACACCCTCCCTGTTACCAGGGATATTTTATGTTGGGATTTATTAGCTCCTTTGCATTTTCAGCAAATCAATTTGAGTTGATAGAAACAGGTCTCTTCTTCCCACCTCCCACCTAGAGGAAAATACCACCCCTTTAGTCACAGAGTAGGGTCTTTCCTCACCTCATGCCTTTTGTGGATGTGTTTTTGCCAATCTCCGTGTGACGGACATTTGGTTTGCTTGGTTTTCTGTACGAAACTGGAACTTTTTTTCAAGGTGTGACTTGGCAGCTGCCAGGAAACCCACCTACTTGTGTCTCCTTGGCTGCAGCATCGCAGTGAATTGGGCACTGTGGGATGGAGGGAGATCTGCTCAAGTAAAAAGCAGCTGCTTGTGGGAGATGCCTTGGTTGTGCAGCTCAAGAGGCAGGGATGGAGGCATTGACAGTGCAAGTGGTGATGGTGGCACCTTGAGAAATATAGGAGCTTTCTTCCAGTTGGACCAGACCTAACGCAAAACTTCCAAGATGCTGAAGGAAGAGAGTTTCCTATGGACCCAGAAGAGATTTTGTGGGGTTTCTTCAATGCTCACAGTTTCTGTACTAGTGGGTAAGGCTGCAGGAAAAAAATACATATTTTTCTGTCTCACACTCTTCCTCCAAGAAAACACAGTATTTGTGTCCGAGCATCTCCACTTTGTTCACCTCACACAGTGCATTTGAGTGTTTCTATTTGAAAGTTATTTTATCTGATGCTATAGTAAAATATTACTTTATTGATTGAAAGCCTGTAGGTGTCTATGGTCCATCTTGCTTTCACAAAAGGGCAGGGCATACTCACCTTAAGCCTCTGCCTTGTTGTGTCAAGCTGGTGCTTGGCGTTGCTTGCCCAGCACCACGGACAGAAAATGGGGAGAAATGTCCTTGCTGTAATTGCTGGCCCTGGTGGACAGATGGTTCAGGGCTGACTGCAGCCCCAGAAACTGACGACGCGGCCCTGGATCCTGACTATGCTGAGGCTCAACATCAGATAACTACAAATGCAGCTGCCAATAAGCTGAGGCACATTTTCTCACTCCTTGCAGCTACTTCGGTTCTTGGAAGAACAATTTGTTTCCTTCTCCTGCTCTAATCCATTTCAAAGGTGCAAAGAGGGAAAATATTTATGGTTTAAAAAAAAAAATTAAAAACTGTGATATGGGCTTTATAAACGCAGAAGTAAACTAGCTGGCTGTTTAGACAATTGAATAGTCAAGCCTCATAACAAGAATATTTAAATAAAAATGTGTAAGAGTAATTCTTAACTTGGTTGGAATAGCAAACAATGGATTAATTTTGATATCTAAAGCAGGTAAAGACTCTTTTTTTCTTATTTTTGTTGAGCTATTCTGGATAAAAGCTGGCCTATAAAATGTCTTAGCTTTCCCCTGTCATCTGACATACAACCTTTTTTTTACCCTGTGAGCACGTCTGTGTGTGCTTAACTTCACACAGCCTGAGTACTCCTGTTGAGTTCAGTGGATTAATTCAGAGACCATAATATTAGCATGCATCAGTTGCAGGATTGAGGACCATGCTCATAGGAAACAATTTCATGATGAAGCACTGCAGGGTACTGATATAAAGGATTGAGGGATGGCCAAACTGTTTAACTTTTCAATTGAGGGCATCAAACAGATTGTTCCTGTGGCAAACGGATATTACCTGCTCCTAAGGTTCCTTGAACAACAAAACAGATGGAAAACATCTAAGATGGCATGGAAGATCCTACTACCAAGAACACAAACAATGCAATCTTAATAATTTTAGGTTGTCATTGTTAGAATTTATTTAGCATTTTTTTCTAGTTATGCTATATTAATTTCTATACAGGATAAAATGCAGAAACATAATATGCGTTCACTGAAATTTCTTCTGCCTAAACATTGGTGTATGCATTAAAAAAATGTATAAAATACTTTCCAGCAGGTTGCCAAAAACGGTATTGTCATAGAAGGGAATAGCATTACTTTTTTCTCCTCTGAATAAATATGAAGAGACTAGCTACTTAGTGATCTTGACATCCCAGCCTGAGAGTTCACAGTATTTGTGAATAATTAGTCACAAAAGTCTTATATGTATTTCTTTCCTTTCTTATGGCCACGACAACTAGTGATCCATCCATTCTCTGGTGCTGTTAAACACCAGCAGCACCTCTGATGGAGGTGTGCTCAATGAATGCGTTGTTAGCACGGAGCATATCTTGGGATCAGGTGCATAGACTAGGGCTACCATCAGGCTGGGGCAGATAGTCGTTAGTCTAGTTCAGCATCTTGCATGGATTAATCACCTTATAATGTGCATCAGAGCAGTTGCAAGAAACCCTGCAGCAGGCACCTGTGGCATAAATAACGTTCCTGAAAAGTTTCTCCTTGCTTTCCTGTGTGCAAAAGGGTTTCCTCGAAGTCACCTAGATTGAGTACTGCCTCTCCCACAGCAGCCTGTGACCAGTATTAGAGTAACCCTGTCTGCCAGCAGCCACGGCTCAGGCAAATGCTCTGCCTCCTCCTCGTTTATCACCTGAGCCTGCAGCATGGGACAGAAGTTCTCAGTCCATGACCTGCGTGCAAGCTGGTGATCTGCTGAAATGGCATTATAATAGAAAGAACGTTTTATTGAAGTTGTTTCCAGTAAATGTGTAAGGTTTGCATAAAGCTACCTATGGCCCATCTAACCAAGGTTTGGTACTAAATTAAAATGAGAATGATATATTATAATATAGCTGCTTAATCTAGAATGTCTTGTGGAACAGGTGGTATCTATTAAATTACAAACTCCATGTATTGTATCTTCTTTTACTATATGAACCCTGAATATATTAACAATGTATATGAGCTTCAGAGATACAGTCTGCTACTCCAGCACTTAAAATATATTTTCAGAATGTAATAAAATAAGACTCAGTCTTTTTATGACAGGGCAGACACCTGAAAATCAGTGTTATTTTATGGGCAGGCTATATCTTTCCAAAGTACAAGGTAGATAATCTCTGAGGCAGGGGGCAAGGGGGGAGTGGCTAGCAAGTACATTAAAATGTGTAAAGTTTTGAGGGAATATATTTTTTGTTATTAGCTGGTAAGTGTCCCTTTCTGCCAGTAGCTGAGATCTTAATTCTGTCTCTTTTTGGTAACACAGTGCTCACAAAGAAATTAGTAGGAAAGTGGTGCGTGAAACAGAGCAGGACTTACACAGACCTATAACCAACAAAGGACAAAGAGAGAAGGTGTTGCTGCAAGTTCTAAAATCGTGGTATGAGAGGCTCTGTTAGGAGGAATAAGTTTATTAACACGTGAGTAAATAGTGTTTGGCACAGAGAATACAAGAGAGAGTTTATTCACCAGCCCAATGTGTAGACATGAAATGCAAATCATTAAAAAAGGCATCAGCCCTTTTGAAAATAATGACTTCAGGCCTAAACCTTCCTGTTGTGTTTCAGATCTCCTTACCTACACTTTAGACTTACTCTCAAAAAAACACATGCACACTGTTGTGCAGCTGAAGGGTGGCAACAATGGTTATGTTGGGATTTTTAAGATTAAAAGATTGGTTTATTTAACTGGATGGTTGTAGCCAAATACCTTATATTTCTGTAAGGATCTGGAAGGAAAAAGTGTTGCTCAGCCTCCACATGTTATTACTTAAATCATCAAACCGAAGCTACAGAAACATTTTGTCATGAAGGCAGGACAGGCTGTCAGATAGTTAACTGCTGGTTTACTGGTAAATTATAAAGTAAATTAGTTAACCTGTGTTATAGATCAGAAAGAGAGAACTAGTTGCTTGTGTTTTGTCTTGACTGTTCTGCTGGAATTGAGTGAATACTCCTAACAATACTCCTGGGGGAAAAAGAAACAAAACCAAAACAAACAACAACGTGGAAAACTGTGGAGTTTGCCTTGACTGTGGCCATAGTCCACAGCATTCTCTCACACCGGTCTATGTGGGTAAGGAGATCTTGAGAACAAGGAGAATTTTCTAGGGAACAGCCTTTGCAGATTCAAGATTCAGATTTATCTTTGTTCCCCTCTTCCATGAATTGTAGCCACAACCTTCCACCTATTGTTTTTGTCCCCCCACTGTTTAAAAAAATAGTTTTTTTCAACCAAAAAGTTGAATGATATTTCTTCAAGATATCCACAGTTTTAAAAAAAAAAAGCTTAAAATATTCCTAGATGTTGACTTTTTTTCTCTTTGCATTCAAAAATCATGATCACAGTGATATAGGCTGTAGCTACAAAACGATTAAAGAGCTGTAGAGAGTTGCGAGGTGTACCTGATCAGTGCACACCCAATCCCACTTTCCTCTGATCATACAGTCTCTCTGCAGCCTTCCCAACAGAGTGATTTTTGTTCGAAAGCCCTTATGGAGGTGTTCAAGAACTGGAATCCAATGGAACAATCTCTGACTTACTGGCGACATTGAACTTGGTGTTTAAATTAATTTAAAAATTGGCCCTTATTAGCTTAAGAAACTTGAAAACCTCTATGCTACTATTTCTCCCAAGAATACATACATTTTTAAATCTACAGGAGTGTCTGAACACTGTGAAGATGTAGCATTATGCAAACCCATGTTCTCTAGTCAGGACTCGTTCCTGACTGCAAAGCCAGTGAGATTCAAGGTCTAATTGTTATTGCTAAAAATCTCAGATGTAGATGCAGCAGAATCTTGCTCTTCCTACAAAGGTGGGACTAGATGATCCCTGAGGTCCCTTCCAAACTGTGATTCTGTGATTCTGTGAATCAAATGGAAACTGTTCATTTTTAGTTATGAAGACTAGAAGGGTGGAAGCAACTATCTGTTCTTATCAAATAATCTCTAAATGATAAGAAGTCGTCTCTCCCATCTGGGGCCAACCATAACTCTGTATAATTTAATTGAATTATCTTGTTTATATCATACTATTGCCATTAAATGTTAATTGTTGTCAACATTACAGAGAACACGCCAGGTGTTCCCCTCTATCTTTCCAAGGAGATTGAGTTACTTGGGAAACACCAAGTGATGGTTGAGTGTGACTGGGAACTGAAATTCAGAGCTTAAGAGACCTTCTCAAGGATATACAACTAGTTAGATGTACAGCTAATTTGAAAGGTCTCACTGACACATAAGCAAACAAAAACCTAATGAAGCCTTTTCCTTTTCTTTGGACCTCTTTCTTTATGTTTTAGAGGCAATTTTCTAAAGTAGCCTTCACAAATACTGACAACATGCGTACATGCTTTGAAAAGGCTCATGTTTTGTGTCCAGTTCATGATGAAGTGTTGAATAGCCTTGGCTAAAGAGTGGTTAGTACTGCTTGACTGTACCTGCTGTCAGCAAGGAGGAGTTTGGCCTGTATGTGACTGCCACTGCAGGACATGGTGGGGCTGAGCAGAGGGGCTGCTCTGTGGCCTCTGTATACTTTGCTTTGTGAATAGTGGAAGGATGAGGTTTCATAATGTTTTGACTGTTTTGGCCACCAGAAGGTGATGGGGAACCATGGTGTGCTCCATAGGGAAGAAGGGACTTTGCAGGCCCTGCTGGGAAACATACTTTTTGGGAGAATTTGGAGCAATGCAAAAAGGCTACTTGTTTCCCAGAGGAGAAAGAAAAGGCTGAGAAAGTGGTAGGATGAGGAAATATTTAAGAAAAGGTGGCCTTTGTTAGCACCTTTCACCTCTTGATTGATGCTGGGCATTGGAGTGACTTACACAAATAGAGCAAGCTGCATGGCATTGCACCTTGTTGACTTGAACCACAGCAGGGTTTGCCTTCTACAGGTTGTGATCAGTTTTTGATCAGTGAATTTAGACAGACCCTTCCTGTTGGAAAGTATGCAACAAAGAGGTAAAACATCCCGTTACAAGAAGAGAACCCACTAGTCAATCAATAATGTATATATATCAGTAATATTTAGGAGCATGTGAATTTGCCCTGGCAGAAAGTGTGCCTAGACCTGTTGTAACAGTTAAGCAACACAGATTAGTGGTTTAATTTACTGGCAAACATGTAGCCCATGGGTTCCGGTTTGCTCAGCTGTGGGAAAAGCCCAGGTTGTCAGTCCTTCTTCTCACCAGGGGAGAAGTGACGACAGCTGAAGATTTACTTGTCTGTCACACTTTCCTGCTATGGATGAGAAAGGAGTCCAAAGGGAGGATTAAATAAGCAGAATGACTGAAAGCAGATACGCGGGAGGGCTGAGGAGGCTGAGGTAGAGCTTTCCAAAACCTAACCTGGATGGTAGAGAAAGAAACTTCCTAACAGCCATGACTATACAGAGGACAGGGAGACATTCAAGCCAGCAGAGATATGAGACTATGCCTGCTGAAAAGGCAAATGGCTGTTGAGATGGCAAGAGCCAGGAATAAGGCAGAGGGCCTTCTGAAGACCAGCAGTGTAGTTTTGTGCTAAATTCAGGACTGTGAATGCAACCACCTTAGGGAGCACCACCATACAACTGCCCTTGTCTCTGGAGACCTTTTATGTAGCCTCTATTCCAAAATACTCAGCAAGATTTAAGGACATGAAAAAAGGCAGCTAATTCAGTTACACAATGCAAGTGGTTAAGATGCTCTTTGTATCAGATTTTATCCTGGTTTCATGCCTATCTGCTAAGCTATTACAGTAGTCAAAGGCTGTCTTCATAAAACTGTACTGTGTGTGACTCTTGCAGTACGTGGTGGCTTTGTCAACTCACTGAGTGCCACAGGTGCTGGATTGGAGTCTGCGTTGCTTCCCCAGCACCTCCACATGAAGGTTAGGACTGCTTGGGCAGGAGATGGGACTTTTGTGGGAAAGGATAACTGGGTTATACGGGAAAATAAGTAAGAACAGGGTTTTTAGAAAACTGTGAAATTAACTTCCTTTGAATCAAAGACGCATTAAATTGCCTTTATGTTTACATTTCCTCAACTTCTCTGAACCAAAGCATAGCATCCTGAGTGAATATGTGCATGTATAAATACAGTTGTATACCTACAAAGCACCTCTTGCCCTCATACTCAGCTGCCCTTGGCAACACCCACAAATGCTCAGCACACCACTTCAAATCACTCGATCTTATGCTAGTAAAGGTGGTGTGAGAAGCTGCATAGGACAGAACAGACATCTGCATTCGAATTGAAATCTTTCTAATCCTGGCTGTGAGGTAGAGAAGTATTATCAAATTAAATATTGTATTATGCACTAAGCTACTGTAAACATTCAGAGTCCTACATTTATGAGGAAGGATGCTGGAGAAGTTTTTAAACAAAAAAATTGAGATAATTGGCAAGTCCCTGTGATACACTGTGGCTAAACGGCCACTTTTTCTGTTCGCAGCCTGGACTGACAGGAGGTTGTGTGGGAGTAGATAACATTACTCTAAATCTGAGGAATTAAGCCTTGTAAGGGTCAGAGTATATTAGCTGAAGCAGTAGCAGCTTGTGCTTGGACTGTACTGACCTATGCACAGTGCTGCTTGTTGGCTTGGGGCAGGAAGAGGACTCACCTCTGTTTTACTGAACAACACTCTGCAGACAGTTCAGCACTGGATCTGAAAGGACTTACCTTTAACTGGTTAGATGCATTAATAAAATGTTTTAAGAACTTGGCTTTGGAAAATCTGATTTTGCTGTTTAGTGTTAGGATCTAAGAACAGCCCAAACATGCTCCTCTTGCTGAAAACCTATATTGTGTCCACTGAAGTGGATCCCAGAAACCAGATGATTTCTAGTCTATTTGTCCTTATAACAGGTCCATGAGGGGAGGCTCCATGCTGTGCATTGGCAAAGAGGGACAGAGTGTCTTGTGTACGTGAGGTAATTTTACTAAGCGATCACTCCAGTACAGGGAGTCACAGAGTATAGCCATGTGAGCTTTAATTTGTACTGCCATACACTGTGATAACAAGGGGTTACAAAGAAACTTTGTGGTGTGGGACAGAAACAAATCCTGATGTTCCAGAGCCTTAAACAGCATCCAAACTGACATACCACCCTTACTCTGAGAATTAATGAGCTCAATGTCTAGAATGAAACATATGAAAATTTGTTCAAAGTGAAGTTATGTTGACATCTAAAGACACCACATATGCACTTTTTCCTCATTGGTTGTGCTAATATTGCAGCTGTGCTAATCTGTCCCTTACTGGCCTTCCCACTCCTTCATATAGTATGTCCCTAGACATCTGGAGCATGCTCTGGGTCCCCTGCAGTGTTGATAACGGAGTGACCTGCCTTGCAGCCAGTGCATGTGAGAGCCCAGGTATGCTGGCACCGCAGCCCATCACCCACCCCAGCTGGGGCACGGGGCCCTGGTAAGCTTCCTAGTGCACACAAAGATGTTAGGAGATATGCACCTTCCTTCTCACCCTCAGCTGTATCAAAGGAAACAAGGCACTTCAAAACACAGGCCCACATGAGCTCGTGGATAAATGTAAATCTTTGCTTTTGGTTAAAACCTAACCAATAATTTCAGCCTTGCATCCTCACTCTTTTTTTTTTAAATGTCTGTTCTGAAAGGGCTTAAGAAACAGTCTTTAATTAACCAGTAAATAGAGTCTTTTGCCACTGAGGAGGAGATTTAGAAGATCCCTTTAATTACTGGAACTAGATTTAAGTTTGATTGCAAATACCTGTTCAAGTGAAGTGAGGTGCTGGTAAAGTGTTACGGAAAGCTTTCATTTACATCATCCCTCCACTCCAACTGAAGCTGCTATTACATAAAGGGAGGACATTTTAAAATCCACCTATCCATGTAGTCCTGTTGTTGGAACTTGAAAAGCAGGTGAAATTGGATTCGCATGATGGCTTATGAAATTTAAAGCAGTCTTCTCGTGGCTGATTTCTCCTTGTTATGCTATTAATGCTTTGTAGTGTGTCTTCACAGTCCAACTGTACAAGCCAGAAGTTGACCAAGAGCCTTGTTATATTAAATAGATTCTCTAGGTCAAGGTTTATTAGCAGTTCCAAGAACTTCCTAACTGACAATATTTTTCTAGGACTCCAGATGGTAAGCTGCCTGTCTTGCCTTCCAAGCAAGCACTGAAGGCTGTCAATGTGTTGCTATTTTCCTCCCATGCTTTGGCCCCCCTGCTTAGGTATATAAAATTATGTTAATCTTGCTTCTCTCAATGCCCCTCCTTTTGGAAGCATCTGGTTTGAATCTTGCTTACCTGCTTAGTGTGAAACAAGTCGTCTCTGCCTGACTGCATAAGGAAGTCACAAGTCATTAACAGCTTATGTTAAAGTACCTGGTGGGAATATGCACTCTGCCTACAATGATATGTTTTCCTAAGGTGGGAAAAAAATTTATTGAATGCTGCAAACTAAGAATGATGACTGAGTTAGGAAGATAGCTGTAGGACTTTGCCCTCTCCCAAAAATCATTTACAGTTGCCTGGAGAAAGTCCAAACTGGTTTAAAATACTTCCATTTGAAGCATCGGATCTGCTCCAGCAGCAGCTTCACTGGAGTTGCTTGTTCTCAAAGCCAGAAGCTGTGGTTAGAACAGGTCTGACCAGTTACTGCAATTCAGAGAACAGTTTAAATAGTTATATACTAGCATTGCTGGATTAATCTGTGTGAAAATACCCGTATTGCTTTAGTCACCACCACAGTGCACTAGGATGAACCTTCACCTCTGTTTCAAGAGATATTGAACAGTATTTGTGCCTAGGATTAACCCAATCACTGCATCATCAGCAGTAGTGCCCAAATCCCGAACCCTACAGGCGTGGGATTGAGAACAGCTAAGGAAGCAGGAGGAAAGCGTTTGGCTGGAACAGCTGTGGAAAAACATGATGAGTTCCTGTGGCTCTTTCTTTGAGGCAATGCTCTCTCTCCTGCTCTTTCTCTCTCTGTTGCTTCAGGGTATATGCCAGACAGCTCTGCTTTTGGATGTAATTTGAAAATGGCTAGTAAATAATAAACTGTGGATGAGAAGGCTTTCAGCTCTTAGTAATGGTGAAATTGTGGAAGGAAAAGAGAGGATCAGTGGATACCACTGGACAGGAAGGGAACAGAGAGGGGCACTCAGTAGTAAATGGTGGGGAACAACACAAACAGGAGAGATCCAGGCCTGCTGGCTTCACATCATAGCTGGGATTAATGGTTGCAGTATATCTAGCTATTACTAAATACAACAAAAGCAAAATGTAATTTCTTATTGTTGTAATACCATATGTCAGGATATCCCACCCCACACAATGAGATCTGCCTCATGCATGCAGATGTTCCAACATGGACCAAAAGGTGATTCCTATGCCCTAAGCAAGACATCTATCAAGAAAAACAAACAATGAGTGTTGTCAGATGTCAGAGTGTAAGGAAACAGTAGAAAGATCAAGCAGAGAGACATTTTGGTGGCTCTGCCATTATGCTGCTGTGGAGGAGTTATGGACATGAGGCCAGGGCTATTGATTCTTAAATGCTCATTCTGAGGCCTATTGCCACATTTCCAGTTCTTTTATTCTCTTTAGCAGGACATGATGGGACTGTCCTATTCTCCTTGCTTCTCTAAAATCTGCTCAGAACTGTCTAGAATGAAAGCAGGTCAGAGAATATATCAGCCTCTGATTTGGCCTACCAGCCAGATAGTTGCAATGGCATCTGTCATTGATTTTATCTGAGAGATCTATACAACAGCTCTTGATATTTTAATATGTTATTGCAGGCTTCATATTGCAAATGTTGGTGTGAACTTTGGTTTCAAAGGAATTATGATCAAGTTTTCAGTGGAGGAAGAAAAAAGACTAACAGCTGAAACTGATTTTCTTAGATAAAACAATAGTAGGAATGCTGGTGGCTTAGGCTCAGGGCTCACAGATCTCTGGTTAGACTTGACTGAAGGCCTGTGATTCTCATATGTGAGCTGAAAATGGATTTCCCAGTAGGCTAATGTCAGTATTGCAGAACTGCATGAGAGTTCTCAAACCGTGGGTATGTGAAAAAGTCACTGGAGATAACAGGTTGCTCTACATCAGCTCCTCCCACGCCTGCTCCTCCTCCATGGTAAGGATGAGGAAATCTGAAATTGTGTGCCCTTTGATGAAAAATGGATGGACCAGTTTGCATTTGCCAAGTGACATTATGGGATGAAAATCCACATGAAGGGGCAGTTTCTGTGGGAAAAAATTAATGACTGCTAGCTTGCTATTCAATGGTTGCATGTTATGTCTCCTTGTCCACAGTATCTACAGGAGTATAAAGCAGAGTGCAGAAAGTGTTAATGGCTATGGCAGCTGTGCTGTGTTGCATTGCTCTGTCATGTGAAGGGATCCATAGTACTGAGACCTAAAGCTCTTACTGCTTAAAATATATCTTCTCCTAGCTGGAGGAAAGATGAGTGCTTCCAGGACTGTTAATCCAGTTTACTCTGAGAATATCATAGAAACAGCAGTCACCACAATGCCTGCTTCGGTCTCATTAGTATATTGGGTGCTAATGGCCTTTAAAGATAAAATCCATACAGAGAAAAACACAAAGAATTCCTCAGCTCTTTGAATGTTTTAGAAAGTTGCACTGCTTCCATTTAAAAAATTTGCTTTTGCTCACCCAGCCCTTTCCTAATAATCATCAGGCTGGGTAGATAAGCCATTAGTCTTTCATCTATGTAATACGCTTTTGGCCTGAAGCAAAATTGAGTTGCTTAGTAATGTCAGAAGAACTGCACTAAACTAAACACATACTTCTGATGTAATTTCTCCAATGCTTTACTTTGTGTGCAAAATATTTCAAAGTCCAGCTGAAAGTTGGAGTAACTTCTTCAAGCAGTGGCTTTTGCTTTCCTGTTAGGAAAAGACGATTACAAGGATTATCGCTCAAATGGACAAGGCGCTGATTCTCCTCTCATTTCCACCAGCATGGATCAGGACTAATTCTACTGACTTCAAGGATTTAATCACTGTGAGGAAAGAATGTGGGTGAAAAGGTGCTCATAAAGCTGCAGCAGCATTTTGATGCCGATTAACACTGTTAAACACTAGCAATCTGATATTGCCAGTGAGTGGCTTTCTAGAATTAGCCAGGGTGCTCTGAGCACAACAACAATTAAGAGTTCACTTGCACCAGGGCTGGACTTTTAAAGGGATATTTGATAAAATGTATACCAGAGTCTTTCCTTGCTTGCCTTGTACTGGCTTTTGAAAATCCACTTCTGCTGTTTTGCTTGTAAGTTTCTCAAGCATTGATCTTTATGGTAGAGTTTAACATTTCACTTCCTATCTCGCTTCCATCCTGTCAAATACAGTTTCAAATAACTGGAGCCACTTGTCTTTCATGATCAAAGTGATAGAGAGACTTGGGTTCTCCAGCTTTCTTGGCAACATGTGAAGAGCAAACACTTCTTGTGCATAACATCGAATCACAGAATGGTAGGGGTTGGAGGGGACCTGTGGAGATCATCTTGTCCAACACTCATATTAGTATGATGATCATAATAATATGGTTTTTTGCATGGACTGTACCTGTTTGAAGAAAGGGTAGCTGCGTAGATTTTAGGATGGTCTTGAGAGATATAATTTAAGGAATATGGGGAAAACTAAAATAAAACACAGAGAGACTTAGCTTTGCTGCAGGCAAACAACGGAGGCAGGCAAAATTCATAGACCATAAGGTCAGATAGGACCTTATCATCTCATCATTTGACTGGCTGTATAATTTAGGCTGCAGAATGTCACCTAGTATTTCTTGAGGTGAGAATTTTTTGTGCCCTTCATGAGCTTTTCTGATTAGTGATAACTGCTTAGTAATTTGTTGAAGTTCAATGGCAATCAAATAAAATGCAGAGTAAATTTACCAGTCATTTTCCTGACTTCACAGGCTGTGGGGTCAGTGACCTGCAAACCCCTTTATGATCCCTGTGTTGTGAGAAGAACTCAAGGGCTGAAATCGTGGTGCCCTCTGAGTCTCAAGAAAATCTACAGGTCAATAACCTTTTATTTCTGACCTTTTAACTGGATCTAGTGGGCCATGAAGACCTAAATGCCAGCTCTTTCAGATTCCTGGGAAGCTTCAAGACTCTTGAATTTAATTCTCTCTGAGAGTTTTGCTCTCATATATTCAGGTCACTGATATTGCAAAAGCAACTCACAGCCATGTGTGAGGGAGAAGCTTTGGGGCATCCAATGTTGTGCAGCCAGTGGTACATGATGAATCCAGGGCAATCATGTAGCTCAAGAATTACATTTTTGCCTGGGAGTAACTCATAGCTATGCCTCATGTAAGTGTGTTTCCAGGGAGAAGAGCAGTGATGCAGATTCCTCGTGTTTATCTGGATGAGGCCAGTCAATCTACCAGTCACAAAAGAGCTTCTCTCCCACTCTGCTGTCTTGTCCATTATAAAATCCACTACTTGCTTTTTAGTCATCCTGTCTTTCCCCTTCTTTCTAAGAATGGCTCATCTAATTATACTAAAATCAGTCGGCTAACTGTTGTATTCATTTCTATTCTGCAGGCTTCCAAAAAAAGTTATAAATTGCCTCAGGGCCATTTTGAAGACAACTTCAAGACATGTCAACTTCGAGGGATGGAGGGTGAAACTCTAACCATGTTCAATACCACCAGTGTGCAGCCATGCTACTGGTGGAGACAAAGGCCACGTGAAAGAATAAACATATTATCCTTTTTTTGGCCAAGGATATTAAGGAATAACTAATTTTTTTCCAGAAAACTGTCTTGAAATCAAATAGAACCTATGCTTTAGGGTCTCTTCCACTCCAGCTAGCTGAATGGAAGCCAGGAGTTATTGAAAAGGCAGAAACTGGGAACTGACCTTCATGAGACTTGTCTCTTGTTCACTTTTTTGAATACATGCATACGGATGCACATACACAAACATCCATACTGAATGACATATATTTTTTAACTCTGCTTTTCCCTCCATCATCAGTTAAAGCAACCATTAACCTACTGTGGGGTAACTGTTTCCCTCCTGTCTCCCAGCGAAGGGGAGTTCCCAGGGAAATGGCAGCACCCAGCTGCACTGATTGCTCCTGGTGACTTCCCAAGTGAGAGTGTCTGGGAACATCACACTGGGGCCACCTTGAGGACCTCCCTCAAGACCAATTCTACCGGGCACAGAGGCTGTAAGTCTTGCTGGCATTGCAGCTGAAGACTGCTCTGCAAAGCATAGAGGGGCCAATGCCCTTGTGTGCACTCAGGTGGATCACAGGTAATCTCTAAGTGCCTGCAGCAGTGTTGCTGTAGAGGGAATAGCATAGTACAGAGTTATGGATGTTATTTCAGAGCAGCCTAGCTGCTGGCCTGCGATCTTTTGTTGGCTGCTCTGGTAGGCCTCCTTCTCTTTCAGTATAAATGTGTGTGAGACACTGTGCTCTCACCCTTGTATCCATGAGGGCTTTCCTTAAAATCAAGAAGTTAAATGCCATTTGCACATTTAAAAGTTGACATCCCTGTCATCTTTGTACTTTAAGTAAGTTGGTATATGTGTCAAGCTGAGTTCTGGAAGATCAGAAGCTATTTTTACCACCAAAGGAGACTGTGGGATGTCTGTTGTTGGACATTTTTCAGGACGGGTTAGACAAACATCTGTCAGGAATGGTTTAGGTAGAGCTGAGCTTGCCTTGGGGCAGGGGGACGGATGAGGTGACCCCTTGCAGTCCTTTCCAGACCTATTTTGTATGATCTTCTGCCTCCTTACTGGAATGCAATCAGTGTCCTGTTTGTGCAGGACAGTTCACATGTTCATTGTGGCAGAAAATCTTGAATTCCCCCCGCCAAGCACTGGTCAGCAATAGAGTTTTGGGTGCACTGTGACACTCAGTGCTCAGTGTTGCTCTGGCAGGAGGTTCATTCAGTGTGGTTACTGCCTTCAGCGCACTTGTTCCTGATGGCTTGTAAGGAAAAAGGCAGTCAACTTCACTAGAGCTGTTAGGAGCCTGGGGTTAGAATGACAATTCCACGTACTGCAAAATTGCCTGCTGTGGTTATTTGGGGACTCACTGGTCATGCAGTTCAAGCAGACCGAGTTTCTAGGGTCGCAGTTCTGGGTTCTGGGTCGCTGGAGAATGTAGTAGTGTAATTAATTGATCTTTTCAGGTTTGTCTATCTGGGTCACTGGAAACCAGTTCGTTTCGAGGGAGTGTTTCAGGGCCATAGGATCCTAAAACATCTATTGCCCTTTTGTGATGGTCCATTGCACTAAAAGCCTGGAGGAATCTCAGCTATGACAGCTCAACCCTATCTTTCCTACCTGTTCTGAACTGGGGACATGCTGGGACAGACTTGCTGTCCAGTCCTGTCCAGACATATGGTTGCAGTTCTTGGACCAGGATCAGAGGATGATGGGATGTGTGCCATCTTTATCCAACCTTTCCTTATAGGTGCACAGAGCACCACATTTAGTCTGAGGAACAAATCTATTTTGTTTTCAATGTTGTAACAAGGGCTGGATCTTCTTAGGAATACTCTTGAAATAAGCTGGATCTCTTCAAGGGAGCCACACAAGTGTCAAGGTAGGATAATCACTAGGTACCATTTAGTTTTGAATTTTAATATTCCATGATATTTTTAATGCAGGTAGGTATATTTTGTACTGGCCAGGCCTGCTGGTTACACAGAGAGAGTCTAAACCAAAGCCTGCTGAAACGTACAGAAATCTTTCCATGGACTTTGGTGGCATGCCAGGAACATTGCTGTGTGAGACAGACTGCTACTACATAGGAAAAATCCAGCACTTTAACTTCAAGGACATGCACACACAGTCAATGAGGCTTTATTTGCATGAAAAGCTAAATGGTATCAGAAAAATATAAGGATAAACTTCTGCCGGTCTCAGAGAAATTTCTTACTAAGGCTGAGTTGGAAAATTTTCCTGTCATGAGAAACATTATTGTCAATTGCTGATTTGTTGAAAAGGTAACTTTCTTGAGAAAGCTTTGTTGAAGTTATGGTTGGAAAAGGCTTCTCACAGAGGACTGGGGCTTCAGGACAGGATGACAGAGAAAAGGTAGAGGATGACGTGGGAGAGCACATACATCTGATTCTAATGGATCAGACTAAAGATCCTATTTTCTGCCAGTGCTTGGAACTAGGTGCTCATGGAAAGAATTTAAGAACAAAGGATGTATGTAGTGATGCCTTTCCTTGCATACTCCCCATTGAAATGCAATGGGAAGAGACAGAAGTTGAGCACATTCAAGCCAGAGAGCAGCCCAGTGGTGAGGGCTCTCACCTGGGCTCAGGTCAGGCATAACAAAAGCAGCAGTCTGGGCTTCCCGGTAGGTGAGTGCCCTGAAAAGTGTCACAGTCAGTGTGTATGTGCAGCTGTAACCTTTCATCAAACATTAATTCTGATTTAAAAAGAAAACATTTTCCAAAACCATGAAGTTTCCCAGGAAGTAGGATTTGCATGCTGTGGCCAGTTCTGGGCTTGTTCCACCACTGTTGTCACATGCTGTCTGCTAGAGTCATGAGTATCTTTCCCACTCTGGTAGCAGGGACCTTTGTACAGCAGTGCTGTCTCCACCATATCCCTCTTTGCTCTGCCCATTAGATCACCAGATAAATTCCTTCCTCATTGCTCTTGGGTGTGGTGGTATATCAAAGAAGACTATTAGCACCTTTGATACAAGGCAGTGCAACAGTGTGACCTACCTGGGTAAGAAAATACCACCTATTGATCATGGGCAAATGTTAAGAGCAACATCTTTTGCAGTCTGGGCAAATGAGTTGCACAGCTCTTTGGTAAGTGGGAACATACTAAGACTGGGAAATCTGTATTTCATTTCCAAGTTCTGAGGTAAGTCCACTTCTGTTACTACCTACCTCTCGGTGCTGGCCCACCAAACTGTCTTTTTCCCATCTTAGAGTTTTGTCCATTTGCCAGGGTGTTGGCGAAGATGCTTCATTGGCCTGGTTACCTATACCGGGTGTGACAGCAAGAAACCAAAAATCCTGGAACAAAGAATCTGTGTAAAATTATAGCCATACCTTTTTACTGAGGTGGACTACTTTTCTGTTATCTTTGAGTATATATTTTCCTCATTAATACTTTGTGCTACTTTTGTGCACCTCTTTTACATCCTAAATAGCAATTTTTTTTTTTCTAACTTGCACTAAAATCTGATGTGCAGTCAGTAGCACAGAAACAGTTTGGAGTGCAAAACTGAAAAGTGATGTGTTGCTAATCATGCAACAGCATGGATTAATATGCCTTTGATTTCTAGCTGGCTTTAAAGTGACACCTTGAAACACAATATTAATGGGCCTGCAGTTAATGATTTACAGTTTCCAAGTTCAATTTTTTTTTCAGATATCAAATAATAAAATAAAAACCTGTAATGGAAAATGTTACAGTCAAAAGTATCCTTGACATATTTCTGCACATTTCTTTCCTTAATAAAATACTTTTGTTACCCCAGAGACTTCCCCCTCTCTCCAGAAATGTAATACTCAGGTTTAACATAAATAGGCAGGCAAAGTGTCATGAGGAATACACAGACTCAGCAGTATAAGAAAAGCCATGAGAAATGCACGTTCTTGTGTGAGAGATCTTACGTGTGATATACATGTTCACACTGTATGGATGACTTGTCAGAGCATTGCAGGCCTGGAGGGAGCAGTGGGTGGTTAAAACAGGATCAAGAGAGCTGATGTTTGGGTATGGCAATTTTGTGGTTTAATATGACAATGTTAGGAATTTAACCCCAAGATAAGTCCCACAAATTATATTTGCCAGATTGGGTCTGAAAGAGAATGGGAACAGAATATGCATGAAAAGGGGTGATGTGGGGTAAGGGAAAAGGAAACTTGCTAAGGTCTCTGAGCTATGGTTCCTGTCTGTGTTGATTGTAGTGGCTAGGGAGATTACTTACCCCTCTCCAGCCACCCTTCTTACCAAAGGGTACCACACTGTGCAGCCCTGCACACTAATTTAAACTATAGTCCACTTGGGTTCAATTTGCTGGGCAATCAGTGTGATCTTCTGCCTCTTCTAAAGTGATAACTTTTGAGTGAGGTCTTGCAGAGGGTAGGGGTTTTAACCCATCTCAACTACTGCCATTGTAACCAGCAGGAAATGCAAGTAAAAGATCAACACCCACAGGCTTCCAAAAAAACCCCAAACAACCTCCAAAGCTACCCTTTTTCTAAACAAAAAGGTAAATAAAATTCTATCATTCTCCTCCTGGCTTTGAGTAATCAACATTGGCACACTGGAGCTCAACACACTTCTGAACTGTTTATCTTATTTTGCACAGCTAAACTTGAGAAATGCCAACCCAAATTACTTACTCGCAGACTCTCCTGCATGACTATGAAGTCGCCAGAAATGACTTTGAATGACAGTATATTTCTGTTGCTTTTGCGAAAAGCCAGTGTTACACAGCCTGCCTTTTCTTCCAAATCACCTGGTATAGCTTAATATGCCACCCTGAAAATTTATTTTCAGTGATGAAGATAGAACCTTGTCATTATCTGTGGAATGCAGGAAGCGCAATGAGTAATACTTTAGTCAGTCATTCTTCTGCAAATTGTTCAAACCTGCAACAATTTCCCATTATGTCATTCTTACTAAGACAGATTTGGATGAAAGATAAGCCTTGGGGAAGAAGGTAAAGGTGCAGAACAATCTTAAACGCACAAAGTAACCTATAGGCATTGCCTCTTACTCATAGCTTTTCTGATTTACAATAGTGGATCTTATGCATTAGATCCCATACCTTAACACATGAGGAATGAAAGAAATGAAAATGTCATTTGTTTCATATGCTGGTGAGTTATGTACTTTTAAGTGGGTTCTGCTGCTCAGTGAAACAAGTTTTCTTTGACAGATTGCTCTGCTACTGTATTTGATTTCAGTTTCCCACTGAATAGCGCCAAGTGAAATCTGTTATGCTTTAAATTGTAATATGACTTTCTCCAGCACTATCCTCATATCAATCATCCCAAGCCTTTTTTTCAGCTAGATGCTTAAAAATGAAATGAATACAGGACCCATATTTCAATCAGTTACAGGACAAACTCCGGGCAAGTACCCTTCTGCCCTTCATGAGCACCAACAAGGATAAACCAGAGAATAAGAATTAAAATAATTTCAGCATAGAGACCCAATTTTTATGTGTATCACAGAGGTACCCTGCTTGCCCCCAGTAAGATACCTTGTGAGGCATCTGACTGCATTTACCTTATTGCAACTGAGATCATCCTACCTTCAAAATAGAAATCTACTGTTTGGAGGAACTTGTAGATTGCCAGACTTTTTGTTTGCTCTCTTCAGATTTGTTGGTGCATCATTTCGGAGAAAGTTCAGATACCTTTTTACCAGTAGAAAGCAGAGAACCCGCCCTGTTGACTGGTGAAAAGGCTTGTCTTCTTACAGGTCGATGGAATGCAAAAGTGAGTGATTGTACAAGGCATGGGTTGTCCTTGGCTGTTTTCTGGCTTTGTTCACACTGGGAAACTGGATAGGGAGAGCCACAAGGTGAATGTAGCAGGGTCGCCCCTGCAGATTTCCTTAGCACATGACGGGAACAAAACCCGAAGGAGACATATAAACCTGTAGTCATCAGCTGACACAATGTGAAAGGGTCAATCAAAAGCACAGAGCTAAGAGGATGATGTTTTCCTAAGATCAGACTCTAATTGCTGCAGTTCACCAGGGTAATCATGGGGAGGAACATCCCACAACCTACATGATTGGTCTCTGCTTGTCCTGTAACTTCTAGTGACCCATGGTGTGTCCAGACTGGGCTTCCCTCCCTTTCCTGGGCTATGTAAGAAGTGCTCCAGAAGGCTCACTTGTTCATGTTACTGGATATCTGCTTCCCTGAGAGAAGGAAATGCCTCTAAATATGAGTATACAAATGCAGAAAAGGGCACTAGAGCAAGGGTTTTCTCATATACAGTCAATACTATTGCAGTTGGGTTAGTCAGAGTGGAACTGGAAATTACATTTAATGGTATCCATTCTTCCAAAAGTCAGTTATAAGCCTACTGAAGAAAATTGTTAAACATCTCTTGCCATTTGCTAAGAATAACATTGAACATTTTAGTTTTTCTTGCAGTAGAACACTTTTTTTATGATTTCAAAATGTCTTGAAATAGCCAAGGTGGAAAAAAAGAGCTTTGGTGGATTTTTTTAAAAGGCATTTTTCTCCCTATTTTGCCTCACCTTTTACTTATGATGCACTTTGCAGTCTTTTATCTATGAAATATTGTAAAGCTGCCACTGGGATCTTTTAAAATGTTTCCTGCAAATGGCTTATCTGCTCAGCAGCTGTTACCTTCAGCCATGTTTCTTCTATACACTTTCCATTACTATATATTTTTATTTTACTGTATCTTGCCCCTTCAGTGTTAGTATAAAAATTGCTTTCTTTGGAAGGGACTTGTGTCTATCTTATTCAGAGTGACTTGGTACAAAATTTATGTTCCACAGGTCCTTTGTTCCTCTTCTGGCTCTGTCACTTCATTTTCTGTTGAGCAAGATTATTTCCCTAATATTTGTTTTATCCACGTGATTGCTTCCCCTGAAAGTTCTCAGAATATCTTGTTTTGTCTATATTGTTTCCTACTATTTTTTATCATTTAAATGTGAGTACCTTCCTTTCTTGTATTGATCTAGTAAATGACTTGTATCTTGAGATATTCTTTTTCTTGTTTGTGCAGTTCTGCGTGTAAGCAGGCAGCATGCATTAATCCCTAATAATCTTGGTTCTGCAAAGGGCTAATTGGGAGCCAATGGTTGATAACAATTGTGCTCTGGCATTTATATCACTGTGCTGTCTCAGCTCCTTCTGATGTCAAAGAAATCTGCTGGAATGTCCCCATCAATTCCTGCTACAATAGAGGAGTCTTACTGGGCATTTTTTACATAGTGGAGGGTTTTGTTGTTGTTGTTGTTTTTGTTTGGTTTCTTTTTTTCAATGCAGCTTTCTTGTACTTACAACTCACATATTACCCACCAGTAAACATATGATTCAGCAGGATTATGGGTTATGGAAGTAAAAGAAAGGGAAGTTTACCCCTAAAGACAATTTTGTTCTGTTTTTCTGTTACACAGTTCTTTTACTTTTAATGATATAAGTTTTGTAACTGTCCCATCCTACCAATTGCTACAATCTAACCACATGTCATATCAAGACTTGTTACCTACCCCTATTGGAATGAATCTCACATTGGTGAAAAAACTGTTGCAACATGATGATCTGAACCGGTTGCTAGAAAGAATTCGGAACAATGGAGAAGGAACTCTAATTACTGTCCATCACAATGCAGAGGAGATACACTCTTAGAAAGAGTGAAGAATGATGGAGAACACCACTGGTGGGACACTTTATTTGGATGGTCACTGACCACAACAGGAATTTTCAACAAGACGCTGCATCCTGTCGTAGTTTTACTAATGCTTACCGGATCGCGTTGTATTTTAACAGTTACCTTGTATGTTAAACTTTGGATTATGATGAAATGTTTGTCTCACCAAATGTCCCCACAACATATGTATGTCCTAGATAATCCTCACCACAAGAACACATGTGACACACCCAGTGCATCCCAAACCCCATGAAGCTTGAGCGTGAAGCTTAAGTGACTATAGTCACGGGGTGGATTATGTGCAATAATCACTGGAGGTGACTTAGAAATTAAACTTTTGTTTTTCGAAAAGGTACAGCACTGAGGAAGCTTTCAGGGTGAAGTGCAGCTGATATGTGAGAAATCCATTCCACAGAAGTTCCCTAGTAACCTTAGATGTCGGCAATGCCAGGAGAACTTGGCATACTGACTCTAAGAGGAGTTATCTGGAGGGTGGAGCGGTGTGGAGGCACTGCGGCCAGGCTCTGTGATAAATGGGAACTCGAGGTAACATGGAGCTGGTACGCTGCATATTTGCCACCCTGGGCCAACAGTCCATCATACTTTTGACAAAATGCTGTCCTTTTGGTGAGCTTTGCTCATTACAATATCATGATAATACCAAAACATGCCTCCATTGCAAAAGCTACCTGCCTCTAAGGTGTGACCACGCCTCACTGAGCACATGCTTTGAATTTCTTCCAGTCTACACTTTTAAAAGCAAAGCGAGGAAATTTTACACCAATCATAATAAAGGTATGTATGACTAGGGTTGCTCAGGCTCCACCTGAAAGATAAAAAATAGTATAAAATGTGTGAAGAGAAAGAGGCTGTTAGGGAAGATACCATCGCGTACCACTCTGACTTCTGGGACCAGTCGACGAGCTGAGCCTCTCTTCCCTCCCCATTGGGACGCCTTTGGGTAAGACTGGAAACCTCTGTAGAGTCACTTTAAATCCCTAACGTATTAGAGTTGCTTTGCTTCATATTAGAGTCGCTTCATATTTGTTTTGCATACTTGTAGCCTAGCAGTGTACTCATATCTTTGGCATTTATGTATGTCTTGTAATCAGCAACCTTATCACCAGTAATCCAAAGAACCTGCCTGTCTGTTGCTTTAATAAATTGTGCTATTCATTAACCTAGCCGTGATCGTTCTCATTGAACACAAACGGCCTGGGTATCTGCCAGACTAGTTACTAACAACAAATACCCTGATGAGGGGTTACTTCTACAGTCCTTAGACAATAAATCGTTGACCAAGTCTGAGACTAAGACTGGACTTAGCCGCACCTAGACTCCTCTCAGAGAAGGAGTTTAGCAAGCAAGGGGGTCCTGTCTGAACCTCGTGACTCAAGGGTAGGGTCTCTCCCTAGGCACTCCTCAGACTCCTAACATTAACACAACAGTAATGCATGGGTTATGTGCACAGAAAAACACTATTACTTTGAGAGGGTTCCGGTCTAGAATGTTCTGTTTAATTTTGTTCTGTCTTTAGCTTGTCTGCCCCACACATTTTGGGTGGCAAAGCTTTTCATCAAAACAGAGTCTAAAGAAGGACAAACTGGTTTTGATAACTGGGCTGCATCCTGGCTCTATCAGAATCAACAGGAATTTTGCCCGATTCCCTGGAATTAACTGAGCTATCTACTTAAGGAGGTAATGTAGCAGATCAAAATATAGCTCTTCTCTTCTACCATTTCTGCTTAAAGAGTGACAAAAAAAGTTTCATTCTCTTCCTATATATCTTGCTTTCTCTGGTAATCAGATCAAGAGATCACACTACTTATGAAGCAACACTAATTCATGTGGACTCCACAATCCACACAGTCCCTTGCTGGCCCGTGTTCTTGACTTGCATCCTTTACTCTTGTACAAAGCATGAAGCTACCCGGACACAACCAGAGCATTCTGCCCAGGACTAGGACAATGAATGGATATGGTCAAAGAGAGGCAACTCATTGCGTGGTTGCACTGAAGTTGGACAGTTTGTGCCTTTCAGCTGTTTTTTCCTTAGCACTGGACATGACTGTTGTATATAAGAGAGGACTGGGGAGAAACTGGAGCAGAAGCACTTACATGGGACTTCCATATTTCTGTGCTATGGCCCCAGGCATGAACATAAGCAGGGGCACTGTGCCACCTGAGACTGCTGTCGGTATGGCACGTGCTCTGCACAGCTGCTAACATGGACGTGCTTAGGAGGTGGGATTTCTGTGCATGTCCAAATGCACTGCATAACACATCTCCTAGAGGTCTGATGCCTTCTGGATGTACTGCACAGTCTATGTACACAAACTGCGTGTTTGAATGGACTTCCATGTGGGGCTTCAGGGCATTAGCTGAGTAAGACCTGCTGTTCTGGTGGGGCTGAGGAACATGCAGGGGTTCTGGTCAGAGGCATTGTACCTGGTTTTCAACCTGGTTTAGGTTGCCATTAGCCAATTCTGAATTAATCTGGTGGTAGCATCTGAGTGGGTTTTGTTGTGTTGATGCAATTTCTTTGTACAGAACACACCTGGTGTATCACCTGAATGTGCCTTTGTAGTACAGCTTCAAGGTAGATATAAAAGCCCTTTGACTCAAAATGTCAGTGCTAAAACTACATGGTAGTCTGGAAAAAGCTGTATAATATCTGCTCTTATCAAACAGATTTCCTAAGAGCTGGTCTGATCTGAGGCCTCTAGCAGTAGTTAAACTGATTATTTTGCGATCTCCTACATGTTTGTGTAGCTCTGCTGGCTCATGTTATGCATATGGGAGGAGTGATAATCAGCAGGAGGCAAATAAGACAAATCTTTCCCATCTGAGGATGTCATTCCATATGTTTTCTTCAATGACAAAAGCTGGAGAAACCTCTCTGCCCCTCCCTCCCTCCCTCCCTCCCTCCCTCCCTCCCTCCCTTCCTTCCTTCCTTCCTTCCTTCCTTCCTTCCTTCCTTCCTTCCTTCCTTCCTTCCTTCCTTCCTTCCTTCCTTCCTTCCTTCCTTCCTTCCTTCCTTCCTTCCTTCCTTCCTTCCTTCCTTCCTTCCTTCCTTCCTTCCTTCCTTCCTTCCTTCCTTCCTTCCTTCCTTCCTTCCTTCCTTCCTTCCTTCCTTCCTTCCTTCCTTCCTTCCTTCCTTCCTTCCTTCCTTCCTTCCTTCCTTCCTTCCTTCCTTCCTTCCTTCCTTCCTTCCTTCCTTCCTTCCTTCCTTCCTTCCTTCCTTCCTTCCTTCCTTCCTTCCTTCCTTCCTTCCTTCCTTCCTTCCTCCCTCCCTCCCTCCCTCCCTCCCTCCCTCCCTCCCTCCCTCCCTCCCTCCCTTCCTCCCTTCCTCCCTCCCTCCCTTCCTTCCTCCCTTCCTCCCTTCCTCCCTTCCTCCCTTCCTCCCTTCCTTCCTCCCTTCCTCCCTTCCTCCCTCCCTCCCTCCCTTCCTCCCTCCCTCCCTCCCTCCCTCCCTCCCTCCCTCCCTTCCTCCCTCCCTTCCTCCCTTCCTCCCTCCCTCCCTTCCTTCCTCCCTTCCTCCCTTCCTCCCTTCCTCCCTTCCTTCCTCCCTTCCTCCCTTCCTCCCTCCCTCCCTTCCTCCCTCCCTCCCTCCCTTCCTCCCTCCCTCCCTCCCTCCCTTCCTCCCTCCCTTCCTCCCTTCCTCCCTCCCTCCCTTCCTTCCTCCCTTCCTCCCTTCCTCCCTTCCTCCCTTCCTTCCTCCCTTCCTCCCTTCCTCCCTCCCTCCCTCCCTTCCTCCCTCCCTTCCTTCCTCCCAACCCTCCTCTGCAGCCACCCCCCTTTCACTGGTGCTGATAGAAGTGCTCCTGGGACATGCTGGAAAACAGGCTGCGGACAGGAGTACATGGCACAACAGAGGACATGCTAGTCTGTGGCATAGCAGAGAAATGGGCAGCTCTTGGGAGGGACAGTTAAGAACTTCTAAACCAGCTTTGCTGAGAAGAAAACGTGTTATGAACTACATCCTTCGGCATTGCTAATGTAGCCATTCCCATGTGTATGTGGCTGCATAAGCCATGAAAAACGACAGATTTGTCCAAAAATGCGCAGTACACAGAGATACGTTTTGAATGGACAAGGTAAATGAAGCAAGTTGCATAGGGACTTGGAGAAGATGGCAAGGCAGCACACTAACTAGTTATATGTTTGCTTGGCATGGTTAGGGCTTGGGATTTAAGAGGAAAAAAAAGGAATACTTGGGAGGAATTTGATTCATTAGAAAGCCATGTCTGGTGTCTTGCCTATACATAGAAAGTCATGGCAGAAGGACTGAAAAGAGTGAATTGGCATGATTGGAGGGATAAGAGAGCTCTTGCGGTCAATCAGGCTGCATTAACTAGTCCACATGGGACTTGCTGCATGATAGGTGCTGTAATGAAGACTATCATGATCCTGAAATATTTGCACCGTGAGATGCAAGATCCAGCACAGATGTGATGGACCACAGAGAGCCCTGAAGATGGAAAGAGAACTGTACACCAATGGCTATCCCAGTAACAAAGTCTTTACCCTAACAAATTCACTTTAAATGTCTACTCTTCAGAGAGTTCATATGCAAACCTCTGAGGTGTGAGAGTGCTCACCTCTCAGACTAGCTGTTAGAGGCGTATTGGGCAATAGCCTCTCCAGTTTACTCAGTTTGGCAGGTAAGTTTTTTTCTCATGGGTACCTGAGCTATTTTTAGATAATGCATCTGGCACATTTCTACAGGCCTGATAACGAGTTAGGAATGCTCATCTCAAGTATGTGTATTTGTTCCTTCTTCAAGGCAAGCAAAACTGTCAGGGTTCAACAGAGATATTTACGAGCCCCACTGGAAGCAGTGGGTTTCCCCAGCATTGTTCTCAGCAGGGGTGGTGTAGGAAGGGAAAAACTCCCCTCTTTGTGTGAGCCCTGAGGGGAAGACTTTTGCAGATAGTGACTATGGGAATCTGTTCTTTTGTACTTGCGTGTCAATAAAATATTCAATATCCCCTCTGGAATGTGCCTGCAGACCATTCCTGGGGATTTAGAAGTGTGGGTGATGGCAAGAGGAAATAAAAAAGCCACCTCATTTTGGCAAGGGCAGCATGAATTCACTTCTGGGGAGATGGGAGGGGTTCCCTACTCGCTTTATGGAAAGTTTTGAATCAAGACTTCTTGTGAACAGTTGGAAAAAAGTCTCACCACCCCCCCCACCCCACCCCCTTTCTCACTGAATGGCCTTTCTCCCTTGTAAGCAATTCAGTCAAAGGAAGCATAAACCCATAGATTTCCAGTTAGGCATATGATGGCAAAGCCTCTCCTTTCTAATTTCACACACACATATATTTGTAAAGTAAGTTTAGTAAGACTTTATTGGATTGTTAACTATAGTATTGTGATGATTGTGATCCTGAGCAGAAGATCAGGATGTCACTGTGTTTGGTGCTGTACAGGATGAAAAGCCAGTCCCCGTTCCCAAAAAGAGTGTGCACTCTGGATGTTAGACAGCCAGAAGAGGTGTAGAGGTGAACAAATAAGCACAACAGACATCTTGCTGGACCACACTCAAAATGAGAGACAGGAGTTGCAGCCCCTCTGCATCCTAATCCCCAGGTGGAGATTTTTGTTTGCCTCTTGACAAGGAAGACTTTCCCAAAGAGAATTAAGAAGGATCTCTGTGGCTGTACATGAAGCATCTTCCAAGAGCAAGTGCACCAGAGAAGAGCAGGAAAGAGGTGGTTATAAGGCTGCAGTCAGGTTACAAGGATGCTATGGGGTGGTAACATCATGGGAGAGCAAAGGCTGGCACCCATTCTGTTCTTTGGGATCTGATTCCACTTTCATGCAAACAGCTGGCAAAACTCCCAGTTAGCTGAACATGACCTGGCAGGAGCAGCAGAGGCCTGGGGACCAGATGCCATCCTTGAAGCCATTTGTTGGACCTGCCTGGCATCTGGTAGGCAGTGTGTCACACTGGCTGCCTAAGAGGCAGCAGCTGGCAGGCTTGTTGGTGCGCACCTTGTTCCCATTCCCAAATTCTGGGTGGTCGGGCCTATTGCTGCATGCATACCAGCTAGTGCCGGGGTGGCTCCACACCAGCTATGGTACATACACACTGCTCCCTGGCAAATGTCATTGAGAAACTGGGGATGGGGTTGTAGGAGGACAGTGGGAAAGGATCCTGAAGATGCTGTAGGGAGCACAGGAGAGAGGGATGGCTGAGGCTGTAGCTACAGAAGGCAGGGGATGTTGGGAGGAACTGACAGGGTAGGGCTAGGTAGGGAAGTTGGAGCACCCTGGGGTGCTGCAGTGGGGATGTATGTGAGGTAGGTTGCCTGCAGTCTGTGTGTGACCTGTATTTGAGGTCTATGGTACTGTGTAGGAAAATTCAGTAAACCAAGGACATTGCAATGGAGGGGGAAGGGACATGGGCAAGATGAGTATAAAAAGAAGGTGGGGGGAGTGTCTGATAAAGAATATAAAAACATTGTGGAGTGTAGGAGGTATGGAGGGAACAGCATTTATTATGGAAAGGATCACATATTGGGAAATAAGGCCCTTCATGGCCTACTCCTTGTCCTGAATTGGGGATTGTTTGAGCATTGTCCATACAGACTATATCCAGTCCAGCACCGGATGCTGCCTCTAGAATAAAGTAGCGTTTCTTTCCTTATTTTGAAATAACAATATGCAGACTAATAGCCATGGCACAAGCCACAGGCTTTCAGAGAACGGATAAAGTATGCCAGTCAGAACTAATCCAATTATAATTTAATTTTCAAAGATTTGTTTTAATTTACCATAATGATGTAGGCCTCCACTCCCAGCTCCACCCTTCTTGTTTGTGCTTTACCAGAAATGCTGAATTCCCATGCTGTCAGCTGGAAGTACCAGGACACTTGAAAGGAGACAGCCTGTCCTTAACAGATTTTTATTTGTAGATATAACAGATTTCAGTGCATACCTCCCTGAAAACATGAACACTAGTTATTTTTCAATACTTAGTAATTTTAGCTATGTTAGTAGTTTTTGAGGAAGCGTGACTTGAGAGACAGAGTTGTTTCTTCAGCTGAGGAATGGAACAGTGACTAGAAGATCACAGAGAAATAGCTTCCTGATATATCTGCTGTGCCTGTCACTGTGGTGTCTAAATGATGCGTAGTGCAACAGCACTGCAAGGAATCTGAATGCATGCCCTTGTTTACTCCTGACTTTGATCAGGAGTTTTGCTCTGGATTGACTTAGAATAGGACACATCAGTAAATAAACTAGGGTTAGGAGAAGTGTTTTTCTACAAAGAAGCATCAGTGCTGGTTAAGACTGAAAGGCCTGCAAAGAAGGGTGAGAATAGGGTCTGATTCAAATGTGTGTTTGATGGTGAACAGAACTCACACAAGGACTGTTTTCCCACAACCTTTGTGAGTGACACTAAACTATTATTTACTGTCTCTGAGCCTTAGTTTCCTGCCTCAAATTCCTACCTTTGTAAATGTCCTGGTAGGATGAAGCTACTGAAGGCTGCAAAGTTCTTTACTATGCTACTGTGAGCCATAAAACATATGAATCCCTTGGATTATTTTTACCAAGTAAATCAGGCAAAGAAGCTGAGGATGGAGCATTGCTACCAGGTGCCCTGATGTTCAACAAAGAAAACCCCTTGGTCCCAAGCCCAAGACATGACGAAAATTCTCTGCTAACTTTGATTTTGACAGAGTTATAACAGCAGAAAACTTGTCCCAGTTTCTTCCACTATACTCTGGGTAATCATATAATTTTAATTCCCCTCCTTGCACGTTCATGCTGTAATATGAACTGAGGGTTTCAAGCATGTACTGTGAAGTACCCAGGTGAGAAAAAAATGCATTAACTTTTTGCAGACACTTAACTTGCAGGGGGATGTTTATGTAAGATACCGTGGAGACCTGTTCTCCCAGCTAAGAATTGCACTTTGAAATCAAAGATGTTAAACTTTGGTTTGTCATCTGTCATAGCAAGATTTTTACTCTTTTTCTAATACCCAGACTCATCGCTAAACCTACATGATCCTGAAATGTAACTTTTAAATGTGGCTTATGATTATGATTAGATTTATTGTATCAAGTTGCTGTTGTAAAACACCTTGTTTTCCTAGGAAGGTGGGGCTGTAAATATCCTGGGAACAGGAGAACTGAGATGATATTGCACAGCTTGTTCTAAAAGCTTTTTCATTTCAAAGCCAATTAGAAGAAATAATACCAACCTGCCCGGAAATAAAAAAAACAACCACCATCACATAACAAAATCACATGTAATGCTTAGTTATCTAAATGGCAGTAGATAAAAAAAAACAACAAAACACAAAAACAAAAAACAAGAAAAGCTGAGCATAAAACAGCCTGTAGGAGCCAGAAAAAGAAGGCACAGATTCAAGTTTTAGCTGTGAGAACATAAATGTTTTCAGAGTGACTGTCAGCTTCCCCAGATGTGAAATGCATAAGCTCCGAATTGTAACATTGCTGGGAAATCAGATGGATCTTTTGCCCCTTTCCCTCGTTCACAAGGGGCATTGTGATGAAATGAGAATACTGCAGATACTTTGCAAAATAAATTTATCAACGCCTCAGATTGTTGCTTGCAACTGCCAAAGGTCTGGATTGTATTCAGGAGATTGTAGGAAGTAATTGCAAAACAAATGTGAAAAAGAAAAATGAATGTTTTTCCACCATAAACCCTGATAGTAGTGTTTTCATTTCAGGGCTGCCATCTTGCTATAACCCTGGATAGGAGCTTGCAGTTGAGTGTGCATGCACATGTGTAGCAACTCGCTAAAGCCTTTACTGATAGAAAAGCATCACTAAGCGATACTTGTATGAATATGTCGAGCACTGGGGAGCGAGCTCCTTGCTTGAGGCTGAGCAAGATAAAGCGTTGTCTTTCCCCTCGCCTGGATCCTGTACATAGGTCACCCTATTCCCATCAAGCTTGCTGGACACTGCTTCCTCTCTCCTAACTGGTATTCCGTTTCTGAATTCCGATGCTTATGACACAGTTTGAAGCGGGTCATGATGATATCATTTTGTCTGCTCGTCAACAGGCTTAGAGGTATTTTGCATGCAGGAGAGCACTGGGGAGGCATTGCATAGCACAAACCATCTACAGAGATGATTTGGGGAATACAGATCTATCTTGCTTCTGTAGGGGAGAGAGAGAAAGGGCAGCCCTTGGCTGGGGGAAGAAGGGCCAATCTTGGGGAGACAGGCGACTTCACATGGGCCTGGGAGGGAGGGCAGGACCTCCGTTGGAAGCCTGTATGGGTCTTCATGAGCACTTTTTGCAGGGACATACCTTGACAGTGATTGTGCCACAGTAAGTCTACAGCACCTAGAGGAATCAGGAGTTCAGTCAGGGTTCAAGAGTTGTCCTGGGTCAGCTGGGGCTCTCCTGGCATTTTCAGCAGGACTTCTGAAGTGTTTGAAGTGCTCTAATCACAGGAAGAGGACAACAGGAAACCTCACCTCAGGAGAGCTGGTCAGTGGGAAGGGCTGGCCTAGCAGAAGTAAACAAAAATATTTTAATTGCCTGTGAGAATACCAAACGGGAAAGTGGGAGGGAGAGCTGGCAGTTTGCTTGTCATTAAGATTGCTGAAATGTCCCTAGGAGGTCGGAATAGCGCTGTGGGATGTTGGTGTCCTGCGCCATTTCCATGTTTATCTTTTGAGTAATCTTTTGTTGAACAGCCGACTCCTCTGCACTCCAGGAATATGAAAGCTGAGGACTGAAATTAAAGTTGTCTGGTCCTTTTTTCATTGCACTGAGAAACAGCCCGAGGGCCTGACAAAATCAGTTCCAGTGTCTTCACTCAAATACTTTAATATGTTACTTTTTTTTTTTTCTTTTTTTGAGAGATGGACACACTGTATCTTACTGTGACCAGAATTCAGTGGTTATGTTAAAAGTAAGGACCTTATTTGTGTAAGACAAAAAGCAAACAAGCCTAATTTTCCACTGGGTAACGCCATAGATGTGTTTACACACTGAGTACTTAAAAGCACACCATGTTCCATATGTACAAATAAAATACATGGTCCCACCTCAAAGAGTAGGGACTGTGTTTGGTTTTCTACTGGGAAGGTGTCTTCTGTCAGGGCTTTGTTATAAAAACAACCCATTTAACAATAAAAACCTCTCGAAAATCCAACAGTGCAGTCCAGAATGATAAGCCTTTTTCATTACTTTGAGCTATTTGAGCTTAAGCATTTTCTTCAGTTTAAATTTCTTGGACTGCTGAGGAGGAGATGGATCCAAAAATGAAACAGAATATTGCTCCTCCCCAGCTCTATGAAAACTCTGTCAGGGCCAAAGGTTTGAGTGAATGTATTATATGAAGAAACAGCTTTCATCTCGTACAGAGGTTCTATTGTGCTTCACAAAGAGTTTTGGAGCCATCTAAGTTTTTACTTCTTACCCATGAGTACACAGCCTCAGACGGCTTGTTGTGAAGCTAGCAGTCTGTAATCACAACGGCTTGGGCCAGAACTGCTCCTCCGACATCAATAGATATTTGGTTTTGCCCTAAATGGTAACATGAGCTGAAAAATGAGAAGCCTGCCTGAAAGGTTATCAGATCTAATGCACTTTTACTGGGATGAGGAGGAAATACACCAGTGGTAAACAAATATAAGGAACCATTGTGACTGTGGCTTAGAATCACCAGGAGACCAATTAACACCTTTTTGTTAGGATTAACCATTATGATGTTTGCAGCAAGAGCCTTAAATTGGTACTTTCTTGTAGTTCAAAGTGTGACTACATCGCAGTTACAAGGGAAGTCGAGATCAAAGCTCCCAGAACAAATAATTACATGAAGGTAAATTCCATCTGATGTAGGAAGCAGCAGAAGCCTCCAAAGAATAGCAAACAGTCTGGCAGGGAGCAGCCTGTAGGAGTGTGAGCAACACAAAAGGCAGGCTTTCAAAGGGAGAAATGCTTCTCCTCAGAATGATGGAGTGAATTGGCCACTCTGAAACCATTTCGTTATACGGGCCTGCTCTTTGCTGTGTCAGCAGCTCCATTATGAAGCTTTTATATCTGGAGGTTCATCAGTCAGCTGAACCGGTGCTAATACGTAGCATAGAGAGCCTGTGTGGGGTCTCTGTTCTCGGCTGGGAATTTTAAAGGTAATTAAGGAGGAAAAAGCCCATTGTGCTATATTTGGTGACTGTATTATTTTCTTGGTGTTGGTCCTGTGCCCAGGAGAGGAGGGTGGAGGGTGGGAATAATGGAATTCCCCTCGTTGCCTCCATGTTCCTCTTGAGGCCCTGCAGTGGTAGTTTGCCAATGAGAAACTTGCATTTAAATAAATAACTCTGGGATTAATTGAAGTCTCAGCTTTGATGTAGTGTGCTCTTAGATGATATTGTCTTTAATTTAGACTCTGAGCCTGAAGTAGAGGGGACTTTATTTTTCTTACCTAAAATACCAGAAAAAAAGACTCCAGGCCACAAGTAAACAGTCACAGTTTTTAGTGGTTTCTCAATGAATCGTTGTTTTATTTATTTCTTTATTTTTGCTGAAAAGCACCAATGAAAATGGTAGCTGAATAAGCCATAAGTTTGCATTGCTTCAAAGAATAACGGGTTATGTAAGGAGAAAAAAAACCCAACCAAACAAAACAGAAACAAAATTTCAAAAAAATCTCAAATTTTCCATTTTGTCATTTTCAAATCTTAATATTTCTTTGTTATTTATTTTTTTCCCCAGCTTGAAAGGTGCCAAAATGCACCTTTAAATAAAAGGTTAAAATGAAGGAAAATGCATGGTACAGACAAACAAAAAAAGTGTCCTGTTTTGGTTGGTGTACGAATGAAAATTATACAGCACAAATGTACCTGTCCTGAAAATGAAATAAATTATTAAGAACTCTATAAATGACACTGCAATTACTCTCCTTCTAATTAGAAGCTGGGAACATTTAATTCCGTAAGCAGCCTCCTCCTTATTCTCCTAGGTTATAAAAGATGTATTTCTTCAAAGACTGGGCGTCATGGAATAATAAGCTAACACTTCAATATGGGGTTGACTCACCTGTTTTCTCTCAGCTTGCGCTCAGCTGACCACCTGTATTCCTGTCAGCCTCCTGAAGCAGATGAAATATTTGTCACACAATTAAATATTTATTGTGTCCTGAGGGTATTCTGGGTGAGAACTGCACTGGGTTAGGAGAAGGTGTGGGCTAGCTGTACCGGTCCAAAAAGCTGTACCGACAGCCTAAGCATAGCTTGATTCAGCCTCTTTTCAATTTAACTTAAATTGACAGTATAAATACAACTACGTACCATGTTTTTAATGATAAGAGGTTTGAAGCTGTTTAATCAACCTAGTTTAAATAAGACACTAGTTACAATACAGCAACTTTTTTCTTTAGGAACATGTTGGTTACAAGCAAAGGACTTAGGCCAAGGTATTTTTTCTCCCCTCTCATGGGTAATGCAAGGATTAGCCACCACCTTCTTGATCTAGAAGCTAGTATCAGAAGTCACTGATTTTACACATGTAACATACATATGGGAACTAAAAACCTATTCCTACAAAAGCAAAAATATTTCTAGGTAAGTTCCCTTCAATCCTGCCCAATCCAGCCCCCAGTTTGTCTTTTTGCCTAGTGGGAAAATCTACTACATTATTGACTGTCAAGTCAGTGTTCATCAGAGTAATTTAACTATTTGAATGAAATTAATATTTTTCAGTCCATTCACCCTTTGTCTGCCTCCTTAAGCTACCAGCATGCTGCCAGGACCGTTGCAGTGTGGGGCAGGTGCCCCTAGCTCATGGGGGACAGGCTTCCTGAGCCCACAAGGATGCGCAAGGCTGCTGCCAAGTGGAAGATCTGTGATCCAGTGTAAGGGATGGTGTATACCCAAGTCCCTCCTGCTAGGGAAGAATAGGGGGTTTTGACCCTCGTGCAGCACTAGGATGTCTAAAGGGGTGCATGAGTGCCACAGGCTGGCCCTAGCAGCCCCTCCACCCCACCAAGCCTCCTGTCCCTTGGGCTCCCCAGCACCATGGTCTTTCAAACCCAGCCTGCACACCTGCCTCCCACCCAAAAGAGCTTGTGATGCTCCTGAAGTGAAGACAAGGGGAATTTTGGCATGCCTACGATGAAGCTCTTAATTTTTTTCATGAGGACAAGCCAAATGAAAAAGACCATTCGCTACCCAGGGGATACCCCTCGGTGCATGTGCTGGGAGGTGTCCACCCTGGGAGGGAGTAGTTCACCGCTGGGACATGCCTTCCATCCCTTGGAGCCAGGGCAGGCACTGTGGCCATGCACCATCCCCTCCTGAAGCTGGGTAAGCCACAAGCAAAAGGTGGGTGCACCTTTCCCTCTTCCCTGCATGCAAGGCTGTTTTAAAAACAGCAAATCTGGTGTTTAGGTCAGGTCGATGTTTTGACACCGGCTGACAAAAGCCAGGAAGTGCACATTTTGCACTGACCCTGGCCACCTCCCTAACTCCCACGTATTTGTTTTCACAACAGCTCAGGCTAAGGGCTGGATTTAACTTATGAATTTCCTGGCTTTTGTCAGTTTGCCTTACAGCCATAACCTGGTTTAAACATATTTCTTTCCATATTTAATATTAATGCTGGAAGTGCAATAGCCATCTTCTAATGAGTGGGAAAGAGTACAAAGCCTTTCTGGAGGGGGAACATAAAGTGTTTGAAATTGGTAACAGGCATGGGGGCTGTTGGCAGTGGATCACTTATAATAAATGATCTTTTTGTTTTTACTCATTTAGAGGTCAGTTCCATAAAAAAGAATACTTCTTACTCTTTTAGATTCTGTTATCACAAAAAGGGCTATTCTTTTGTTTACTGCCTTGCAGAGGCAGAAAGGGAATTATTTGTATCAAAGAACAATTATGAAGCCTGTCTTAAAAGACCACTTAAAAATAAAGAGTACATTTGTTGGAACACGTAAAGGAGGAACTCTTGCTTGGTTCACTTTGATGAATTTGATTGTAGCATCTCTTGATCACTCTTTTTGTCCTTCTTTTTTCTTTTTTTCCCTCTGAAGTCTGAGTATAAAAGCTTGCAATCCCCTTGGAAGTTAATAGGAGGTTCCCTCTTACATGAGTTGGACAAAATTCATGCTTCCTTTGAAACCAGTAGCATTAAATCACTGGAGATGACTTTCCAGCCATGTATTATCACAGAACTCAAGCTGCATTTTATATGCAGTAAACGAAACTGACTTACCTCATTGTTCATTCTGCAACCATTCTCTTCTGTTACAAATGTGGTTGTCCAGGAATTCAAAAAATTGAAGGGAGCAGTCAGAAAAAAAAAACATCATTAGAAAAGCGCTGAAAGAAGACAACTCAGAATCGCTCTGAATTATGGTTTCTTAGAGTCCTGAATACCACAGCTGCTGAGACCTTCCTCTGTGCTTGTGAACCAGGTGTGCTGTATCAACTGCGGTGCATTCACTTCCTTATGGTCTTTTCTTTCATGTGATGCATTCATAGGGTATAGGAAGGCCCACATGTTAAAAGTTGCTTTCTGTGCAATTCTTCCATTTTGCAATTGAATTAACACTCTTTTATGCTGTCTTTCTCTTTTTCTGTGTTTTCAATGGGAGAGGATTCCTTCTGGCCTTTGCTGAGATGGATTTAATAGAGCTGCTTTGCAGAGAAATGATTTCTCCCCTCTCCTCCCAGTCAATCAAGAGGAGTTGCCTAGAAAGCTTAGAGAAAGAGCCCCCCTGCAGCTGGCTTAGTTTCTAATGTTAAATTACTTGCCTTAGTGCAGCCATCCAACTCCCTGGTCTTCTCTGGGTTGTAATGTGCTGCATAAATTCAAGTCATGTTTTCATCTGGCACAGACCTTACATTATTTTACAATATAATGACTATTAATACAGAACATTAAATGATAAACAGAGTCCACATGGCATGTCTTCATGCTCTGCTTTTGCCGTTATTGGTGTTTGATTGTTTCAACACAGCTATAATTCGCCGTTATTTAGGCCATCAGCCAGCCTCAGGGGTGCAGAGACGTACCATGCTGAACAGCCCCTGCCAGGGAACATTGTGCCTGGGAGCTGGCTGAACGGGTTTCCCGGAGGAGGAAGGTTTTGTTCTCCCAAGCAGACATCCTGACCTATTGTGGAAGGCTGGCAGGGCAGCGAGCTTACACAGGGCTTGACACTGCCTGCAGAGATTGTGCTCAGACCCTAGAGATAGAAATTGTCATTTGCTTGTTAGCCTCCCGCTGGCAGAAGCTCTATTTCCCTTTGTTTTGAGCAAAAGGCTCCCTTTCCCTCTTTCAACTCTTAAAAGTTTCTCCATAAGAACAAAATAAGGGGTTTCTCCATAGAATAAAAGGGGTTTTGGACAATGGGTAGAGTTACAAAAGAGTGAATGACAGGCTTCCTCTGCCTGACAAGCAGCTGGAGTGAGGAGCTTTTGAGGGTGCAAACAGAAATCATTGTGCTGGGTGTTTGTGGAGTTAGTTATTCATTAGATCTCTTTTCACTAAGTTAATGAACTTATGCAGCCTGATCCTGCTTCTAATTTAGTTGGTGTCAGTCACAGTTCTGTGGGGTTTGGGACAGATCACTGGATTTCTAAACTAATCCCACTCAGGCCACAGAATTTTAGTTGCATACTAGTGCTTGGCTGGGGTGAATACCTTTCAGAGTTCACTTCAGAAAGGCATTCAGGGTTGATTCTAAAACATGGGGAGAGGAGAATCTACCCTACCTTTGGCAGCTTGTTCCAGAGGTTAGCAAACCACATTGTTAGAACATTTGAGTATATCTGGCTTCACCTTTCATATCACTTCTTGCTGTGCCTTTCAAAACTATATAAAAAAGTGTTTTATCATCCAGCTTTACTCACTCTATTAAAGTAGTTCACAATTGTGTTTTTTTTCTTATTATTTTCATGATTCTTTGCTGCCTCCTCTCCAGTTATCCAACATCCCCTTACAGAGAGTAGAATGCAGATATTGCTCCCAGCAGCACTTCATGCTCAAGGAAGATTGCTTCTTAAAAAAAAATAAATTACTTACTAGCCCCTGTTTATAGGTTTGCAATAAAACTGCTAGCTCTTAAGGTAAGCAAAACCTATTGATTTTTGAAAGTTTGTATATTTGGCACTGGTGATTACCTCAGTGCTGAAAGCCAGGGGTTCGAACACCCTCCTCCTTCCTCTCCCGATTGCTGCCTGCTGAACCAGGGACTGTCAGAGGTCAGAGAATGGTGAGTTAAGAAAGAAGATCAAAATAAGACTTCCTTTCTCCAGTTTCACAGAGAAACAAAGTGGGTTTTGGCATTCAGAAGTTTTTGTAGTATTGAATAACCTGGATTCTTAGATACCACTGCACAAAAGTCTTGTGTGACAGCAAAGTGCTCTGAGTTTTAAGACAGCAAAAAATTTTGTCACCCTTATTAGTATAATTTTCCTTAAGGTTCAGGCATGTTCACCTAGGGGTAACTTAGGCTTTGTACACACTGGGAAGTCTTACTGATTACACTGTGATCATTAAATTTCTGGGGTCATATGGGTTAAAGGAATAGTTCCTTATGGCCCCCAAATTATTGATATTATTGGAGGCATATTATATTTCTAAACCAATATAAACTAAAACTAGAAAAATATGTTTGTATGAAAATAGGGTTGTCCAGAAGGAGACTGCATCAGTCTGTATTAAAATTCAGCTTACATTGTTATAAATTTACAGTGTAGACAAGCCAACTGAGTTGTTTCACAAAGCCGCTGGAAAACAATCACCAGAGCTGATGATTGGTTCTTCATTCTATTTTCTTAATATTTCAAACATGGAGAAACACAACAAAATACTCATTTTGGAATTGGAGGAAACACAAAAGTCTCTCTGAAATAGCACAGCAGTAGTACTATCAGTCTGGTTTTGACAGCAATTTTCTCAGCACATTGTGTATAAATTTTTCTTAATACTAGAAATAGCCAAGCTGATAATGAAATACTTAGGCTCCTGTACTTTGTAATGCTAGCTGATCCATTAATTGAAGAGAGAAGGTTTTGATCCATATGGTGTTCCAGTTGAATGATTATAAAGTGTAGATGATAGAATGTTTATGGCATCTAAAGCCATACACACGTAAAGGTGTGTACAAAACCGGTGCTGGCCAGGGAAGGGTCACAAAAAGCCAGTAAATGATGTGTGAATACAGCTCAGCTGAGGGCAGGTTGAGGCAGGGAAGAGAAGATTGGGAAGAGAAACTGGTATTGAGAAGCTGAGGCAGTCTGTGGTTTATCAGGACCTCTCTGTGACAACATAGTTCTGGAGCACAGAGTCTTGTTTGCAATACGTTGCCTGTTGGTGCTGTAAGATTGCGTTTCCAGTTGTGAAATGCTCTGAAAGGCATGGGAGTGGGGGTAACTGGGCTGAAACTGAGTGTTACAGGTGACATAATATGAGAGCTACTGAAGGAGGACTTCTTCCTCTTTATATCTGTCATGGCTATGTACTTGCTGTCCTCACTTTTTTCCTGTCCCTTATGTTCCCCTTGAGTTGGTTTAATTCACTAACCTGGCAGAATCCTGAAACTAATACTGAAAATTAGTTTAATCACCCCTCACCTACTCCAGAAAAAAGAAGAGAATGGTTTTCCATTGGGTTAGCAATGTGAATCAGCTCAGGAAGGACTCTAACATGTGCTGAGGGAGGGAACCAGTGAAAAAAAGCAGGAGAGAGGGAAGGAGGGAGGAGAAAGAAAGTGGGGTGATAGAGGATGCTGAGATTCACTCAGCTGGAATAGCTGTTTGGGAGTCCTGGTGAGTGCTTCTGAGAAGCATATGTGCTGAGCAAAAGGACAGGGTCCAACTCTGATTTCAGTTATGTTTTATTTCAGAAGTTGACACCTGGAAGGTCTCAGCCAGACACCTGCATCTGCAGACTTGGTTGCTGGTGGCTGTGTTGGAGGGAAACTGAGGTAAGGTGACTAAAGCCATGGAAATACAATGGGACTTTGTAGAGACTGAACTTTAGGTACCTGAGCTCTCTTAGAAGATGCTTCTTGGAGGTCTTGACTCTCCAGATGAGCTGATAGATTCTGCTGAGTCCCTTGCATGTGGCTAACACCTTCTTCTCTATGTAGTTTTAACTTCTCTAAAAATCATACTGCTCCTCATATTTAAATAATGAGTAGGGCTGAGTAACTTTCAAATACTTTAAAATATAATATAGGATCACTTCTAATGTATAGATGTACTGAAATGTTTGGAGTTGAAGACCCAGCATCCACACTATGTGTGTTTGTGAATGATCTATGTATATCTATGTGTGTGTGTGTGTGTGTGTGTTTATTACACTCTTGAGAAGCTCCAGTCTGGTCCTGTGAGCTGAAAAGTCCACTGGTGCTTAAAGAATACTAGGTATGCTCTCAGAGTGTTTCATCTTGTTTAGTTTCATCCAAAAGGAATCTGGTTTTATGCTCTGAGACCACCTGCAGTGCAAATCAAAATACTGGTAGTAGGGACTATCATGAGTTTGGTTTCAGAAGTGTCTCTCATCCAAAGTAAAATACTAAGGTAGGCACTTTTCTTTTCTAGGTGATGATGTAACTTTGAAAATGAACATCAGAATACATGGTTAAAATAAACTACTTTCTTTTCCTGATGAATTACAATGCCTTGTTTTGCAGACTGCCAGGAGCCCTGGGTCTGTTTTGCAATGTAGATCATGGCAGTGGAAGATTAATATTTGCTGCTACAAACTTCAGGCAACATTTGGGATTTGTTTTAGTACATGGTAACTAACCACATGTAAGAAGATCTCCAGGCTTGGCTCCCAATAGATAAACTAGACTGAACGGAGGCAAAATTGAGTTTAATCATCACTTTAAATACAAGGAACTGAAATACATCTCTGAAAGAGCTTCTCTAGAGTCAGCTGGGAAGCCTGCAGCAAAGCTGGTGAATTCTCTTAAGAATCTAGATCAATTGTCCTGTTACTGTGCCGTACTATATATTGATATAACTATACAATCCCTGACAGAACACAGTGGGATGCTTTGCCATGACTCAAATCACAGTATGGGCTGGCTGATGAGCCAGGAGTCAAAAGGAACCTCCTATTAAAGAAGGAGAATCCTACTTACAGTCATTACAAGCAAATCCCCCTTTTCTTTTTAAAGTCCTCAAACAAGAAAATGAAGGCATCACACAAGAATTTGAGGCTCCTACAATCAAGGTATAAGCTACTCATTCTTGGTTATAGGTCTCTGGACTTAACTGCTTGTACAGCAGATAAATTTGGATCAGCAATTTTGATATAAGCCTCAATTATTTTTTTTTTTTTTTTTGTCTATAACAATTGCATAAGTATACAGTGATACAATCTACTTGCCATCTTGGCATAAACAGTTAGCTTTCCAGAGTCTAGTTTTTCTGCAGTATGACATACTGTTGTTGTCTTCAGGGTATCTCATAAATTCATCATCATTGGCATTAGTGCAACTAACTGAGCTTAATTTTGTTATTTTCTATTCTAATTTTAAGTGCTACACTGTTTTCTCTCCTCTCAGGCTGACATTAATCACTTCAGGAAACACTTCGCTTTGTAGCCGGAGGCCCTCAGTCTTGCAAGTGTTCAGCCAGTAGAGATCTGATAAGCTTAGTGCTGAAAGTACTTTGTGAAAAGAGATTTCATTTATCTTGAATATTGGGTAACAAACTGTCAAGATTTCTTTTCCTTTTTAATACATCATTTCTATACAAGTTAGACATCAGACAGAACAAATATCCAGATGAGGAAAGTGAAAAGGTGTGGTTGAATGAATTGCACTACTGAACTAAATTTTTTTGCCTGGAAAATGCAAACAAAATCCTATATATTTAGGTTATCATATGTGACTCATACCATCCAGTATGTACATAAAATTGCCCCAAAAATACATTGATTCTTTAGTTTGAAGTTCTATGTATCAGCATAATACTAGAACAAAACTCAGTTGTTAGTTATGATAACAAAGCAGAGGTAAAGATGTTTGTTTGGTTTGGTTTGGTTTGGTTTTGGTTTTAGTTTTTTTTTTATTTTTTTAAAAAAAGGCAGCATGGCTTGAATTCAAGCATGGCTGCAATTCAGAAAAAACTAACAAGGCCCAAGGAAAAATGAAATGGAAAACAGATTACAAAAGAATTAAAAAGCATAAGCAGCCTTTGCCAACCAGTCATATGAAAATCCGTGGATTTTGATGATTTGTGTTCCCAAACCTTGAAGCTATTTAAAGGGCTCAGACTTCGAGGTAGTGGCTACTTGTTTAAGGAGTTCCAAATCAGGCTCTGATTCTTTTCATTTAAATAACCAATCCCTGTTTTGTTTTGGTTTTAATTCGCTTTTACATTAAATGTACTCATTGGCAGATACCTGACTCATTTCTGGATCCCTGTCCTTGCCCAACAGAACCTATTCTGGGTATGGGTGGAAGGGCTTTTGTGTGACTCAGCCTAGAGAAGTGGGGAGCTGAAAGCTATAATCCTGCCTTAGTCAGAGGTGTTCCCATGAAGCCTAGTTTCATTAATTAACTACACTAGTGTTTAAATGGGACTAATTACATGGGTCTAACTTCCAAAGTTTGCTGAATGTGAGAAATAATATGGTGGGTGATGGGAAATGCATTGGTGGGCAGTAGTTTAATATGTTAATGAACCTTTCTCTGGCTACAGAGCAACTCATACAGTTAACACACCACTGTGTAGCTCCTTTTATGTCTTAGTTTATCAATAAATGGGCTGGCTTTTTCTGGCCTTTATTTTCTGCCTGGAGCCTGAAGCATCGTATTTGTGTATAAGTAGGGATAATAGGAAACATATTTATTGTGGAATTGGCAGCAGTATAGGTGGAAATAGTGAAAATACAAATACAAGGCACAAAATGACAGCTATATGGTGTGCTTTTGAGAAAAAACCTCAACTTGAGGTCTGTGGAAGGGATGAATTTGGTGGAGTTTGTACTTCTTTGTTAACAGAAGTTATTCTACCAATAACCTCTACGTTATTCTGGATTTATTTACTGGAAATTTGTTCTGAAAGACATAGGGATAACTAGGTCATTTCATTAAGGCAAGCATAAATCACAGTGTGCTAATATGTGTCTTTGAGGTGTATAACATCTCTTGTACCATGTTATCAGATTTAACTTATTTTACTGTACACATTCCCTGTGGTGTCCTATCCTCAACTTGCATTATAGCAATTTACTAGCTGTTGTTCAGTTAGTATTCACTTCCTGGTTTGACTGTACTAAGGTATATATTGTGAATCAAGAGGAACATCATAAATAAAACATAAATAAAACAGCACCATAAATTTGACCATCATATTATTACTTGGCCTTCCTGTTGTAGGCTTCAGTGCTGGTTGCAACAGATAGTTGCAAGCTACAGTTTAGTCCTCTTATGATAGTAAAAAAAGTGGGACCTATAAAGTATGTGCTGATGGCAGCACATTAGGCTAGAGGGACAAAGAGGAAACTGAAATAGTCTGTTAGGATTTTCCAAGCAAAATACCTTACTTGGGAAAAGGAATTTTCTAATTAGCAGTATTGTAATTCTGTTTCAGTTTTAGTTCTGCACTTTTTATTGATGTTGGGGAACTACATAGACAATGTAGAAGAAGTGTGAGAATCTTCACGTTTATTGATCTCTGTTCCTAGTTTCTCCTATATAAGATGTGTGGCTGTAGATTCCAGTTTGTTCTTAAAAGACCTGTCTTTCCCATCCATGAGAAAATGCAGTATTTAGGCAAACAAGTACTATTTCCTAGATGGTTCCTTTAAGTGTTACTGCAGTACAAACAAACAATACTACTGGGCATTCAGCTTACAAATCTTGCTCTCAGCTGGGCCAGCTGAGGAATTACTCACCTACTGATGCTGAAAGAGCTGTGTATTGCAGAGTTTTAATAAAAACTTTCTTCACTTTGTAAAGCAATCTCTGTGCAATTGGTTCATGATCTTGCAAAGCAGGCAGCTGGCTGACAGTATTTCATTGAGCTTTAATGGAGAACAGCCAGGGCTGAAGAAAATTATTGTAGTAGTCTCAAATGTTTTAATAAGATATAGACTTTCAATGAGCTCAGTCTTATTATTTGGTTTAAGACTTGTTTTTAAAAAGAAATGTCAAAGAAAACACTCAACAGTCTGAGAAAAATCTCGTGAGTGAAGCAGGCTGTAATCTTTTTTTAGTCTAAACTCAAATATGGCATAGTTTAGGAAGTTATTTACAGAGGCCAAATAGCCAAAAAGATAAAGAATGTGAAATATACAGCTAGTGCTAGTCCTTTTTATTGATTTCCTTAAGGGAATAAAAATATATGTTCCCCTAATGAAAAAAATCCATCAGTCTTTCGCAAGCCTACTGGCTTTGGAGCTATTTGGTGCTACTTCATTTAGAGACCAGACTTGTTCTGGAGGTTATGCTCTTCTTTTGAATTAGTAAAACCTGACCAGTCTTTATCTGATCAACGTTAAGCTGAAACTGGACAACGGTTCTTTACCTCTATTTATCTTGACATTTTACCACCTGTGTTTCAGATCTGAAAAATTATTTTTGTTTAACACTCATCCATTTTCTTCCCTCACAGTAGCAGTTAAGCTAATATGTTATTGCTGCTTCTTATAAATCTTGCTGGACTTTTCTTTGTAAATTATTTGCTTTAGTAATATAAGATTATTACAAAATGAAATGTAAAAATTATTTTTTGAAGTATTGTTTTGGAGAAATATGCTTAGGTTTAATGTTTTCATTATTTGATTTGAACTAGAGGAAACAGATTTGCCACAAAGCAAATCTTGCCTATCAAAGTTGTTAGTTTTCAGTGAACAGAGCATCATCCCAAAACTTTGGACATTAAGACCCATTTAATTGCTCTGGGGAAAGGTGTTCTTCTCAGGATCACCATGCTATGCTTTATTTTGTTCAGTGTGTGAGAAAGGCATGAACAGAAGGATGGACTACTTAATTCAGGGGCTTAGCTGAACTGCAATCTAGATGCATTTGTGTATACTTTGAACCATTAGAAATCTTCTCAGACTGCAAGTCAATGAATACCAGGAATACATCCTGAATGCTCTTAGTGCCTGCATGTATTTATTTCTAAGTTTAAAATCTGTAATTTATCAATACAGCTATTTCCCTCTGAGAAAACCACTCCTTAGTTTATGAAGAAGTGTTTTGGCTCACACAGTCTGGCACTGTTGGAAGCTAGTGGTTGGCATGTCTCCCTGCGATGTACAGAGGAGGCACAGGCAGCAGAGGGTCAGCCTGGCTCATGAAGAAAGATGCCAAAAATGTGGTGTGTGTGAGAATGCTGGTCAGGACAAAGAAATACAGTATCTAAAAGAATGATGGGAGGGATGGGTTTACTATGAGCATGTTTATGGAACAGCACACATGTAAATTACAAGCCAGCTTAACTTCACTAATCTGTTTATGTACTCTTCTAGAGCCCAATTCTACTAGGTGCCAACCAAAGGTAGTGTGAGTGACACCTCCCAGAATTCTTCGTCCTGGGAAGGACTTCATTTCACCAGTGATTCTATAAAATTGGAAGATAATAGTCATCTCTGAGTTATGTTGTTATAAAATCTTGTGGCCCACGATCTTTAGGCTATCAGTTAGTGCTGATGTTTGCAAGTATCTTTGTAAAAGAGCAACGAGAACAACTTCTTGGACTCTAAATAAACTTTGTACTTGGCTCAGGTTGTCTCAGCTTTAATGGGCTGCTGTCTTACATAGCTTGCAGTTTTAACACCTACTTTTGTACTCTAAAGGGCTACATTTTTATCTTGCTTTTTTGAAGTCTATTGGGTCCTTAACTAGCAAAGATTTAATCAGGAAAAATGTCTTAAGTATACATACAACGCCCATTGCCTTTCTCAATCTATCTTTATATTTATGTAGAGTAGCATGATGCTTATTTTCCCCATGTTGCCAAGAGGCATGGAGTAAGTGACTTGCCCAAGGTTGTCCATGGTGGTTTTAGGTGGTGAACGTGCATCTTCCAAGTCCTGGGCAGATCCCCTAGCCACTGGACAGCTTTTGTCTTTACTTTTGCTGTGTAGGGGAATAGACAGGGATCGGCGACCGGAAGATCACGGGCTGTGATGGAAAGATAGACTCCTCCCCATAGGAGTGGCAGGAAGAGGAAGCGCAAGAGCTATATAAGCGTGTGACGCAGCTAAATAAACGGACATTTTGTATCCATCATATTGATGTCTGTGCATCACTGTCCCCAGGGTGGGTAGAGCCCTGTGTCCCGGAGATATGCGGCCCAAGATAAGTTCTCCCGTAGAAACGTACAGCTACACTGCTGCTTTTTATTATTAACAGTAACTCAGCTCTGCTATAATTGGCCATATTGGGGTTGTATTATAAGCAAGAGAATAACTACTCCTTTTAATCCTCCAAAACAGTCACTTTAATCCTTTAAATCTATTCAACTTAGGCTCAATGGACAAGGATCTAGAAACAGCTCTGGGATTTAGAAATCTGCCTATAGGAAGAGGAGATCCCTCTGTGCAACTGTGAAATTGGAAATGGTCACTGTGAACCCTCAAATAAGATGTTTCCCCTGCTACCACTGTCTGTGGTGCTTGTATTTACATTGCTCAGGATAGAAGCCAGATACTCAGCATTGTCATTTAGCCTGCCTGTGTGTATTAGGTTATATCTTGGCTCTGTAGACTCTAAGTTGACTGTACTGCGACTTCATTCTATTGTTTGTGTTATTACATGTTGTTGTTTGTAGTAAGTAGCAAGATGCTACTTGGTCTTTTCAAACATCTCATCACCTGAGTCAAAAACATTCCAGAAAGCCACTACCCCTAATGGAAACGAAAGAGCTAGTTCAGAATATGGAAATGGGAAGAAGGTTTTCTTTAAGAAGAGACCGTGTGGATTTTTCGCAGTATGTTTCCAGAATGTTGGAGTACAGTTCTATGGTATTGCTGAAAGTAGTTTAAACTTCGACTAAATGCTAGCAGGCATGAGTATTCTCTAACAGCAGATAAATGCACTTGCGTTGTTTAAAACATTGAACTATCAGGCCAAACCATTCCCAGCAAAACCCAGTCAGAATGATGGCTTTCCTCTAAAAACTGAAGTTGGATGCAAAGTTTGGATTCAGAAAGAGATTTTCCAGGGTTGCCAGATCTTGTCTTACTGCAGAAAATGTAGAAATAAAGCAGATAGCCATTTGTCCAGATTTCAGGAGACAATAGTATTTTGAATTTTGCCAGTTACGCCAAGCAGAAGCAGCAATGTTCACAGAAGTTAGTTTTAATAGATCTGTGCTAGTATTCGGCATTTCATAAAATTTTAGGTTATCACCCATAGTTTGCCTGAAATTTTTTGTCAGTGGTTACATTTTTCCCAAACTAAATACCTTGAAAGAGAAAAACATAAAATTCTCTTGGACAGGGTATTTAAAGGGGGGAGAAAAACATTATTTTAAAGCTTAGGGACTGTCTGAAATTTTGGTGGTGTGGATGAGGTACCAAATTTTTAACTCTTCTATGTACACAAAGGCTCTCCTTTGCAAACCTGTCGAGAATAAGGCTGCTGGAATGATGGACTCTAATCTACTTTCAGACCAGGCATAAACTTTGTTTGGACATGGACATGATATTGTCTACTGTATCCCTGGAGGAGGTCCTCCATTTCTTAGCAGTCTAAGGGATCAGCAGTAGGCTGCTGATAGCACACGGTGCTTGGCTGCTTTTATGGTTGTCTCTGGATTAGCAAATTTTGATTTAAAAAATTAACTGTTCTAGATTACTGTTCAGCTTCTACTCTGAGGACATGAAGTGCTGCTCACTTCACATTCAATGTGGATCTTCTCTAGTCAATGAAACTACAGCAATTGAAAACTCATAATTTGGGAGAAAGATTTGTTAAGAATTCATGCTCCAGAGATCCTTAGTCAACCTAATTTTGAAGATAATATTGACTTTCTGTTGCAGAGAATGGAGCACTGTTCACTATCACAGACATTGGAATGTTCCAGTTACAAAATTTGCCTGGGTGTTGTGAAAGTCTTCATTAAATTCTTGGCTGAGGGAGATGTCTTCTTTAACGAGCTAAGTCTGCTCAGACTGTCTAGACCAAGACTATTTCCATAGGATGACATGGCTTTGTGCTTTGATCAGTATTCACAGTGTCACTTCTTTTTAATATGGCACAGAGTTAAAATGTACTTCTATTGCATCAGTGTACCACAAAGTGTGTACTTTGGGTTCCTCCCCGCTGTTCATATGTGTCATGCCATAATCCTTGAAACTAATGAAGCTTGATTTCCTAAATGATTTGTGTTATGTGTGCCCTAAACACTACTAACCCTCTCTTTGTAGCACCTCACCTTCTTCCCCTGGCCTTGATGTTGCTCTCTGCAGTGCCATTCCCCCATCCCAGTGTCGCCCCAGTTTTCCTCCACACTGGTCTAGGTGAGCATTGGGGTACATTACTGTTGATTGGAAGCTGGGCACATGCAGATCAGCTGGACAGCACTTGTGTGCTTATGAGCCAACTGGTTGAAGCTTCTTTGGTTTGATAAGGCAAGGTGGCTTTATTCACCCCCTCAAAATGTAATTTAACCAGCCTTCTATCCAAATATGAATTCTTAACTACAGCTCTTGCATATTTTATTTCTGAGCCTTCAACCATATTTGAAAGACAGGTAAAAGACGGCCAAAATTGAAAAAGCTGTTATAGGTGAGGGAGAGAGATAGACAAATGGACAATTAGAGGGACTGAATAGGTCTCACTTCCCCAGGAAACAGTGGAGTGAAACAGCTGAAACATACTTGTGTGTGCTCCTTGAACTACTTGTTACTGAAGGCCATTAAAGTCGTACCATAGGAGTGGGATGGCCCAGTGAAGAGTGGACTCCTACTGTGTCAAACACTGAACACCAAGGAGTGCTTACGGGGTCATACCAGAAAATTTGGAAAACAAAGAGTGCTCCTCTCTGAACCTGAAAGTAGTGGATGCTGGCAAAAAAGAGAGGTGGTTGGATGTTTCAAATAATTCTTGGTTACTTTCCTCTCATTTCTGTCTTTTGAGTTGTTGGAGAAACTTGAGAACTGTGGTTTTTTCCTAAGTGAAATTTAAGATATATGACTTTAGAAAGACTGCAGAAAAGACAATGGAAACATAAAGGCATAGCTGTACAGTGAGATGCATGGTAAAGCTGCTTGTTATTGTGCAGCACATACAGGCTGATCCCAAAAGCTGTTGCTGGTGGGTCATCATGACACTAGGTAATTATTGTGACCTCCCAGGCTATTGCAGCCAGTCTGAGCATTTGGTGGCATCCTCCATGGCATGCTGTGGACCAGGGAATTTCTGCTTGATCCTGGAAACTCAGAATTACCCCCATTAAAGCAACTGGCATTTGCCTCAGCAAAAGACACTGCCTAACCCTGAAGGTGCTTGAATGTCAGACTTGACTAAGAAGCTAAATTTTGACAAGAAAAGACCTGAAGCATAAAGGCCTGTGGCTTCTGCAGCTGTTCCTTGTCTCTGGAGTTTCTGGTTTGTTCTTCTCTTTTCAGTCTCTCCCCAAGGTGATAATTTTGTACAGCAGATTGAATCCCTGCCCTGCCCTGAACTGCATCTGCCTATGTCTATTGGGCTGAACTGCAGCAAGTCAAACTTGAAATCAAGGTAAACATCACCTGGAGATACGGTTTCACACTTAACCTAGGCAGCCTAGTCCTGCCTTTATATGCAATACACAGCTGTAGCTGGATAATAAAAATTTTTCTCACAACAGACCACCTATGCCCATACCAGAGAGGTTCCTGATGACTTGAGCTGGCCTTCCAGACCTCTAACAGCTTCTTACAGTGAATGCACACTGAAATCTACTCTCAAGATCTTTTTTCTTTGTTTCTTGTTTTTTTTTTCCTCCCACCTACTAAGTTGTGTTGTCAGGATAATAGTTCAGTCTGCTCATTTAGTTATCTGCAAGGACAAAAACTGAACACCTGCACTCTTGGAAGGATATGGTCTTCATAGAGACAGAAACATATCCTCTACCTTTAGACTGTATTAAGATGCTAGACCAGTTTTGTGACAAAATGTTGTTCTGCACAAGATATATGTTAGGCTGGTTTTGGAGTAACTTTGAAATGCCTCTTGGGAAATGTGCTAGTATTACCATGCATTGTGTTAAAATGCATCAGAATTGATCCTGCTGGAATTGAGGCTATTACAAAAACAAATAAATTTAAAAAATCAAACCAAACACCCTCCCTCTCCTGCCCCACAACACAAAACCTGGTGATTTTATTTTTAAGTACCTGTGGCCAGTCAGAAATTAGTCTTATATAATCACAAGACTGCAGGAATTTGCTCTCAAGGAAAATGTCAGCTACAGTTGCAAAAAGCACTTTCTTGTATTCTTTAAGACAGTGACTTGGCAGGTAAAAGGATGTAAATCCTGGTACCAATATAGGTCTTAAAACTGCTGAGCTCATCAGTGGCATCCTCATTATTGCTAATGTAATTTCAAACTCATGCTGGAAATTTTTTATTTTACAGTGTTTTTTATATAGTACTATATAGCATACAATTTATGGCATACACTTTTGTGTTCAAGATACCAGTGCAAATATAATTAGAACTGCTTGTAATCTCCCGTATGAATCAAATGTCATTTTCTACTCTTGGAAAAAAAAAAGTCCTGAATTTTTGTAGGCTGAAAGATTTAAAGTATTTTGGTTAGGAAATAATGAAACTTACTAATTCTTTCCTGAAGGAATGTATTTATTTTTTTCCTGTAAAAATTGTTTCATCTAAAATGCAGAATGTCTCCCTGGAATAACATAACTCGTGCAGCCAGTTGGATTTTTAAACATGATGATTTATAGCACAGTGAACAAAACCTTATAAATAATCTCTCAACACCTTTTTGAGTGGCAGGTTAATAAACATTATTCCCATCAATGCAACACCTGACTAGCTCCAACAGTAAAAAACAACCACAATGCATATCTTCCTTTCCTGCCAAAAAAAAGACCAGCTTGTAAAACTAGAAGACTGAGAGGTTTGGTATTGAGATACCATGGTATACGCATTTACCTGAATTGGGTAGGGATGTGTATTTAATTCTAAAGGTAGTAATGTAACATTAGGGAGTAAAAAACAAACCTGATTTTTTTTTAATTGCCAGACTTTGTCTCAACAGTAGAGCTTATGTGGATTTCAGAGAGTAGCATAATGCTCTCTGGCTATAAGTAATGCCCAGTACAGCAAAGAATTACATCACACAGCAAAAAAAAAAAAAGAAAAGAAAAAAAAAAAGGTGGTGGCTACAGATATGCAGCTCTGTGAGAACCACATGCAGTTACAGGTGAAACTGATGTGACAGATGACAACCAACTCCGAAAATTTCCATGCTAGCCTTGTGTACCAGCAGCAACCATGACAGAGCTGAGCTTTACAGCACTTTTTATAATGCATAGTACTTACCTAAATGTGTCTGGCTTCCTGTGACCTGGGCACAAGACTGGCTGGGGGGGGAGGCTACCAGGAGACGACCAGTGGGGTGTCAGTGGGGTGTGCTGATGAGCTGATGAGGATGGAGAATAGCTCTGGGGAAGTGCTGTGAGAGACCCATTTCAGGGAAGCTGAAGGCCCTTCTATAATCCATTAATTCTGATTTCTATGGCTCCTGCTCCCCTTTGAGGCAACAGACAGTGCCATGCACTTATGTGAAGTTAGTGAAATGTAAGACCTTTTAAATATTAATATTTCTTGGGGCCTCTGGGTGAGTTCACCACCTGCTACCTCATATAGCAGCTGTCTAAAGCAGTTTTAGTCGCTTACTTTTTCTATTTTAAAACATTCATTTTGCTGAATTCCTCTTCACAGGCTGATAAGACTTTAAGGGACTAAAAACTAGGCAGCTGCCCTGCTGCGAATATTGTGAGCTGTAGGCTGTACTACTGGATATACTTCATATGCCATCTGTGCAGCTTTAAACCAGACAGTTACACACCATTAATCTGCACAAGGGCACTGGAGTCCCAGGTTATGTGCAGTGGCACATGAAATCCACTTCTTTCTGTATCCACCCTGGATGTTTTCAAAACACTCAGGTGTCTCATGGTGTCTTGTTCTGTGGTGGTTTTTCTTTGTTGTTGTTTTTGTTGTGGGTTTTTTTTTTTTTTTGTCACAGAGGCAAGTGGGTCTGGCTACTCCCAAATTACAGAGCAGCTGGACACTAGCAAAGAGCAGTGTCTGAGTGTCTTGTAAAAGTTTCTATAGTTCAATTTTTTGAAGTTTTTTCCAGTTTCATTGGCTTTGTTTGAGTTAATTCCCTATTATGGAACAATGCTATGTGGACATTGCTTTGAAAACATTTTAGTTAGAAGGGAAATATGAACAGTTACACCTATTAATTAAATCAAACCAAGATGTTGCAGTAAATAGCTATGTGACCCTGCTATATCAGCTTCTTTTGGGTGTAGCTGGAAGAAATATTCTTAAGACATAACTTCAGCCTAGCTTTGGTACTGGCATCACTATAAAGCAAAAATTCAGAACATGGATTGTAACTGCTGTATCTCCTACAAGAAATACCATCCAGATATTTCAATTGTTATTTCATGTACATGCCTTGGCTTAATAATTGTTAGCATGTTAGTCATGAGAACTGTGTAAGCTCTATTCAGACTGGGAATAAATCTTTGTAATGAGCTAAATAATGCTGTCCAAAATGTAGAGGCACTAGCTCCTCTGTTCCTTCCAAGGTTTTTTTCAGTATTTCAAGTTATTTACTATTGCACACATAGCTATCATTTTAAAATGGCATCCTTGGTCCATCATGAGGACATAGGTTTTTCTTGGGCATAAGCTTTTGACTTGCTGAAGGTCCTGTAAGAAGAGCAGAGTGTTGAACAGAAGTCCCCAGCCTGTTCCTCTTAAAAGAGACCAGGTGGCTGCATGGTTACAGAAAATAGTACTGAAAATTAGGTGTGTGCAGCACAGCACGACTTTGAAATACTGAGGGTGGTCTGGAGAGACTCTCACCAATGCCTAACTTTCCTTCCATGCCTCAGTGAGTTTTCACCAGCATAACTGGGAGTTTCTAGTTGAAAACAGTCTTCCCTTCATAGTGAGTGGTATAAATGCAAAACCACTTATGGAAAGACCAATAAAAAGGACAAATAACTAGACTAACGTCACTGTGCTCTGAAAGTGCATGTCAATGGAACCTTTCAGAGCACCACATGAAACCACAGACAACGAATCTTTCCAAAACATCACAGACGGTGCTTTCCTAAGAGCCTGGGAAACCCTTGCAACTCCTCTAGAACTTTTTACTCCCTTTGGGGAAAAAAAACCTGGCAGTCCTAATGCCGCAGGACATTAACACCTTCTGATAAAATGCCCACCAAAACTCCATGTGATTTGGGGATTATTCATTATTCTGAATGCTGTCGCTAAGTTTGCTGTGTAAGTGGCTTTTTCTGTGGCCTCAAGATCTGGTCCTAATGAAGTGAGTTGGAGGTATTGTATGAGAAGCCTGTAAGTGAAACCCTTGCTTTATTTTATGGCATTTCACTGCTCTTGTTCTGTAACGACTATGAAGGGGTGTGTGGCAGCCTGAAGCATCATTTGGTCTTTCTTAAAATAGCTCCAAATGAATGTCTGAATATCACTGCTTACAGGAACCTGGCTTTTTAATGTGGGCCTGATAATTCTTATCCATGTTTCAAATTACCGCTTTGCCTACCATAAACATATTAAAGGCATCTAACCTTACTCATGACTAAAATCATTGGAGTTGTGAAAGGTGAAAGCTAACCCTTTGAGCTTAGTATGACAAAACCTTCTCTAAAGGGACAAACATACTCTGTGGGGGGTGTGTGTGTGTTGTTTTTTTCTTTTTTTTTTTTTTTCTTCCACACTGACTCTGTGCTTTAATTTTATTGAAAATTTTAAAGTAAAACTGTGCTTTCAACTGACAGTTTCCAGCTCAAATGAAAACAGTAGGGCAGAGAGAGGCAACTGAAGTTTCAGTGTATTCTTACAATGTCGCTTTAACAACAACAAAAAAGAAATAAACTCTAAAATGCTTTGGAACATAGAGTCAGTCACAGCTTAATGATTTAATAGAACATGAATGCTAGGATATTTGGATTCACATTCAACTCTTGATTGTGGGGGGATGTTCAGAGACTTAGGTCTTGCCAATAAGTCTTGTATTTTGTATGCATAAAGTAGAAATACGTATCTTTTGTTCTTTTAGAATCTCTTATGTGAGCTTTTGGCTTTCCAATATTTTTTTGTAATATTTTTTCATTGGAAGAAAAACTATATTCCTGGACATCCAGTTACCTGGGGAAGATGATGTATCCAACTATACTGTAATCTGAAAGATGACAAGAGAATTTTATGCCTTCCAGGCAGAATTTGAAATCGCCTTTCTTTCCATTACTTTTGATCTTAAAGATCTTCCAAGGCCATGGCACAAGTTCATAACCAAATGAGTCCAAGGACAGCAGAGACAGCTAGATAAGGCAAAAGCAACGCATGCACCTCGGTATTTCTGTCAAAGGTGTTCTTAGTCAATTTACTTCCCAGAACTTCCTTGGGCAATGGTCTGTTTTCGAAGCTTCTGAATAAGAACTGTATTTTAAGGCAAAAGTAAGATGCATGGTGAAGAGTTGCAGGGTAGTAAATTGAAGCTGGTTGTTGAACTGACACCCAGGCTAGATTAACTGATCTCTCTTTTTAATGGCAGTTATCTAAATTGATAGTACCCCTTTAAAGGCTAGCTCTGCTGGAATGCTGAGGAGAGGATCTATTCTGAGTTGGATTTAGGTTAAATTTTCTCTTTACTGGTTAATACAGATGATGTAGCTATGAAGCCTCTGCATCTTGGCTTTTTGAAATGTCTTGTGATGGATGTAGGTGACTGAGAAAGACACATTTGCTTTTCTTGTGGCCTTGAAGTAAGGTAAAGAAGCAAGTTGCAAAGAGCTGTCAGAAGGTTTAACGATGAGAGCAACCCTATAGAAGTCTAGTACTGTTTGTAATAAACAAACAAGGCAAAGAATTCTTCTAATACTGACTAAGGGGTAATTAAACAGAATTTTTTTCAAGAAAAAAGGGTCTGCTTTTCCTATGAGGTGTCAAACAACACTCCTTATAAAGAATATCCCTAATCCTACTGCCTTTTAGAATAGCATTCCAAATTTTGTTTTCAGTCAGTTTGTTTCATCTATAAAAACCCAAAAGCTAACTAAGCAAAACAATTATAGGGAATATCACTTGCAATTTCTTTGCAAAACTGAATCACATTTTTGTGCACAGGTATTAGCAGTATTCAACACCAATAGGCAGAAAAGTTATTAAGAAAACCAATGCTAGAATTTTCCTGCTGCATCTCTGCAAAGTGTCAGTTGATTACCTAAGCTAAGGTGGCAAGAATCCAACAGCAGGATTAATAGCATTACTGATTGAAATTTTCATACTTAGATCTTCCGTTAGAATTATTTTTGTTGCTGTGAAAGGGAAGCAAACCAAAAGCTGAGGATTACAAAATTAAGGACTTTTAAACTTTTTTTCCATCAAAAGAGGTGCAACCCCTTTGGAATGTTGGCTGACTGGGGTCATTGATACTTTCTCCAAAATGGAAAGCTTAGATAAAGCAGAAATAGAGAAAAATATACAGTGAACTTTCCCTGTGTTGTACAATGCGGGTGAGATTCTGGGGTTTTATATAGACTTCAGAAGATGAGATTATTTCCTCATGCCTGGACTTATTTTTATGCTAAGTTTTTTTTCCCCAGCACTGTGTCAGAGTGAGACCCAGCACGCATCAGGATGCATTGGCATGCCCCTCCTCCAGCAATGTAGTTTCTATAGGAGTATACGGCAGTGCTTCAGGCTGGAGCCTGGTATGCTCCAAAAGAGGACCCTCACTGGACAGCCAAAGAAGCAGGGTGCTGTAGTGTGCTGTGGTGTATCTAGGCAGGGAGTGTAGGCACAGGCTGAGACTCTGAGATGGAAGTCAGAATGTGGTCCACTCTTAAGAAGACTGGGAGAGGCCACAACTGCAGCTGTTTCTGGAGCAGGACTGGAAGGGCAGGGGTGCACGAAGCTGCTGATTTTACAAGTATATTTATGCAGAAGATCCAGAATAAGTAGACTTAGAATGACTATCAGAAGGCTTTCTGTAGCTGTGCTGCAAGACAGAATATTAAAAATGTTTTTAGTGGATGATTAATGTGGGGGACAAAAAAAACCCAAAAGAGCAGAAATAGATGTGGGTTAAGCAGTAGACACAGCAAAATGGGCTGTTACCAGCAGATCATTAACAGCCCACAGTTATGCTGAGGACACTTTAATAAACCCATTCAGGGAGGATTACTGCTATTAGGAATAATGATCAGTGGCAGCACTGTGTTTTATACAACTAATGAGGGCTATATCCACCAGTGACAGTCTCTGCTGGAGCCATTTTATGTCTGCTGATACACAGGTCATTTTTCCTCGATCAGGGCATAGCGTGTAGTTTGATACTTACATTTTCACCATCAAAAAGGAAAATCAATAAAACTATTAGAGCTCTGCAAATTAGTGGTATAGAAAAGATGGGCAAGCATCCAAAGTCAGAAAATATTTGAAGTGTGGCAGACGACTGCAAGGTTAGATTTCTAAAAACGTTCATTTTTATTCTATTGACCTGCCTTTGTCTGATCACAGTCATAGCCAGGAATTTCTGCACAAAATCTTTCCTGCTTTCCTGTGAGGCACAGCACATGACAGTGAGCTGAATTACACATCTTGCAGGCTCTCTGCAGGCATGCTCCTGTCCCATTCTGCTGCCTGGGGTCCGCTGCAAAGTGCTGTGAGGCTTGGAGTTGCCCCCATGTAGACGAGAACCACTTTAAATGATGGAGCAGATTACTTCTGTAAATGGTCATTTTGCAGTAGGTAGAGTTTCTCTGATTGGGAAGTTACCTTTGAGATGTATAGTGCTATGAGAGAAGAAATTGCTCTACTGGTTTAATGTAGATGTGGCAAGGGCTCAGTTATGTTACAGGGTTTGGGAGCTTTTGTTGCGGACATTGAACAAAAGAAAAGTTCTTTTCTTTTCTGAATCTAAAGATGTGTTTGACTGGCAGTTAGGAGGGACTATGTTTAATACAGGGTCACTGAAGCTTATGAAAAAAGGAATATGTAATACAATTTTTGCAGAGTAAGAGGAATTCTCACTGATCACAAAAGAAGGTACATTACAGTGCATGGGAAAGAAAATGAAAGAAAGTATAGGACAAAGACAAGGAACAAGCGTGGAACTATTCCCAGGTCTCCTTCTCATGGTCTGCTTCTGTTCTTATGACAGGAATCATGTTCCAGCAGTTAAACCTTTGTCTAGTGATGCTTCCACCCAGAATAAATTTCCAGGAGAGATGTGAAGAGGGAATAAAATAGCTTTATATTTAATTTATATTCAGTTATATTTCAAAGGTCTTTCTGCAGGATCACTTTTTCAATAAACCTGTACAGAGCCAACAAACTGTAAAAATAGTAACAAGTAATTAGCCTCTGGCATCTTGCATGAACAGTGAGAATCTGACTTTTGCTCAAAGAAAATATGCAAACCTGTCAATGTAAAACAGTGACAAAAGCTAAGCAGGGACTGTTGTGTATCCCGAGGACTGTCTAGCACTTACAGGCATTGTTGATTTTCAGTTTTACTTGAATCTCACTGGCCTAACTTTGCTGCCACTGGGAATTATGCTTACTGATTTCAAAACCAGCTGAGTTAAGGCAGTGATCTGGAAATCCCATCTCTATTTCTGATAGAAGTCTATTCCCTGCTTGGATGGAGAGAGCTTTTCCTTTCTGAATCTCATCAGAGAGATGAGACCTCTGCTGCAACATCACCTGGAGCCCAGGCCATCCAGGAGTTCAGCACGGCAACTGATGCTACCCCCTGTAAGAGACATTACAGATTTAAACCAGATATCTGAAAGGCTTTAGAGTACATTCACTATACTGAGGTCCAAAAGGTGCTGTTCCTGCCTCTAACCCACTTTCATCATCACCAGACACATGCAGTATCATTAAAGCTGGAGCCCACTCTTGTGTGTGGAGAAGTAGAGGTATGTAGTTTGACTACATTAGAACACAAGAATGTAATTGAAAAGCCTATGGGAGATAGATAGTATGCCAAGTTGTTATTAATTTATGACAGTTTCACCTGGAAATGCAACTTCTCTTTAGTAACTGTCTCATTTTAATAAGTTTTTTTGTGTGGTGTGATGCACTCTGAAGTCTTCCAACATGCCTTTGTCCTGCAAATAACCATGCTCCAGCAACATCAAGCTTCTAGAAATGAAATGTCTTAAGCGCTGAGATACACAAGATTTGGCCTCAATTGCTTATAAGTATGTCCTGGTTTCATGTGAGCTTATTTTTGTCTGAAATATTAGTGTAAAATGTAGCTTGTTTTGCTTGATGATTATATTTTTCCATGCCTGTCACCACGTGCCTTTGCTATGACCCCTGAGCCACTCATGTTTTGCTCCACTTCACATGCATCCTCTTACCATAGCAACCAGGGAGGTAGCTGTGTATGGAGCTTATTTTAGGTACTTATGGTGGAGACCACACACCTGAAATAACACATGCAAATTGCTACACCATCAAATAAACAATGTAGGAAAAAAGGCTTTTTTAAATGCAGAAGCTTATTTTGTTTTAGAAATTATCTGGGCTGTTGATAGATCCCTTCTGCCATCTCTTCTGTGTAATCTGACATGATATGGTATAGCATGTTGACTCTACTTAAAGCTTCACATTCCAAAGCGTGCTTAAATGGAAAATAATTCAGAGTTCTATGTAACTGAAGCTCTGTCTTATCTTGTTTTCCAGTTTGTTGGACAAGAAAATAGCTAATTTGGTGAAGCACAGTGTTCTGGGTTATAATAGTGTCCCTCTTGTAACACAAAATGAATGCCATTAGTCATGAGAAGGTTATGATGTAACTTCCCTTTACGTGCTCAAGGAATTCACCATACAATGCTTACTACAGGTTGCTTATGAGAAGTACTTTGGAACTGCTTTATTTTTTTTTTTGTCAAAGCATGCAAATCATGCCTGATTAACTAAAGTCAATACAAGTTCACATTACCAGTGAAATGTCCTGGTTACTCAGAAAATGCTTTTCAGCAGTTTGATAAGGAAAGCCAGGAGTCGCTGGGATACCTTATTGAATAGCTTTTTTACTTCTTCTGTCTTGGTCTGAAAAGATACTGTTAATTATTATGTAAAAGCTGGTATCTGAATTTCTCTAGTGTTTTCTGGAGTTATGGCAGTCAAGCTCTGAAAAAGCAGCACGCTAAATCACAGGGTAGGTGGGGCTGTCATTGGCAGGTAGCTGTGCTAGAAGCTCAGCCTGCTGCGGCGATTTCAGTGCAGGGTAGTATGAAGTCAAAGGCCAGCTAGTGTCAAAAGCTGATGCTCCTTATCTGTCTAGGAGTCATTTTATGCTGGATGAATGTCTCTCTGCTACCAGAGAGGGCACAAAGGAAACTGCTTGCAAAAATGTGAAGGGAAATGTAGCACTTCATGACATGTGGCAAAGCCTACCAAAAAACCAGGTATGTAACTCCCTTCCCGCCCAGTGAGGATGGTTGCCTGACCTGATGTGACAACCAACCCACTGCAGCTGCTGGCATGCCTTCAGCTTCACTGGTGGTGTGGTACATGCCACTCTGCCACCCCAGTGCTACATTGCCCATTAAATTGCACACTGTGTAGGATTGTTTCATGCGCTGACTACTGTATTACCAGATTCAGTTAGATGAGACAGAAAATGGTTTAGTCACATAGCGAAATGTCCTGCCTGTGCATATTAAACTGAGACCTTATGGTTTTCTCTGTATCTCACACTGACAAATCCTACACTTGATTAAATAAATGGGAGTTTTGGCATTGACATCAAAAAGCAGAGGCAAAAAAATGCATTGTAAAAAAAAAAAAAAGAAAAAAAAAAAAGATTGTTTTGGGACAGACTAAATATCTCTGGCCTGGAAAAAGAATAGTCTTTGGCTACACTAGAAAAGGTGGTTGTAAATCATATTTGCTCTCTGTTGCTGCTAGCCAGGGACAGATTAGACCTTGAAATAAATAAAAGCAAGTCCAAGGCAGCTCTTGGATTTATCCCAGCTGTTCACAACCTCAACCAGACTGCTGGGTGTCCCAAGTCTTTTCACCAGGCTCAGAACACTGTGAGCTTCCAGCAGTGCAATGAACGTGCCTTATTCTGTGCCTGTCTTTGGAGGAGCAAAACTCTTTTGTGGTAGTAATGACTGGGTCTTTTGTGGGAGGGAGCAGACTGAGGGCTGAGACAGGGAATGAAGTACAAGGGACAATGAAGTACAAAGAACTATGGCTGAAGAGGAGGAATGAGGAAAAGTCACTGGGGGGCTGGATGGGAGGGGGATGATGATGTCTCTTGTCTCTCTCTCATCAAGCCTTCCCTCATCTGAGATAATCCTATAATCTGTGACTTCTAGACTCTTTCCACCCGTCCTTCTTCAGCTGTACCTTTTCCTGCTTCCCCCTCCACTCCCTGCAACTGCAACCTCCACACCCTTCTGGGCTCTTCAGATGAATGTAGATGATGGGCCTAGGACACCAAGACAGCCAGACCCATAATTTCTCCTATAACCTGTGCACAGGGGCAGCAAGTGCCCTCAGGAAGGTCTCACTTCTTTGCCTGCAAACCCACAGCAGTGGTCTCCACGCCATGCCCTCAAGCACATCTGGCTCTCCAAAGTCCTGGCAAGGGCAAAATACTTGGTGTGTCAGTGGCTGGGATGCCTTGATTGCTCTGGTCAATGTTCCTTATGTCTTCACTTCAAGTAGCTCCCACGCATTTTTCTTCCTTTGCCTATGTGCTCTGTGTGTGTACGCATACGTACACATTAGCCCTGAGAGTGGAGTGCAGTCTAGGATTCAATACATAGATGAAAAACTTGATGGATTTGCTGCACGATTCTTGTAGCTCTTTTTTGTTAACATAATGCAGATAATAGTGTGGGTCAGAGAGGGTATGTCACTGTCCTTCCACTACCAGAGCTAAGAATGAATTATTCTCCAGGAGTTAGGAAGACTTTTATTACCTATAGAATGGATTTCCTGAGGGGTGTTGAAAACCTCATATATAAGGGACCTCTGGAAGACCTTGGAGCTCAAAACTCTGAATCAGAAACCACCATATCCACTGAAGCTGGAGTATGCAAACTCCAGCATACCTTCCCCACTCAGTATGGAAACTCGTGAGTGGAAGGAGGTGGTATTTCACAGATGTCTTCAGGCTGTCCTGAGGCAGTAGCATGTATTCTAACAAAACTGTGATCATAAACCAGTTAAACAAACACAGACATACCACTCAGAAGCACGTTACCTGTAGAAAGTGTATGCTGGGTCTTTTTCTGTGTGTATTTCATATTGTGAAAAGCAACACTGCTGTTACAGAAAACCACCTTTTTTTCTTTTTTTATTTCTACAAAGCATACAGGAGGGTGCTAAAGGGGACAGATTATGTGTCATAATAGGTTTGAATGTGTTCCCCTCCTATTTGTGATTCAACAGTCACAATGTTTCAGACAATGAGCATGGATATACTAGGGTCGTCCTTTGGAGAAACTTTTTCTCTTACTTTATATTACTCAGTTTTAATTTTGCGAAGATGTTTTAGAAAGCTAGCACCTTTTTACTTTCCAAGACAGTATACTGAGACCAGAGGTGACCCAGAATAGAAACCCAGAGTCACTCTTTTTCTAAGCATATGTTGATGAATTACCAGAGCCAATAGTAACAGTAACCTCAAGGAACTGTATTTTCAACATATCTGAAAATGTATGAAATGTACATGAAATATATGAAACAGCTTAAAGCAGAGGTGGGCAAGGCTGGCCTGGACCCAGAGTTAGCATCTCATTATCAGAACCATTGCTGGCTTTTATTGTATGTGACAAAGTGGGAAAGAAAAGGGAAACACCCTGAACAGTGGTGGGATAAAAGGAGAACAGGGTATGAAGAAAGGCTGGATGTGCTGTGTATGCTTAGGACTCCCTTCTAGTAAGGGAGAGAGAGGGGAGAGATTTGTCCTTGCAGACCTCCACTGCTGCTGAAGGAGATACATCAGCTGCAAAGCCAGCCAGTGGTACTAGGCACACGCTCGCATTGCGTGCTGGCCAGCCGCGACACCCGGATGTCCTGCAGGTGGCAGGGAGAGAGGACAGCAAAACAAAGCAACCATTCATTCCTTGCCCTTTGGAGGTATTCTCACAGTCTCATCTGAGTGGATGAGTCAGAGGGGCAAATACACACTGTATTTTCTGTCTGGAAATGCAGTCTTTGTGTCTCCAAAACACTTCTCTGGCACACTGGGGAGTTACACAAGTGTCAATCAGCTGCTTGCTAAATTGGGGTGAACTTCCAAATTCCCAGGTGACAGGTGACATTCAAGGGAGGTAGGTGAAGGTACGGATCGGAAAGCAGGGCTGTAAAGACTGGAGAGCAAATATTATTGTAGGGGAATAGACAGGGATCGGCGACCGGAAGATTACGGGATGTGACGGAAAGATAGACTCCTCCCCATAGGAGTGGCAGGAACAGGAAACGCAAGAGCTATATAAGCGTGTGACGCAGCTAAATAAACGGACATTTTGTATCCATCATATTGATGTCTGTGCATCACTGTCCCCAGGGTGGGTAGAGCCCTGTGTCCCGGAGGTATGCGGCCCAAGATAAGTTCTCCCGTAGAAGCGTACAGCTACATATTATGTCTACAGGAAAGCTGTTCTTCTTTTGATCTCCTTCCTGTCTTGCTGTCTTTACATCCTGACATAAGAAAAGAAATGGAATGGCCTCGGTTTTAAAACGGGTGGGAGCAAGTCTGAAATACCACCATTACAAACACTTTGAAATATCTTTTTAAGACTTGGTCAGGCTTCTATGTCCTTATTTGTCTAACTCGTTTTCTCAGTAAATATGTGTCAGATACAAATAAATATGATGGGAAGAAATAATTAGCAGGATCTAGGAAGATTTGTTGCCCATAGGAATTACTATTTCTGTGGAGAAGGGTGGATCCAGTTAATGAGATGCTTTCAAGTGCAATCACATTACAAATGTTTCTTCTGTCTGTCCTTAAATGGTATTTTATTAAGCTCAAATATACATATTTTTTCTCCTTTACACTGCAGCAGAGACACATTAAGATTGAAATAGTACTTATGCAGCTAAGGAAATTAGCTTCCTAATGTCAGATGTTTCCATAAAATTATAGTATCCATAAATTAATAATCTGCTCAGCTGGACAAATGGCATTCTACAAGTAGATGCTGTCTAACATTTAAGAAGAAGTGCTATCTGTGTTTAGGAAGGGAGGCAGGCCATGATTTGACCAATCAAAATATGGTGACTGAAGTTCTTGGACATGTAACTCCAAATTCTGCTTTCACTTCATTTTGGCCTTATTGACAAAGTGCCCTAAATTTTCATCTCACCCATACTCTCTGAACTATTTAAACAGGAGTATTTTAAAAATTCCAGATTTGGTTTGACCAAAATATATGTGACCAAAATATGTATCATTTAAGAACATTCTCTCAAATATGAAAAAAAAAGTTATTTAAACTATTCTGGAGGAAAAGCAGACATGCTTTGTTTTTACACTTAAAAATAGGAACATATTTAAATGAAAATGACTTTGTGGTTTTTTTTAAATTAAGATGTTCAAGAGAAGCAGTGTTTCATTTTCATAAAAAGAAATATTCAAACATGTAACATTCTCTCTTTTTTTTAAACTCATCAATAATAATAATAATAATAAAATATTTCATGTTAACTTAAAACAAATTTCTGTTTGTTTCTGAACTGCTCTGAAAGCAGTTACTGTCCTAATTGTGTTTATCAAATCATGGATCAATGTGAGATTCATACTCATCTTTTCTAGCTCTCTTCAATCTTCTTAGTTAAGTGAGAATAAATCTGGAAACAACGCTTATGAAATCATAGAATCATAGAACTATAGAATCATTAAGGTTGGAAAAGACCTCTAAGATAATCAAGTCCAACCATCAACCAACACCACCATGCTTTCTAAACTGTGTCCCAGAGTGCCACATCTACACATTTTTTGAACACCTTCAGGGACAGTGACTCCACCACGTCTCTGGGCACCCTGTTCCAGTGCCTGGCCACTCCTTCAGTAAAGAAATTTTTCCTAATATCCAAGCTAAACCTCCCCTGATGGAATTTGAGGCCATTTTCTCTCTTCCTATCACTAGTAACCTGGGAGAAAAGACTAACATCCACCTCACTACAATCTCCTTTCAGGTAGTTGTAGAGAGCGATAAGGTCTCCCCTCAGACTCCTCTTCTTTTCCACCAGGCAGTTTTTCGACCTCTCTTCCCCAAGCCTGTAGCGTTGCATTGGGCCGTTGTGGCCCAAGTACAGGACCTGGCACTTGGCCTTGTTAAACCTCATACAATTGACCTCAGCCCATCAATCCAGCCTGTCCAGGTCACCCTATTAAACAAAACTGGGACCAAAACTGAGCCCTGGGGAAATCTGCTCATGACTGGCCACCAACTGGATTTAGCTCTGTTCACCACAACTCTCTGGGCTTGGCCATCCAGTCAATTTTTTACTCATCAAAGACTACATCTGTCTACGCGATGAGTTGCCAGCTTCTCTAGGAGGATGCTGTGGGAGACAGTGTCAAAGGCTTTACTAAAGTCCAGGTAGACAACATCCACAGCCTTTCCCTCATCCACTAGGTGAGTCTCCTGTCATAGAAGGAGATCAGGTTGGTTAGGCAGGACCTGCCTTTCATGAATCCCTGCCAACTGGGCCTGAACCCCTGGTTATCCTGCACATGCCTGGTGAGTGCACTCAGGGTGAACTGCTCCATAATCTTCACTGGTACCAAGGTCAGGCCGACAGGCCTGTAGTTCTCCGGATTCTTCTTCTGGCCGATCTTGTAGATGGGCGTCACATCGGCAAGCCTCCAGTCATCTGGGACCTCCCCTGTTAACCAGGACTGCTGAGTGGCTTGGCTTCTCCACCAGCTCCCTCAGTACTCTCGGTTGGATTCCATGTGGCCCCATAGAGTTGTGAGGGACCAGGTGACTCAAGAGGTCAGAAACTGCTTCCTCCTGGATTATGGGGGTTTGTTCTATGATCTGTCCCTGTTTTCCAGCTCAGGGAGCTGAATACCCTGTGGATAATTGGTCTGACTGAGGCAAAGAAGGCAATAAGTACCTCAGCTCTCCTCTCATCTTTGGTGTCAGTGTTCCCCTCCACATCCGGTAGAGGATGGAGATTCTCCTTGGCTCTCTTTTTGTTGTCAATGTATTTGTAGAAGCATTTTTTGTTTTCCCTTAATACAGTGGCCAGACTGAGTTCTAGCTGGGCTTTTGCCTTTCTAATTTTCTCTTTGCATGACCTAATGAGATTGCTGTACTCTCCTTGAATTGTCTGCCCCTTCTTCCAAAACTGGTAAATTCTATCTTTTCCCTGAGGGCTAGCAAAAGGTCCCTGTTCAGACAGGCTCCCTTGTTACTTTGCCAAGAATTGAGAACTCAATTATATCATGGTCGCTAAGCCCAAGATGGACTCCAACCACCACATCTCCCACCAGTCCTTCTCTGTTTATAAACAGGAGGTCAAGCAAGACACCTCCCCTGGTAGTCTCACTTACCAGCTTTGTCAGCAAGTTATCTCCCACACACTCCGGGAACCTCCTAGATTGTTTTCTTTCTGCTGTGTTGTATTTCCAGCAGATGTCCAGTAAGTTGAAGTCCTCCTCAAGAACAAGGGCTACTGACTGTGAGACTTCTGACAGCTGCTTGTAGAACACTTCATCTACCTCTTCATCCTGTTTGGATGGTCTATAACAGACCCCCAGCAGGATATCTGCCATGTTGGCCTTCCCCCTCATCCTTACCCATAAGCAGTCAGCCTTATCATCACAATCACTGAGCTCTATGCGATCGAAACACTCCCTAACATCCAAGGCCACCCCACCACCTCTCCTTCCTTGGCTATCCCTTCTGAAGAGGTTATATCCATCCATTGCAGCACTCCAGTTGAAAGAGTTACAGAATCACAGATCTGCTGGCCACAATCCTTTTAATGCAGCCCAGGATACCGTTGGTCTTCTTGGCCACAAGGTCATGGTGCTGGCTCATTGTCAGCTTGCTGCCCACCAGCACTACCAGATCCTTCTCAACAGAGCCACTTGCCAGTAGTTCAGCCCCCAGCCTGTACTGGTGCATAGGGTTATTCCTCCCCAGGGGCAGGACCTTGCACTTGCTTGTGTTGAATTGCATTATGTTCCCCTCGGCCCAGCTCTCCAGCCTGTCCAGGACTTTTCAGGTGGCAGCACAGCCTTCTGGTGTATCAGCCACTCCTCCCAGCTTGGTGTCATCAGTGAACTTGCTGAGGGTACACTCTATCCCATCGTCCAGGTCATTGATGAATATGTTGAACAGGACTGGGCCCAGCACAGACCCCTGGGGAACACCACTAGCGACAGGCTTCCATCCAGACTCTGCTCTATTTTTCACGACCCTGTGAGTTCTGTTGTTGAGCCAGTTCTCTATCGACCTCACTGTCAACTCATCCAACCCACACTTCCTTAGCTTGCCTGTGAGGATGCTGTGGGAGACAGTGTCGAATTCCTTACTGAAGTGAAGATAGACAACATCCACTCCTCTCCCTTCATCGACCCAGCCAGTCACACCATCATAGAAGGCTATCAGGTTAGTCAGTCATGATCTTCCCTTGATGAATTCATGTTGACTGTTTCTGATAACCTTCTTGTCCTCTGCATGCCTGGAGATGACCTCCATGATGAACTGTTCCATCACCTTTCCAGGGTTGGTGAGGCTGACTGGCCTATAGTTTCCCAGGTCCTCCTTCTTGCCCTTTTTGAAGATTGGAGTGACATTTGCTTTCCTCCAGTTCTCGGACACCTTTCCTATCCTCCACGACCTTTCAAAGTCTGCTCCAAAGGGAAAACCTTTCACCTGTGATGAGAAAAATCTTAACATGACACCACAGACACACAGCAAAAATATATTTCTGGGGCAGTAAGGACTATGGAAATTACTTCAAACCAACATGGTGCATAATGTGATATGGGCAAATTCTGTTGGAGGACCTAGGAGAATGTATCATCTCCTCAGCAATGAGAAAGGGAAAACACAGTGCAATGAAGATAACTGGCAAGATGGAAGAGAGCAGTGCAGCAAGATGATCCCTTTGGGACTGTGGGTTTTGACCTCTGACAAATTTGAAAGGCTAATTCCAGATCCCAGGGGGGAACTTAGGAAAAATTGGCAGGAACAAGGAGTGCCACCTGAGAGAGAATCCACATCTTCACTGTGCATAGGCCATTAGGCCTCCTGTGGATACCACAGAAAATTACAATGCTTTGAAATCCTAAATTAATCTACAAACACTGAATTATCACCTGGCCTCATAAAGTCTATAGGATCATCCCACTTGACTCCCTGGGGCCAGTTTTCACCTGTCATAGCTAAAGAAAGGCTGTAACCTTTACTTTCCCACATCCAGCTCCCTGTCACTGGCTTAAAAGAAGCAAACATCTTTTGGATAGCCAAATCAACCATGGGAATAGACAGATAAGTCACCTCAGCACATGTTCCAGCACATGGGACATATTCCATCAGCAGAACTAAGCTGGTGGTACACATATGCTACAGCATCCCACTTCTATCATAAGGGTGTGTTATCAGGTGTAGCTGAAAGCAGATATAGAAAGTGTAAATAAGTGGGAGGAGTGACTATTTTTTATTCTCATCTCATGTGGTTACAATAAGTTATGAAACAGCTTTGGTGGGTGGGTCTAACAAAAAGTTACAGTACCTAGAGGTAAATTATTTTCAGATTATGATTAAGGGCTGTATTAAAATCATAGAAAAAAGAGAAAAAATAATTCTGTTGGAAAAATGAGCCACTAATGTACATTCTTCATGTTTATATTTCTCTATATTTCATGAACTGGAAAAAAAACCCAACCCAAACCTCAAAATGCTAACTTTGCATTACCTGTTCCTGAATCATCTCTTCAGGTAAGGAAAGTTAGTGGAGTTATGTTGACTTATAAACCCCCAAGGATCTGGCATCCACATTTTTTTTTAAGCACTAGAGTTCACCATCAATGTTGCATTTTTTTCATGTGCCTCTGACAACATCCTGACATCAATGAAAATGAAACAAATATGTCCAGTAAAAAGAAACAAAGGGAGGAATGGTGGCAAATAATTTTCTGTAGATGGTCTAAAAACATTGTGACAGATGGTGTTTTATATAATTTTTTACTAAATGAAGAGAAATGGGAGATTAATTTTCCACCTTATAGACCCATAACAGGAAAAACATGATCACTTGAGAAGAAGGTAAGGTGTAATGGGAAGATTACAAAACCACAGAGATGAAACAAGTGCAGATACCCTTTAGAAGAGAGCTTGGGAGTGTTTGAAACAGCACTGTGTATCTAGCTTGCAGCTCATTTGAGGTAGCCCCACTGAAACCAGTGAAGAAATCTGCTGATTTGAATGTGTACAAATCCTGACCTACTCCAAGCTTAAAATCTCTGCACAAGATGCACAAGAACTTGCATTATTATACAGAGCACTTAACCATGAAAGGCATTTCTAGCTCCCGACACTGCAAATGCTTGCATATTGAATAAACAATGGTCTGCATATCCCAATAAAAGTGCACTGTCTATAGATACTTCTATATTTCTTTCTGATGTACCTACCAAGGCGGATTTTCTCCTCACTCATGTAGAAAATCCATGGTGCCAAATGACAAGATAAGCCTGTGGCTAGGCAGGACGTGCTGTTTGCACAGCCTGGCATAGCAGAAAACAGCATGGGAGAGGTTGCTCCCCCAGGATTTTGCAAGGAGTCCCAAGGATTCTTCCAAGAGACTGCAAGGCTTAAACACGGCCCTATGTTTTTCTCCTAGAATAAAACAGCTAGGATTTCTAATTTTTTTAACCTAAAAACCCATTTAAAAGGCTCAGAGTAATTTGGCAAAAGACTTGAAGGCTCAGAAATACGGAAATTATTTTCTGATACTAAATATACACACACTAGTAATTATAAGTCCACAATACATCACTTCTTTTATTTGAGTGTTAAACATGCTAGTTTTTTCTGTGGAAACTCAAGAAATTGCTGCCATATCAAATATTCTTCTAAATTGGTTTAGCTTTGGGTAATAGAACAGAACTGCTGATGTATCATAATACCCAGAAAGACTGAGGACACAGATGGCAGGAGAAAATGGAGCTGTCAGAAACTATGAGCATTCATCTAGACTGTTACTCTATCTATCCTAATGCTTTTCCCCCAGTACTGCGTTTCTGCAGTGTGAAATGCCTGACAACTATTGGCCTTCAAAACGGAACAGTGTGCCTAGGCTTCCACATACACAAATGATTTGGAAGTCACAGAAGAAACTGCAAAATGCTATATTTAAAGTATTATTCAAGATAAAGGTGACAGATTCATAAAAATTGCCTCCTGCAGTCAAGGACAGTAATGAGAAATACCGTGACATCTGCTCTGTAACACTTCAAAAAGTGAAAAGTCTTCAAATCTAGAAGGAGTGCACGTCTATAGCCAAGAGCTGTATTTGGCAATAGATACATATCTGTTAATTTTCCTCCTTTTTAAGTTCAGCACTGTATTTATAGGCATCAGACTATTTACAGAGTGAGAAATTTAACTTACTTCTTCACTGAGATTAGACCCCTAAAAAACTAAAAAAGAGAAGAGGTCTTCAAACCATTCCTTCACAGCAGCACAGGAGATCTGCTACAGCATTGCTGCCTGAAGCCAGACTTCTGTCAAAGTCTTGCTCCTTAGCCAAAAAAAGGTCTTTTAACTGAAGATATTTTTTAAATGTCTTAAGGTATAAAAAGATAAAGAAAAATAACAGAAAGCAGTAACTTAGGAGAGGTTATTTTCATACTATCTGAAATCAACCAGCCAGTGCGTACAACCCTATATTCTCCATATATGTCTTTGGTAACTTCCTCTGATCCACCTGGAATCTGAATGCCAATAAGAACTCTCTGTGTCAACCTGGTTCTTGGCACAGCCATATTCAGTGACTCTGAAGAGAGTTAGAGAAACATACAGACAGAAGAGCCTTTCCAGGTGGTACAAATGAACAAGGTAGAGATCTCACATTGAAAGGATAATGAAGAAAAAAAGCAACGGGAAAGACAGAAGGGTCCAAATACAAAGAAAATAGTTAACAGGTTGTTTGATGAAGACTTAATGATAGATTTTTGCTCATAGGTTGGCGGACGTCATCAAGAGGGCTTTAAACTAGGTTTGAAGGGTGAAGGGGTTATAGCCAGGCCCACAAGAGAGGAGCCTAGGCATGGGGTGAAATTGGTAGCCCAGCTCAAGTGCATCTACACCAATACATGCAGCATGGGTAACAAACAGGAGGAGCTGGAAGCCATTGTGCATCAGGATAACTATGACTTAATTGCCGTCACAGAGGCATGGTGGGATAACTACTGGCAAGTGGCTCTGTTGAGAACGATCTGGTACTGCTGGTGGGCAGCAAGCTGACCCTGAGCCAACACTGTGCCCTTGTGGCCAAGAAGGCCAGCGGTATCCTGGGCTGCATTAAAAGGAGTGTGGCCAGCAGATTGAGGGAGGTTATCCTCCCCCTCTACTCTGCCCTTGTGAGACCACATTTGGAGTCCTGTGTCCAGTTTTGGGCCACCCAATTTAAGAAGGATGCGGAACTGCTTGAGCAAGTCCAACAGAGAGCTACCAAGATGATCAGGGGACCGGAGCATCTCCCTTATGAGGAAAGGCTGAGAGATCTGGGTTTGTTTAGCCTGGACAATCATATAGAATCATAGAATCGGTAAGGTTGGAAAATACCCTCAAGAGCATTGAGTCCAGCTGCTAACCTAGCACTGCCAAGTCCACCACTAAACCATATCCTCAAGCACCACAGTTACCCTTCTTTTAAATACCTCCAGGGATGGAGACTCCACCACCTCCCTTGGCAGCCTGTTACAATGCCTGACAACCCTTTTGGTGAAGAAGTTTTTCCTAATTTCCAACCTAAACTTCCCCTGGTCCAGCTTCAGGCCGTCTCCTCTCATCCTATCGCTTGTTACTAGGGAGAAGAGACTGACCCCCGCCTTGCTACAACCTCCTTTCAGGTAGTGGTAGAGAGCGATAAGGTCTCCCCTCAGACTCCTCTTCTCCAGGCTAAACCACCCCAGCTCCCTCACCCGCTTCTCATAGACTTGTTCTGTAGACCCTTCACCAACTTTGTTGCCCTTCTCTGGGCACGCTTCAGCACCTCAGTGTCCTTCTTGTCGTGCGGGGCCCAAAACTGCACACAGTACTCGAGGTGCGGCCTCACCAGTGCCAAGTACAGGGGCAGGATCACTCCCCTGCTCCTGCTGGCCACACTATTCCTGGTACAAGCCAGGATGCCATTGGCCTTCTTGGCCACCTGGGCACACTGCTGGCTCATGTTCAGCCAGCTGTCAACCAACACTCCCAGGTCCTTTTCCTCCAGGCAGCTCTCCAGCCACTCTTCCCCAGGCCTGTAGCATTGTATGGGGTTGTTGTGACCCAAGTCCAGGACTCGGCACTTGGCCTTGTTGAATCTTACACCATTGGCTCCGGCCCAATGATCCAGCCTGTCCAGGTCACTCTGTAGGGCCCTCCTGCCCTCCAGCAGATTGACACTTCCACCCAGCTTGATGTCATCTGCAAACTTACTGAGGGTGCACTCAATCCCCTCATCCAGATCATCAATGAAGATATTGAACAGGACCGGCCCTAACACTGAGCCCTGGGGAACACCACTCGTGACTGGCCGCCAACCGGATTTGACTCCATTCACCACCACTATCTGGGCTTGGCCATGCAGCCAGTTTTTAACCCAGTGCAGAGTGCACTTGTCCAAGCCGTGAGCAGCCAGCTTCTCCAAGAGAATGCTGTGGGAGACCTGTGGGCCTGTGTCAAAAGCCTTACTGAAGTCCAAGTAGACAATGTCCACAGCCTTCCCCTCATCCACTAAGCAAGTCAGCTTATCATAGAAGGAGACCAGGTTAGCGAGGCAGGACCTCCATTTCATAAACCCATGCTGGCTGAGCCCAATCCCCTGGTTGTCCCACATGTGCTGCATAATGGTATTCAAGATGATCTGCTCCATGATGTTTCCCGGCACCAAGGTCAGGCTGACAGGCCTGTAGTTGCCCGGATCCTCCTTCTGACCCTTCTTGTAGAGGGTCATCACATTCACTAGTTTCCAGTCATCTGGGACCTCCTTGGTTGACCAGGACTGCTGATAAATGATGGAGAGTGGCTTGGCGAGCTCCTCTGCCAGCTCCCTCAGTATCCTCAGGTGGATCCCATCCGGCCCCATGGACTTGTGAACATCCAGGTGAAGGAGCAGGTCAGTGACTGCCAACTCTTCAACAGCTGGGACTTCACTCTGCATACTATCTCCATTTCTCGGCACAGGAAAAGAAGAGAAGACTGAGGGGGGACTTCATCAATATCTATAAATATCTAAAGGGTGGGTGTCAGGACAATGGGACGAGGCTTTTTTTCAGTGGTGCCCAATGACAGGACAAGGGGGAATGGGCACAAGTTGGAACACAGAAAGTTCACCTCAATATGAGAAAAGACCTCTTTACTGTGAGGGTGACAGAGCAGTGGAACAGGCTGCCCAGGGAGGTTGTGGAGTCTCCTTCCCTGGAAATGTTCAAAACCCACCTGGACGCATTCCTGTGCCCCTGCTCTAGGTGCCTCTGCTCAAGCAGGGGGGTTGGACAAGATGATCTCCAGAGGTCCCTTCCAACCCCTACCATTCCGTGATTCTGTGATTCTGTGATTCTGTGACTGCCTCATTTTAGGAAGTCTTCCCGCTCCTTGACTTTGTTTTGCCCCTTGAGTTTTATAAGGTTGGGTAAAAACAGCTGGAGAAAAGTCTTGGAGCAAGGACTGCTTTGAATGAGAATGACCCTCAAAAAGTTTTGGAGCTATAAAAAATTCTGCAAATTCTACAGAAATTTCTACAAGTCAGAGGTAATAAGGAACACAGGACATGTTTTATAGCCAATAGAATGTCTAACTGAAATTTTTCTTTTGTTCTCCAAGACAGGCAAATCTGAGAAAGGGCTGACTTTGCAGTCAAGGCAGCTAAGTCTTCTTTATATGGGTCTTCTTTACATAGGTATTTTTATAACAAATTGCTATTAACACGTTTTAAAGGATGCAGATTTTTGGAATGACTCTGGAGAGTTGCAGGGTGATCTTATGGTACTGAATTATGAACTGACATGTAAAATTCAGTATACTAAGTACAAAAGACATTCATGTAGGACAGAAGAAGAAAGAGGGCAGATGGAGAAAGAAGGCATTATTTACATATATGTATATATACACATATCATTAGAAGTCCTGAAAATGTCAGCCCAACAACTGGATGTGGTCAGAGGGGCAAAAAGTACACTTGTAATCCTTATGGTACAAGCTGGAAAATGTCATTGGTATGTGACATGAATCTCTAGCACATCAGTTTTTGGACACTGTGGGCAGTTTTGATCACCTCACCCCTAGTAGGACAAGAAATGACAAGGGAAGGGAAGCAATGCCAACGAAACAGTCTTAATTACACAGAAAGACTAAAGAGGAGGGGTTTGGAGGAAGATGGCCTGAGAAAATTTGGAGAGAAATGTAAAATATCTATGGAATGATTATTCTTTTTTTTACTCACAAAGAAAAATTAATAAACACCTGATGAAGTCAGCAGTGTGTATATGCAGACAGATAATTAAAGATTTTTCACTTCAGCAGTAAGACAGAGGAAGAACTCATTAGCATGGGACATGATGGATACCAAAAGTGCCAGTAGAGTCACAAAAAGATCTGTAGAAGTTTTTGGAGGATGGGTTTGTCTGTGTTATTAAATCCAGAGGTGTGGATCCTGTATCTGGCTCTATTTACTCCTGCACAGCTAATAGACTGATGATGAAAAGATATGCTGGCATGCATTGTACTTTACATGTTGCAGCATCTGCTACTGGCCACTTTTGGAAAAGGGACACTGGCTGAGATAGACGTTTTGGCATCTGTTTTACGTCATGACCTTGAAAAGTAGTGTTGAAGTGGCTGCCAATCTATACTGAACCTGATTTTGAGACTGCAGACCTGTATATACTACAGAGCAGAAAGGAAATCCCTTTCTGGCAGTGCAGCTCGGAGGTCTCTCTTACATGTGAAGGCACAAGAGAGGGACACAGTGTGCTCTGGCAGCTGTTTAGTTGTAGGGTATCTCAGGCAAGGAGCCGTGGCAGCTGTTTAGTTGTAGGGCATAGCAGTCAAGGAGCCCTGGCTGAGGGGCTGCTCCTGAGAGGTGCCTGCACAACAAAACACTGGAGCAGTGTCTTAAAATCTAAAAATCTAATGGGTTTTGATTTTTCACTATATTTCTACATCTAGACCATTCTGGTTTTATGGAAAATGTTTCATTTTCTTGCTACCTTTTTTTTCCCTGTGCTAATTAAGGTAATTTTTCATCACATTATTTTTGATCTCCACTTTTCTATGTTCATCCCCTGATGAAGTCTTCCTGGAGGTCAGAATCCTGCTCTGTTGAACATTGTAAATGTCTAAATACTTGTCTTAGAGTGGAGTTTGGAGCCCTCTTGATGGCAATTTTAGACAGAATATTTTTGAATGGCTTTGTTCACTCTAGTGACCCTGGTGAGCTCTAATCTTATAAAGACACATAACATATGTGGCATGACTGTCTAATAATATTTGCTATGAGGCTTTGCAGCAGACATTTAACTGTAATTTGAGGCAATACTTGAGTAGATTAAATAAAAAGTATTCCTCTTACTGAAGGCTATGTCCTAATTCTGACAAATAGTTTTGTAGCTGCTTGTTTTTGTTAACCTTTTAACATCCAGATACAACATCATCTATCAAGGAATAAGGAATGTACATCCTACTCATATCATACAGCCCTGAGATCGCATTTTGCAGAGCATTGACTCTGACAGACTCAAGAGCATGAACTTACAATGTGAGAGTGCATGGAAGGAAGCTTGTTCCTTGAATGTGTGATCAGAATGACAGTAGCAAGAGGGAAGCTGAACAGACATTGTTATGGCATTAGTCAGGACATTTGGAAAGTGCTCTGTCCAATCTTTTTAAAAACTAGGCAGACAATTGGAAATGAACTCCATGAACAACAGTGTTTTGGAAAAGCTTTTGCCTTGCGAGGGGTTTATGTGCACTGATGGCTATATCATTAATGAATTGGTAAGATGCCTTAGTTTGGATACTGTTGTTTCAGACCATCTCCCATGGCCTCCAAGCACTATTCATTTGGGCCACAGACCATTCTCAGACTTTCTGTCCACTATCATCCAGATGTAGGCAGACAAGTCATTTAGCATCCACAGCCTTCTTGCATTTCTTCCCCTTAGGTGGGGGCAGAAGGTGGCACCTCTGGCACACTTGCAGATTTTGAGTGCTCAGTAAAACCAGTGCAATCTGGAGCCACTCTGCATTGCTGATTATATGTCCTGTGCATTCAGCCGGGTGGTGTAGTACAGACAGAGGTTGCCTGTGCAGCTTGCTGCAGCAGGGTGACTCAGCCCATGAGATCTGAAAGCATGGAAGGCAGTATTTGTTGTTGCAGAGGGCTCTTTAACCTAGCAGATAAGAGATTCAGTCAGAGGCTGTGGCTAGATTAGAAATTACTATAATTATCCAGTGAACAATGCTCTTAGGGATGCTGTGGATTTTGTATCAATTGATGTTTTCAAATCAAGGCTGAATATCTTTCTGCAGAACAATACTCTAACCCAACACAGGAGGCATCTGACTTGACAAAAGAGCTGTTTAATGATGTTCTATGGTCTGTGTTTTTGCACAATGTCAGGCTGGATGATTGCAGTAGTTCTTAAAATCTGGGACTCTAATGAGGTGCTTTGTCTTCACAGTCAATTATTTTAGTTATACATGCACTAGAACAAAATAAGATACCATTAAGACACTTCAAAGGAAATGGTATCCTTTCTTTGCTATCTAATTTTGACATGCAGTGTGCAGAATTTGAGACTTATCTTTCCACGTGTGTTACAAGACCATGCCAATAGCAACAGCCAAAAGCAACACCTTTTGTTCTGACAGCAGTTATCTGATTGTGCATTGCTTATGGCCAGGATTTGCTTCAGGTTGATTGGCAGCAGCAGCAGCAATGACTTATTTCTTTACCCAAAAAAATAGTAAAGTTTCATGCTTAAATGCATTCCCTTTACGTTAGAGTGCCTTCAGTGAAGCCCCTCTACTAAGTTCAGCAGAATTACCCTTGTGCAATATGGGAATCCACATTGACATAATGCACCTTGCATTTTAAAATTATTTTTACACAGAGCTAAATAGGCTGCTTTGATTCCAGAAGAAAGCCAACACCTGGCTGAGGTGTAGGTTAAACACTACTGCTTTGTTGGAGTGATCTGTTTTGCAGTAGAGCTCATCCTTGCACTCATCATTTTGTGTAAAGAAGTCTAAGCAACGCTACTTATAGAAGAACAATTTGGGGTCCAATGTCTGAATTAGCTGCTCTTTGACGCAACTACTTTGGCAATGACTTCTGCTCTGAATCACAACTGATTCAGACTTGTCTAGAGACAGAAGCCAAAGAAGTGCCTCAGAGACACAGCAAAAGGAAAGGAGGTTTAGTCATTATAATGGTTCTTCTCTGCTACTTTCCCACCTGAGCAGAAAATGGAAAATACTTACCCTTTCATGCATTATTCCCCTGTCCTGTCCCTGCTCCCATTAGTGATCCAGCTACCCTCCCTCTCCAGCCCATTATCCATAAATTACTGAAGACTCATCCTTCTTTTTGCCTTGTTGTAACAAAGCACTAATACCTCCCCTTCTCTTGTATTTTGATCTTGAATGTTACCAATGTCATGTTGACATCATAGTCTTGGACAGAAAAGAATCTAGCATTGCTCCCTAGATTGATAAACTGTGGAAGTGATGTGTGCCCCATCAGAACTGACATATGTAAGCACATGATGAAGATCCTGCTTGGCATTTGGCCAAGATTTTACTTTCTGTATGTTCAGACAGGGGGATAAAGTACAGGAAATAATTCCAGAAGGACCAGGAAATTAGTTTTAAGATGAAAGACTTGTTAGTTTATGTTCCTAACTTCTCCAGGAAAGCTTGTGAATAAAGCAACACAAGTTAGGTAGAAATCTCATAGGAACAACTTTCAAACTTTTAGAATATGTGAGTATATATACATGCTGATTTATAGGGGATTTTTTTTGAAATCTTGTGGCATATTTGAAATTCAGCATGCTTCAAACAGGTTTTGATTCTACAGTTTTAAAAAGTAATTTATTATTGTTATATTTTTTAGTTAACTGAGAATAATATCCTTTTTACATAATTTTAAACCAGAAATTACTTTTGTTCTTCATATGTAATTATATAACTGGTAAAAAATGCCATGGTTTCATTAAAATGCTGTACTTCCTAAAGTAGAAATATTCCAAGCAGACCAAGGGAATAATAGTGATATGTTTTGGTGACGTGATCCACACATTTTACTTGATTCTTTTTGGAATCTCTTATTACACATCTTGCTACATACCAGTGGTCAGGGTTTTGCTTTGGACCATCAGACCAGTTCATTGTGTAGACTTGTGTGCAAAGTCTTTCATGGACTATTGAAAATAGGACATGGATGCCCTTCCTGTTCTTTTCCTTACAATTTTGGGCTGTTTCTGTCCTTAATTAGATCTGGAGACTGAGCTCATACCTTGAAAACAGTGAAGAGAATTACAGTACTCTCTCATTTTTAAAGAAAATTGCCATGGGAATATAACACAAGCCATTGTTTCACAACTTGGACATGGAGAATTTACTGTTTGTAACACTTCTTTTGTAGAAATTTCTACAAAACACGTCTAAGTTAAGGGGGAGACAGGACGGTGTTCCCCTCTCCTTGACCTAACAAATTGGTCTATTGGGAAAATTTTGCAACATCTGGATTGCTCATTAATCAATGGTAAATTAAGAAAATGACCTAGGACTGGTTATCAGCTGGATTTTGCAGTATGTTGAAAAAGTTACATCAGCCTCCAGACACCAACATAAAGTAGTATAACACAGACATCCCCAGTTAGGGATCTCCTGGGGAGAAGGTGGTAATGGAGAAGAGAGATTGATGGCACCATGCTTTGTTGAATGTCATCTGTGAGGAGTCTATATGGCAGCAGTTCAATTTATGGCTATATAGCTGTGAATTTAATTCCCATGGTAACACCTGAGTAGCTGTACCACACTGACACTGTAATCTTGTGCTGGTGGGAAGAATTTAGCATTACTCACTATTAATAAAAACCCAGCCCCACAAAACACTCTTTGAGATAATGTGTCTCATCAATTATTTTTTTTTACAAAATGTAAGTGCACAGTTCTCTCCATTAAACCTACAATGACAGCTTTCCTGCTGACTCAAAGTACCTGAAATAGGTTGTCTTAGAGCCCTTTCCTAGAAATACTTGTATTGGTGCTGACATCAGAATTGCTGTAAATACTGTACAATATCTTTCGTTTATCATTTTTCCTTTAGGCTTTAGCTGTGCATTGCCTAATTTTCCAAGAGCATTGTTTCTTTTCAGTAACTGTAAGTAAAAGTTGTATATCAACTTTTAGCCAGGTTTCCTAAGGAACTGAGGTTTCTGTGGTAACACAGTCTGTCTCTCCAGTTTTGTATCAGTTGCCTCTCCCCTGATAACTGCAACCTGCTGGCCAAATTTAACTGAGTTTGAAGGAGATGATTGAAGTCTTAACATGAAATACATCCCAATGGGTTTTTTGGAAATCAATACCTGGAGAGAGGAAAGAAATGCGAATTAGTGCCTCAGAGAAAAAAGCAGACATGACTCAGCTGTTTGACAATCTGTTTGGTAGCAGTCAGCCCGTCTTCATGCACATGGGTGACATGAAGGAATAGGGTAACTGAGGTTACTACATTGGGAACGCAGAAGAGGACATGAATCTGTAGGAAACCCAACTTTTATTAGTTTTGCTGTTCCCTGAAGTATGTGCTGGTTTTCTTTAGTGTTGTGTTCTTCCACCTGCCATATGGTGACTGCCCGTGGAACTTAAATCCACCCTGAACAAGAAATTTCTGCAGTTTTCATTCTAGAACTAATCAGTATAGTAATCAGCACTAGATTTCATGACTGGAAACTTTTATCCCTTTGTCATCTTAAGACTTTTTTGTGTTTTTTTTTTTTTTTTTTAAAAAAAACAACAAACCAAACAAAAAAGTGAAGGGACTTACTAGGGTGGTGCACAAATGGACTGAGGAGTTCTTCACCACTTCACACCTTTGATTGGAGATCTGAGTGACTCTGTAAAGGACATCAGCTTTGGGTTTCTGACTTTCAATCTGTTTTTTATTTGCAGATCCCTGAACATTTTGCCAGTGGAGATGTAGTGAAGAATTTGTGCTTGCTGATGATAGGTTTGTTTTTATCCCTTAACTTTGTAAGGCCTCTTAAAAGTGGTCTGTGCACAGAAGTCTGCAAATCTGTGCTTATGTCAGCAGCCAGTGTTAGGACAAAGCAGTTACTGGATGAGGTGGTATGGGCAGTGTTACGTGTGAGCTCTGAGGAGGCTAGTAGTCCTTACTACCTCCCGCATTTATTTTTGTTCTTTATCTCCAAATCCCTAGTAGCTGTAATCCTTGAACAGCTCATCTCTTCCACTTTGTCTGTTGACGTCCAAACAGCATTTGAAGAAATGTCAGAAATTTCACCAGCTATGGGTGCAGGAAAAAGTGCTGGAGCAAGACCAGTGGAGGAACTGGGTCCCAAGGCAAAATAGAGAGATGTAGTCAGGCTATTTATTTGGGGTAGGTGTCTGATAAGGTATTTGCTCTTTGCTGAAGGCAGGGTGTTTGGAAGAGATTTGTTCCAGTGTGGCTCTGGCAGCTGTAGCCAGCGGAGGTGTGTGGAGGCAACTTGCAGTACAGCAGAGTCTGAGGGACAAGACACTATGGGTAGCACCACTTCAGGGCAGCACAGGCAGGGGAAGATCTGCTACCTGCTTTGCAAGTGCAGCCTACCCTCCCCTGCTATCCAGATGGGGCAGTCAGCAGCTGAGCTGCAAAAACTGAGCTCCGCAGAATGATCCTGCTGCCGGCAGCAGTGGTATTTTGGGCTAGTGTCAGTGGTTGGCAGCCTTTTGTGACCTCCCTGGCTGTCAGGTCTGGGGCAGGGCAGGGGCTGGCGTGGCTGGCCAGGTGAGCACGCCTGGAGAGAAAGGGCAGAGGACACAGATATCCCTCATGCATGTCTCCTGGGGGAAACTGGAGTGAAGCCTGCACGCTGGCATCCTCCAGTTTGGCCGTGGATGGAGTATAAGAGTTTGAACAAATAAATTCTGTTCCCAGAGGATAACCTCAAATTTTTGTGTGGAGCTTTGTGACAGCAGAGAAAGCTGTTGGAAGGAAAAATAATTATTCATAATTTACTTGTTCATCCAAGTTCAATAAACCCCTTTGTGTACAGTTATTGCCTTTATGCAAAATAAACATCTCTGACAATGAAGCAGGTTACTGGAGGCTAATCTACTTTCTTTAGTGGTTCCTTAGCAGCTACAGCTGTGAATGAGTTGCCAAGCAGCCTGGTTCATTGCTTTGCAATGAAGCAAGCTGGGAAAAAAAAAAAAAAGTGAAATAAAAGGTGCAAGACTGAATTGTGAAGTGCAGACTAATAAGCAAATATTTGATGTTTGTTTTGTAAGGTCATCAGCCATTAGTTTTTCTCAGTTTTCTTAAAATACTTGTGATAAATATTTGTGATTGAAAGCTTCATTGTGGTCTCCTGGCACTGGGTACAGCATTGTGCTGGCGGGTGCAGCAGTGCTATTGGTCTGTGAGCTTCACCTGTATGGGCAGGGCTGGAAACCTGAGAAGGAGAGATCTGGGACACAGAGCAACCCCCTAAGATATTGTCTCAGGCAGCATATGCTGGACATGCCACCAGAGGTTATTGACGTATTCTCTATGTACTGGTGGTGGGCAGCTTTTGCATCATGGACACTAACAAAAATGGACTGGAGGCAAAGGTCCTGCTTTTATCTATGGTGAAAAGTTTTAGTCTATATCCATTCTCTCCTCGTGACTGAATGGAGGTTATTTTTCAGGCAGGTGAGGGAAGAGGGTGATGCAGGGCTCAGTCCCTGGAGGTGTGGTGGGTGTCAAGATCCGGGGAGGGGAAAGCAGGAGTAAAATTGGGGTTGGGGCACTACAGGTTTAAACTGGGGGCATTCACTAATAATTAAAAAAAGGATTATAAAAGCAAAAGGGTTGTTGGCCAGTAGTTTGATTCTGATACCTTCACCGAGACCACTCTTGCTTGGCTGAGGCAGTGCCACGAGGATATGCTGGGTGGCTTCAGGGTGGGTGAACAGAACATTTCCCGCCTGCAAGGGGCCATGGCAGGAGCTAGCTGGAAGAGTGGGCAGCATCTTTAACCACACTGGGCCCCAGAGGGTCACATGGACATACCTGCCACAGCCAAGAACCTGGACCACTGATCGAGGGAGGAAGTGGGGAAGCTACTGGGGACTCGGTAATCCATCCTCATCTGCTGGGGCCAGCTGTATAACCACACTGATACCGTATGTCTGGGGTCTGGGTCTTAACATAAGTTGGTTTATGTCAATGTCTTCCTCAGGGCATTAGGCTCTACAGTCCAGATGGCAGAGTGCCCTTGGTGCAGAAACCATATGGTAGTGTGTAGGAAAGGTTCAGAAGGAGAGAAGAAATATATTGCACTGTTCGTTTCTCATAACAATAGGGTCAATGACATTTATGTCAGCATTAGTTGATGGCACAAATGACACCAAAGTCAAGGGTGGGCATAATTAATGATGGCAAAGCATAGATACAGCACACACAAACTGCAAAAATTGGGCTGCTTCACAGGACTTAAACTGGATCTGAGTTTTGAAGGTTTAAAACCTTTAACAAGTCAAAGGTCTTAAAACCTTTCAAGGCAGGGAACAGCACCCAGAAACTATGGAGTGAGCAGTATTATTACAATGTCCTGCACTTTGAGCATTGGCAGGTCTTGGAGACTTGAGGTATTAGACCCAAAGCAGCACTGGGTACAGCAAAGTCTCTTGTTGCACAAAGAGAGATAGAGGGAGTGTGGGTCTGTCTGTTGGGAACGGGGGGCCACAGGAAGCAGGGTAGGAATTGCCTCAGAAGCTGTCAGCCCAGTACTGTATTTGCCTTTTCCTGTCCTAAGCTCCAAGACATTGAAGAGTGTGTTTTAAAACTCAGTCTGCAAAATGTGTTTTTGTTTCAGCCCCCCCCCCCCCAAAAAGCATTTTTGTTATCTGACCTCACCAGAGCTGCATCCTTTCGCTGCTGCTGCTTTTTAATGATCATTTAAAAATGATTAACAATGCCTGGAGCCATGACAGCCTGACTTCCTGTGCTGAACTTCTGCATGTCTGGATTTGCAGGAGGGAGTTCCTGACAAGAGAGTTTCCTATAAAACAAGGACACTTGAGTCATTGTTTAGAAAATCTGACTGCATGGAAGAGGTATAAGTCACGGAGTCGGACAGATGCTCTGGCAGAGAGATTTTTACTTGTTTAGGGCTTCTTATTTTAGCACCGGAAACACATTTGTTTGCAATTTCTAAAGGCATCAGAGCAACAGGGTGACTGCTGTCACTGGCTGCATGAATCTAATCTTCAGTTCCATCTTCTTTAAAAAAACAAGAAAAAAGTGATGGGAAAGACTAATTCCAGGTGGGATTACTGGAAGATTTCATGCAGGGAGAGGCATGAGAAAAGCTCACTTACACTGTGGGGAAGTGGAAACTTTGTTGGGTTTAGCTTCTGAAGCAGTCTCCTTGGTATGTGGTTAACTAAGGTCTCAGAAACAAAAACTCCGGTGTTTACTGTTTGGTCCTACAAATAGAGACACATTTTCGACAGATTGCAGGACTCCTGCACTGTCTGAATCCCATGTGGTCCCTGGTATGTTAAGGCTTGGTCATTTAGGCTTGTTTTGAAATTAGTTTGCTCATCTTGAAAAGGAATGTGGCTACTATTGGTTGGTATATTTTTCTTTTGAATGGAAAACTATTTATATGTATAGATAGGAAAGAGGAGGAAATGTAGTCACTGTGCACTTTTGCCGACTTCTAACTCTCCTCTCTAGCTGATATTTGCCTTCCTCTGCTGGGGCACTAAATAATGGAGAATTGAATGCTCACATCTGTGTAGGAACACGCAGGCAAGTGTATTGGGCACTGTATATTGAGTGTACCAGGATGGAACAATTCTGGACAGGGAGTTATTTCTGTAAAATCCTAGGTTTTCTCCTGGAAGGCAGGGCAGATGGAAGGAGAGAGACCTCCCTTCTTGGTTCCAAGGGAATAAGCCGATGGAAACAGTATATATCCAACAGCAGAAGTGGTAATGATGTGCTGGGTTTCAGTCATTCATGTGTTACGTAGCTGGTGCCTTTTGAGACACATGAGCCTGTCTTTCATCTGGCTGGCTTGTACCACTCCAGAAGACCATGGATCTCCTTTAGGTTTCCTGTATCATTTCCAGCAAGACCACAGAATCATTTATATTGGAAATGACCCTTAAGATCATTGACTCCAACCATAAACCTAACACTGCCAAGTCCACCCCTAAACCATGTCCCAAAGTGCCACATCGATACATCTTTTAAACACTTCCAGGGATGGTGACTCAACCTCTTCCCTGAGCAGCCTGGTCCAGTGCTTGATAATCCTTCCAGGGCAAAATTTTTTACTTATATCCAGTCTAAACCTCCCCTGACGCAACTTGAGGCCATTTCCTCTCATCCTATCACTTGTTTCCTGGGAGAAGAGAGCAACATCCACCTCACTACAACCTCCGTTCAGGTAGTTGTAGAGAGCGATAAGGTCTCCCCCCTCAGCCTCCTCTTCTCCAGAGTAAACAACCCCAGTTCACTTAGCCACTCCTCACAGGATTTGTTCTTCAGACCATTCACCAGCTTCATTGCCCTTCTCTGGACACGCTCCACCACCTCAATGTCTTTCTTGTAGTGAGAGGCCCCAAATAGAATACAGTATTTGAGGTGTGTCCTCATCAGTGCTGAGTATAAAGGGTGATCACTCCATCCATGTATATGTCTTAGATATTTCAAGCAGCCTTATGTGCTTTTAGGCAACTGAATCCTGATCACTGTTTCTAAAGTTCAACCCTGAGCTTGCCTTGAGGCCACCAAATATGGATATATAGCTTGATTTAGCATGTGTGAGCCACCCACACTTCACTCGATGGGAAGAGCAAGTGTTAGCCATTTCAGGTTTTAGTACAATATCAGTACAAAATATCTCTGAAAACCAGACCATGGTTTTTATTTCGGTGCTTACACCTCTGGGTCTGAAATCCATATCCAAGGCTCACAATGTCAGATTTTAACATGGTAAAAAAATTTTCATATGAAATCCTTTTATTTCTTTTGTTTTCAAAGCAGCTGTCCCATCATTTCATCATCTTTGATTGGATCTATTATGTCAAGTTTTAGATGCTGGTTAAATTTTGTCAAGCAGATCGTGCTTGACAAACCTGGTGGCCTTCTATGACAAAGTGACTTGCCTGGTTGACATGGGGTGGGCAGTGGACATTTTCTACCTGGACTTCTCCAGGGCTTTTGATACAGTCCCTCACAGTCTTCTCCCGGAGAAATTAATGCATTATGGCCTGGACAAGTGGTCTGTGCAGCGGGTGGGGAACTGGCTGACAGGCCGCACCCAAAGGGTGGTGGTAAATAGCTCCTTTTCCAAGTGGCAACCTGTCACCAGTGGGGTCCCCCAGGGATCCATATTGGGCCCAATGTTATTCAACATCTTCATAAGTGATCTGGATAACGGGATCAAGTGTAGCCTGATGAAGTTTGCAGATGACACCAAATTGCACAGGGAAGTAGACACTCCAGAAGGGAGAGCTGCTCTGCAGGAAGATCTACATAGGCTGGAGGAGTGGGCCAGCAAGAACCTGATGAAGTTCAACAAGGAAAAGTGTAAGATCATGCACCTGGGAAAACATAACCCAGGAGTGCAGCACAGACTGGGATGCACCTGGCTGGAGAGCAGCTCTGTGGAAAGGGACCTGGGGGTCCTGGTGGACAGAAAGCTCAACATGAGCAAACAGTGTGCTCTTGTGGCCAAGGTGGCCAACAGGATGCTGGGTTGCATCAACAAGGGCATCGCCAGCAGAGATAAAGAAGTCATTATCCCGCTCTACTCAGTGCTTGTCAGGCCACACCTGGAGTACTGTGTACAGTTCTGGTCCCCGCTCTACAAAAAGGATGTGGACAGGCTGGAAGGGGTCCAGAGAAGGGCCACCAAGATGATCAAAGGACTGGGAAGCTGCCATATGAGGATAGGCTGGGAGAGCTGGGTTTGTTCAGCCTTGAGAAAAGGAGGCTCAGAGGGGATCTCACCACCATGTACCAGTACTTAAGGGGTAGCTACAAAGAAGATGGAGACTCCCTTTTTACACGGAGTGACATGGAGAGGACAAGGGGGAATGGACACAAGTTGCTCTTGGGGAGATTCCGATTGGTCACAAGAGGGAAATTTTTCACAGTGAGGACAGTCACCCATTGGAATAATCTCCCCAGGGAAGTGGTTGACTCGGCCACATTGGAGACCTTTAAGAGTCATCTGGACAGGGTGCTGGGCCATCTTGTCTAGCCTGTGCTCTTCCTAGAAAGGTTGGACTAGATGATCCCTGAGGTCCCTTCCAACCTGTGATTCTGTGATTCTGTGATTCTGTGAATTTAAGGTTTAAGATACACAAGGAGTTCCTCTGAAATCAAAGGGAGGGAATAAAAATCTGTGTTAATTTGGTGTCTAACTAGAGTTGGACTGCCTTGTATTATGGTCTGTCTCAAACTGAACTTCACCTCTCAAAACATCATGCCAATTACTAACTTCAGTTATTGCCCAAGTAGTAAGGACCCCTGCTATGTATATGAATACCCATCTGTGTCCTTTGTGCAAGGTATGTCACTTCAGGACAGAGAGTCAAGGAGTATCCTTCTGACTGCTTGGATCTGCATCTTCCCCTTCTGTGTGGGCCTAAAAACTTCAATATCAGCAGAAGCGCCTTGGGATATTCACTATGAAGGATGATAAATGACATTGTGTCAAAAATGCAGAGCAGTAATATTTCTGATGAGGAGAAACTACCACAAAGTCACTGGGTGAGGCTGCAAGGGGATTATCTGTATGAGATGGGATACTGCTTCAGTGTGAGTTACAACAAATTAAAACCATTAAAAGAAATGGTGTGGAGGGCTGGTTGGGGTAACATGCCATGTTCAGAAGCACAAGTGTGAAATGCTTCAGTAATACAGTGGATAACAGAATCCCCTCCAATTTCAGTACAGAAATTAAGCTTGCCAAAGCTCTTAATGACTGAAATTCTGATTGAATTCACCTAAACTCAGAACAACAAAACAGGTAAAAGAACTTATAGGAGTGATGGTCGAGAATTTAAACATGCTACATAATTATTGTTTGCCAAGAATTCTTTGTATTCATTAGATTTAATATCTTTGTTAATCTGGAGTTGATGACAATGATTTCAAAACAAAACTAGTAGCATCTCTAAAATTGCACAGAGGTCAGCAATACATTCTAAGCAAGAAGTATCTTTGCTGTACACTGGGAATTGAATTTTGGAGACCATTACACATCATTCATGATGACAAAGGCAAGTTTCTCATGTAAAATCAATTTGTTGATGACAAAACTTAAAACAGAAAATCTACTACTACTGAAGATGGAATGGAAAGCAGCCAATTCAGCAGAAACAGACCTCCCAGCAGGTTTTCAGTAGAATATTTTTACAGTTGAGACAGAACATAGCAGTGAAAAGTATGAATCAGTCACAGCATCCATAACCCTCAAGGCTGAATTGAAGCTCCATCATATACATCTTTCAGCTGCTTACTTCATTCATTGCTGGGCTTAAGCTCATCTACCAGACTAGAAAAGTCAATGGGCTTCCTCATTCCATCTTTGCATTAAAAATCTGGGTTTTGGTCAATAAATAGATAAAATGTGTGCATTATCATACAAAAAAGTATTTCTCACCAAATGGGGAAGTGTCACCATGATAAATATAATAGCTACTGCAAAGCTACCCTTCAGCAAGCACTGTTGTAGACAGACAAAGTCTATAAATGTAAAAGTCTTTAAAACATTACATTTTCCCTGCTGATACCAACAGCTGAAACTTCTAACTTTGGCTTATTGATGGTAGGGATATAATTCTATATCTTTCTCTTTCTTTCTAAAGTGTTTCATAGCTTAGATAACAGCAGCTGAGTCTCACCTGCGTGGCTTGCAGCCAGCACAAGTGAGAGGAGCTGGCCAAAAAGGAAATGTTCCCAGTTCTTTTGTGCACCTGGTAAATGAATTCCCAGGAGATACATATTAGAAATTGTACTGTTTGGGAATTTCCCTATAAAGGTTTTTTTTAAAAGCAGAAAATGTTTGTTGAGACCAAAACTTTGTGTGAGGTTACCTTCCTCTGTTGACAGCCAAGTTTTCTGTAAGAGAAATGCATTTTTCTTACGTCCACATGGCACATGAACTTTCTTCTCTTACAACCCATACAAGTGGCTTGATTACGGGGCTATAACATATTTAGTCATGGTGTTCTTGCTGTAGCCCCTGCTAGAGGTGTTCTATTTTGTATAAATACAATTCTTCTGGATTGGGGACTTGATCTCTCTCAATCCATATGAGTGGTGTCAAGTAATTTTCCCTGGTCCAATGAATACCATCTCCTGTTTTTTAAAAAAAGAAAAACAAAAACTGCTTTCAATAGTCTTGGCTCCTTTCCAAAGGAAGCTGGAAAATTGGATTTCTTCACAGTGTTCACTCACCGAGTCCCTGCCACAGGACATGGGAACCATTTCACAAGCATTCAAAATCTAACTGTAGAGCATTAAGCTAATGGCTGAGATGTCCTGACAACATGCCTTTCAGCAGTTCGTAGATGGAACCCATAGCATGCATGTAGGATTTCTCTGAGAAGCTAATGAGGTACCATCTTTCCTTTCTTTTAAGAGTCACCTGTGCCCTATGTGTGGTGTGGTTTATCCTCCCAGATGGACAGAGTAAGTCCTAGACCATATGGTAAGCATAGATACATAAAGTTAGCCATGATGAGATTCAGGGGTTGCCTGAGTTCAAGGACTGGGGTCCAAAGAGAAGGGGATTAGAGAGAAGGCCCATTACTTCCAGGCAGTTGACCTGGGACTACCATCACCCAGGAGTTGGGGGTGGGAGGAGACACTGTCCTGCAGCGAGCAGGTCACAGATTTTGTGTGGAACTGATTCTCACTTGCCTTGAAGCAGAATTCAAGTCCTGCAGCAAAGTTATCACACTCAGGTGGGAACTGGGAGTCCTTTAGTCCTACAGGCAGCACACTGGCTTACAAACGCAGCTACCTGAATCCTATTCTGGTTTATTGCTATCCTGGATGCATGTCTGAAATCAACCTACTGCACCTCTTTTGTCTGTGAATTTTGCCCAAGCAGGCTTTTCTCAGGATTTTTCCAACTTTTCTCTGGATGAGCCAGATGTGAAGCCTTTTCTTCTCATAGTACCAGGAAATGCAGAAGGTTGTGAAATGTGAAGAGTTAGCAGAAAATGCCAAATCTTTCCACTTCTAAGGCTGACCGACAATTTCTGTAGATTTGCATTGTATTTTAACATTTCCTTTTAATGTTTTACCAAAATCAGTTAAGAAGAAAAATCAATAATGCTTTTGATATAAAATGTCATTTTGCTTCTGGGCAGAACAGCTGTCACGCATATTTTCAGGGCAGGAAAAATGGATTACATTTATAGGAGGATATGTGTGCAGTCTAGCATATTGTCCTTATCCAACAAATGCAGGTTTTCCCATGGGATATGTAACTGATTCTCAGTGACACCATCAATTCTGCTTATACATCTGTTCCGCTTTTAACTGCAGTATAACTCAATCACTCTGGACAGATCTTCCTTTCAGATATATATTTCCCCTAAACCTATCAAGTCACAGGCATGACAACATCTGAACCTATGCCAAGGCCTATTAATTAAAGACTCGCTTCCTCCCTGCCTAACATCAGTGCACTGGTAGCTGCAGACCAGCCAGCCCTTCTCGTGGTGGCTGCCAGCAGCCCTGAGCCTCACTGGCTGCTCTCCTGCTGTCACTGACTGCAGCCAGTCAGGCAGGGAAGTGCTTGCTTTGTTCTGTTCACTTTCTGCTTTCACTTGGAGCACTTCAGACTGGCACCAGGCAGGACACAGTTTTCAAACCTGCTTTTTTAAAAATACCTAAATCTTACATTTGTCCAATTTACTGTCTAGATGGCAGTGTCTGAGGTCTCAAGAGTAAACTCTGTTTAGGTAGCGATGGGTGAAGTATCAATAGATCACGTTCATGGCAGGGTTTAAAAATCTCACCCTTTGCTCTAAAGCACATTTAAAGACCTCATCCTTGTTCATGTGATTTTATGCTTTTGCCAGAGGGACCAGAGGCATTTTAGAGAATGAGACAATAGTAAATACCCAATTTCAGGCAGCTGGGTTTCTGGAGGAGACACTGCGTTAGTGTATGTAGAGTCATGGTACTGACTGACAGAAGCAAAGGTACGGGTTGTGATATGCAGATTTCTTTATGGCAGACACTTGCTATTGAAAACAAATCTTTCTCATCTGCAAGTGGGCAAATATGGGCTTTTTAAAATTTCTTACCGCTCTACAGAGCAAGCAAAGGCAAAATGTATTTCTACATACAAATTTTATCACAGGCACGGAATTTGTAGTGAGAATTAAAATGAACTCCTGTGGAATGTGAATAATCACAACTAAAAATTAAGGATTGAAATGCATATGTTAACGGTTGTTAGAGTACTGCTCCTCTTAAAAATTGCAGTACGCAGTTAAAGATTTTTCTCATCTACACATCTACAATACACTGCAAATGAGCAATGGATGATTTCCCCAGTGGTTCACTGTGAAGTTTTGTTTTTCTGAAGTATGAAACTCATTCCTGTCGACTAAAATGAGTCTTAGTTTGACCAGTTTTAGATGTTTTCAGCATAGATGCCTTCATCTCCGGTAGCCACCCTGGGTTGCCTTTACAGTGATCAGAATGCAATAAACATCTGTCCCAGGATAGCAAGAAGCCTTCTCCTTGCCTTTTTACCACACATGTCATGTGAAAGGGTGTCTCATCAAAACCTAAACTGTCTGAGAACTGGCACCATCTGCCAAGTGTTGGCTCTGTCGTGAGAAGATAGAAGGCACATCTGCATGCATGCAGGCGCTCTCATTGTGGTAATAGGCAGGGCTGGGTGGACTTCAGCCTCTGTGATGTGGGTAGCAGAGAGCATTCACACAGATGCTTACCTGACTCTGCAGATGTACCCCAGCAGTGGTCTGTTTCGGTAACAGGGGAGTTCTCTCAGCACTGGCTGTACGGTGTTGCTCCTGTCACTGCAAAAATACAAGTATGGCTATAAATAAGGAACTTTAGATGTCAGGGCTGTTTTCTTCTGTGTGTTTTCAGAGCAACAAAATGTACAGGCTTATTTAAAAGGATTAAAGTTGCAGTATTATAGATGTCACCAGAAATCCAGGCAATTCTGTTTGGAGAAACAACCTTCCTTTTCCTTGCATGATGAATAAGCAATCTCAAGACACAGAGAACTCCATAAAAAAGGATGTGGAGCAAACTGCTCACTGAGATGAGGCAAAAAGTCACCAAATTCTTGGAAACAAAGAGAAGATAATATAAAATGATAAGTGGTCTCAGGAAGTAGTGGGAAGGAGAGGAGAAAGTTTTCAGCATCTCATAGGCTCAAGATCTGGTCTGTATTTGGCTGACTTGTTAATTGTACAAAATACTCAGATCTAAGCACAAAAAAAAAGTGCATTGCCTTTGCAAAAGCATATCCCTCTTTTTTGACAGTTAAAAATTGCAAGAAAAAATGATGCATTCACCATTTTTAATCAGTCTTTAGAATGCTGCCTTAACTTTGTTTTTGTTTGTAGCTCTCTTTTGTAACAGGACGTAATAAATATTTTAGAAAGCACTGGTTATTTTATATGTTGACAATGTATATAGTGCTTTTAAAAGTGAGGAATTTAGGGCAATGAATAATAACCCTTCCTAGCCTGAGTGAGCAATAAAGCTGCCCAATACTGTGAATTTGATGTACATCTTTGCAGAAACTCAGTAATATAAATTCTACTAATATTTCTATAACACATTTTGGGTGCAGTATTGCACAGACTTATTTAATATGTTTGTTTCTGGCTTAATACTTAGGCAAATTAATATTAACATATTGCAGGCCTGAAGGAGCGGTATGTGTCCTACTGAGGTCCATGGGAACTCTGTCATTAGTTTCCACAGATGCAGATTTTCATATTAGCTGAAGCCTAATTGTCCTCTTTAAGTGGGCTTAGGCTAGAAGTTAAGAGGTTTTCAGCTAGCAAAAAGGTGACAGCCTTTAACAGCCTTTCACCTGAACTGTTAGAGGTTAATAAAAAAAAAACCCTAAATTTTTTTAAGGTAGAACTTAAGTTTATTAAAAAGATTTGAAATGGTCCTCTGTATGTTCCCAGTTCCAAGCCTAAACAACTTGCCTGAGGCCCAGATACCTTCAGGAACAGCAAGCTGAAAGAAAATCAAGGAAACTAGTAAGCATTTGAAGCTTCTGTGACTCGTGTTCTAGAAGCTGCTGCTGAGATGGTCTGGTTGGTGAAGTTAAATTTCCACTTCTTATTCTGTCAGTTCATCCGTTAGAAAGACGCTATTCTTCCTCTCAGTTAGATTACCCAGACTGCTTATGCTCAGGGCTTATCTGTAATGAGCTAATGCATTATGTTAAAAACTGCTAAGACACATGTTAACAAGATGTTGCCCTCAGCATGGACAAGTATGGTTGTACTCAAATGTGTTATCTGGGCAGGCTTAATTCCACAGTCCTTTTAGATTTTACGTCTGTGAAGTACTGAGGGTTATGTACTACTTCAATGAGAAAAAAGTTTTCAGGTACACAATGGAGAATCAATGTATTATTAATAGATGCATTCTGTGTTTGCTGCTATCTTTGTGTCTGCTTGATAATCTTAGAGGTTGAGTATTGCAGATACTAGCATACAAATGAGCACTGTGTACCTTTCTTATATACCATTCCTAGAGCTAAAAACATTTTTAATTGAAGGGAGCACTTATTCTGCCAGGTGTATGACCACGGGAGTAGCATTACCACATTTTGAGACAGCCTTCTGAGGGCTGTTAGAGGCTTAGTATGACACAGTGGAATGGGTCTTTAAACTCAGCTACTGAATTGGTATTTTTATGACTATAGCTATCTGAAATATGCTGTTTTCCAAACTCAAGCCCTACCAAAGTTTGGAGGTGCTTGGAGGTTGTGGTTCAGACCCATTTCTTGCAGGTACTGAGTGCTAAGCTAAATCCAGCCTTCACTGCACTGGTCTGAGCACAAGTCTGCTTGTCTCAGGCCTTGAGGTTTCTGCATGCTATGCTCTGGCACGGGGAGCATGTCCAAGAATGTTTCTAAGGATTGCAGTTCCTACAGCATGGTTGTGGGGTACTGAGATGCCAGCTTCAGGAGAACTCGGGTTATTGAAAAGGGTTTGTGGGTCTCCTTTGTCCTTACCTGCAGACCTTGATAAGACTACCCCAAGACAGGTAGGTCAGTGAGTGTGCATGTATCACAAAAACCTTTCTGTCTTGAAACAGTAATGCAAAGCACAGTCCTGGGACAGACTCAAACAGGATTGCCAGTAAGGGTCCCTGCTTGTCATTGCATAGAGGCGGTTCCACATGGCCTGCAGTGGGTCATTCTGTACAGAGATGTACTTGCACCACCATTGCTCCTCCTGGAAGCATGCAGTGCAAAACTCTTTCTGAATGAGGTAAATGAGACGAGCAGATGGTAATGGTAATGAATCTGATACTGCAGATATCATATATAGCCATTGCTTCCTAGAGATTGTGATGCAACACCTACGAGGTCAGGGTATTTTTTGTCTTTTAAGGCAACTGAATAGTGCTGGTAATACAATCTGCAATGGTATGGCCTTGGTGAAAGAGTGAGGTGAGCACATGCTGTCTGAGCAGCTTCTCAAAGGCATACCAATGAAGTTGCATTAAGATATAAATAATAAATAATAAGATATAAATATAAATATAAATATAATATAAATAAATATAATAATAAAAATAATAAAAATAATACATAATAAAAATAAATAATAAATAAATAATTAATATAATATAATATAAACAAATATATAAAACAATATAAATAAATATAAATAAATAAATAAATAAATAAGATATAAATAATAAAACGGATGTAAGAGGAAAGCATCTCTTTGATTAGACCAGAGGCTGTAGCTTGAAAAAAAATGGACACAGTCTCAAGCTCAGTGATGGGGTCCTTAAAAACTTTCAGCCATCATTGCAGTGGAAGGAATATTTATGAGAAGAAAGAGAAAGTTATATGGTAGTGTTCTTAATTCTCTGCTTAGAATCTAATTTAATTAATAAAATCTAAGAACTTCTTCAACATCCTAATTCCTTGTAGACAAGTAATAATTGTTTACATATTTGTCCAACTAGCTCATGAATTTCAAAGGAACCCATTATCAAGCTAAAGGTTCTTCAAATTACTTTCTTATGCATCTGAATTATAATCAGTTTGTAATGAAGTTCAAATATCATCCTTTAGATCACTGGAGAAGCCTAAAGTGGATGAGCTGTGATAAAATTATTCAATTGGTGTGATTATATTATTCTTCCTCAGAACAGCTCACCCACTGACTTAATGAGTTTTTGATTTTAAAAAACCCAACAATGCATGATAGAAATAATTAATTTGTCAATAAGGACTATCTTATCTGATATTCTAATTCACAGCTGAGTATTCTGTTAGCATTCCTCAAAGTGAACAAAACCCTCCTGGTTTTATTGAACTTCTGTATGAATCGGTGAAATAATGCTATATTTTTAGACACAGCATTAGCTGTGTAGTAGTTTGATGCTATCTGTAAAGCCAGAATTACTGGAGAGAAAACAAGTGTGCTCTGACTTTTTTGTGAGATGTCTTTGAAGAAGCCAGAACATCATTATTATGTTGATGAGTTGGACTTAAGCCCTCCTGCTTTTAAGTTGGACTTCCTTCAGACTCTCAGTCATGCTGCAAATCACTAATCAACGTGCTGATCGGTATGATAAATAGTAACAAGTACATGATTTTTTATTTTTTAAGTGAGACATAGACCTGACCCAGTATATCTGTAACAGCAACAGCGTACTTCCAGAAATTATATCCTTCTTCCTATTTTTGCCTTTCTGCAGAATTTAAGAGGTGAATTTAGCACTGGTGCTCCGAACTAGGGGCAAAAGCATTCGTACATCATCATAATCTGTTAAATTCTCTTCTCCTTTTCAGAAAAATTAGCTTTCAATGGGCAGAGTCTCTGGCAGAAAGAAGTGTTTTTCAGGGAATATTTCCATGAACTAGAGGCACACAATCCCTATCAAGGGTAGTGTAGCTTTATCTATAGGCATGGGTAAGTGCCAGAAAAAAAGCAGGAATCTTTTGTTACTCCTTCTAGCTTGAATAATCAGGAAACAGCTATCAATTTTAATGGGAAATAACCTAAGCAATAAGTCTGACCTCTAAGTAAAGAGATGGTGGTGAAGGAGGTAGTGGAGATAAAAAAATCACCTGAAATAATGTTTGCAAAATATGGTGCTATAAATCGTTTTGCCCTCTTTATAGTAACAAATGACGTGTCAACAAGACATATGAGTCTCATCAGAAATTTGTGAATTGTCAAGACTGTTATAGATGAAATATCTAAGGCTTGTTTTGCTTCTTAAGCAAGACATATAGTTGGGGAAGAGAGCAACATCTCTCTCTTCCCCATTAATTTCCTGTAAAATGCTTAATAGAAACAACAATATCAGCCAGAAGAGAAAAGCAATCTTTCAGAACAACAGAAATATCTTACTGTAGCATGCATATAAAATATTGCAGTTTGAGTTTTGGAAGTGAAGGACTTCTCGGTACCTCCTGATAGCCCAAGTATAGCTTTCTAGATACTAGATGAGGAAAATTTAAAGTTTTAGATGGGCACAATGAGTCATGAAGTGACTAATATCCTTGAAAGTAAGTGAGAATTAGATATTGGCATTTCTGCCTTTGAAATCTCCCGTTCATTATTTTGGACCTTGGAACAGAGATGTTCAGTATAAAGATTTAGTTTTGGTTTAAAGTAAGACATTCATTAAAATAACCTTTAGAAAATTGGCAGAATAAATAATTTTAAAAAAATTTTAGCCAGGCCCAATGTTGAAGGCTGTGGTTTGGTAGGATTCCTTCCCTTGTTTTGCAAGTAGTAAAAAATGGGCATTTTCACAGAGCAAGCAAGCTATTACATGGCCTGTTGCTGGGATTTTGCTTACATATAACAGCAGGCAGGGTGGCAACATAGGTCTGATCGAATAAGAGGCTTTTCAAGGTGTGGGCCTATAGAGAATGTTGCTTGGTTTACAGAAACATGTTCTTCCTGCAGTCAAACATTTTTGCTGGGGGCATTGGGTGCAGTGGGATTCTGAGATAAAGTATCTTTGACTTTTGGTTCTGAAAATCAAAATTGGACCAACATAATCCTGGAAACTTGGTATGAGTAAGGGGACTGCTCCTATGAAGCACAGAACTATGATTGAGTCATACAAATAGACTCAGGTCCTGGCTGTAGCACAGATCCCTCATATGACCTTGGCAAGTGACCTAATCTCTGTGCTGTGATGACTTAGCCTCTGTGTCTTGGTTCAGTGTTTGCAAAATGAGAATAACAGTACTGCCTTTGTCTTGTCTGTTCATATTGAAAATTCTTTGGTTCAGGAATCATCTCTGTGTGTTTAGCGAGGTTCTTGGCACGCACCTCTAGGTGCTATTTTAATAACTACCTAATTGCAGCTAGTTTTATCCCTAACCTTTTTGGAACAGAGCTGGATTTAGAAAATCCTTTCTTTTAACCCCATCATCACCTTGGGAGATCCAAAGACTAAAGGGGATCTCAGTCAAAGTCACCCTTGCTTTGCAATACAAAATAAATAACACACCTTTGGTAACCCTGCATGACCTGGCATTCAGCTCCCTTATGGGCAGAAATCCCACCAAATGATCCTGCCCGGTTTGATTCTGCCAGCTTTGAAGCCAGCATATTGAATTGGCTTATCTTCCAGGGACTGGATTTACAGAGTTTGTAGCTATCAATAAATTTTATTAACTGCCTCCATGGAGAAAATAAAAACATGTCTGCAGTAATAAAGATGGAACAGAGTTGCAGAGCATGAGGAACACTAGAGACACTGCTGTATCCTGAGAGACAATATTAGAAAGAAGGTGGAGGACTTCCCAATAATAGTCTATTTTACATATTATTGGGATTCACTACAAACATTCATGGTCATTAAACTCATGTGAATGGATGCTGCCTTTGTAGAGCCAGAGGGAGTGAGAACAAGTGCCAAACTGACCACAGGATTTTCATGGGTCTTGTTAAAAGTGTGATGCATCAAAGATGTTTTGCTCTTATCAGGTATGAAAAGTTCTCAGTTCTCAAGTCAGAACAAATATGCCACAGCACCTGTGTTTGCAGCTTACCTGAGATTTTGGCCTTATTGAAGGCCATGTCAAAATTTCCACTTATTACGACAAGCATTTGAGCTAGCTTTCCAACTAGCTAGCAGTAGGATAGCACCTTAGACGACTAACAGCCAGTGAGGAAAGCAATGCAATTCCATGCAATGTGCTGACAAATTCATCTCTCTGCACTCTCTGCAGGGCAAACGTGCAGCTGCATTTTGCAGTAGCTGTCAAAGTCGTTTGCTGGTAGCTGATTATTAGAGGGTTGCAATAACAAAACTCAGTGTAGTAAGGAGGAAAAGAGGAAATGTTGCTAAAGATGGGGTGCGTGTTTTGTACATTTGATCAATGCAAACCAAAAATGTCAGGACTGTGATTTTGTTTTCTTACTGTGTCATGTTTAAGAATCACTCAAGTTTGATCCTAGAGCAATGGTAAATTGTGGCACCTATCTGGGCAAACTGGGGCACACCTAAATAATTCTCCAACCCATTTTGCCCAAGTAGGAGACCCAGAATCTTCCATCTTTCATGGTAATGTCCTCTTCATGATTGTGATCCCCAAAGTACACTGGGAAGACAAGGTTTTTAAAAGGGGGTCTTAGCCACAGAGTTTGACAGGGTTTCCCAGTTTAACAGTTGTTTATTCTTCTTACCAACTATTCCTGCCTTAACTGTCCTCCGTCTGTTCTGTCAACTGATTGAAAAGGCAGATGATAGAATGACCAAAAGGGGGGGGGTGGAAGTAACCCATTTTTAAAGGAGTTTTCTAGTTTACGATGATGAGATGGAGGCTTAATAAACATGAATTAGTCTACAGAACACTGTTTCTGAATCTAATCCAATTTGCACAGTGCTGTTATACATGCCATGAGTTAAACATCAAAACCAGTTAATATCACATAAGGATTATTTTAACCATCTTCCTGAAGCTCTCTTTTTCTAAGATTGATGTAACTCAGTGAAATATTAAATGAGGTATTCCATGCATATAATGCAAGCAGCTAAATACATGGCTGAGTGGAAGTGACACAAGCAATAGCAGTCATACTGCTTCATTTTGCAGTTGAAGCTACTTAACATCAGGGATGTGGTGAGTAGGAAGAGACTGGATACTTCCTGGGGATAAATGCCAATCCCCTGCTCAGCCCTTCCTGAAATAAAACCCTGGGAGGTTACAGACGAGGAAATGTCCGTTCCTTCTTGGCAGCTTCTCAGGTGCCTCATTTGAGCAAAGTTTAACTTTGACACTGGAGCAGCCTGGAACTTTACCCAACAAGCCTTCTGGTTCAGCGGAGAGGTCACTGGAAAGTCAGGCTTTCCACATTTGGGCCTGATGCTCTTGTTTTCACTTCCAGCTGCTGTGAAAGGTCTCTAACAGCTGACAGAGGCCATGTAATTTTTCCCACGAAGGAAAAACCTGATGATAGGGGCAGTGTTAGATATCTGCCTGATTTCAACAGACCTGACTGGAAAAAAGTGTGCCCCAACAAAATCCATGCTTTACTTGCCCTTTCCTTCTCTGCTTCACACTGCCCTCCTTTCTTTGCGTGGTTATCTCTGAGTCTGGGATAAGACAGGAGCGGAAAGATGGGACTGATCTTCCTCTTGTATCACTGGTGTAGGACACACCCAGTTACAACCTAGTCTACAAAAAAGCCTGTGAGCTAACTCATCTGCCTGAAATGAAGCCATTTGAAAGCTGTGTATTTAGTCTAAGTTAAACACTGGCTTTGAAAGAAACGAGTGTAAATACCAATCAAACCTCTGGATCAAAGAAGCACGGGAGAATTCCCACGTGCCACCTCCTAAATGTAACTGCCCTCCTGCAACTACATTTTTCTCCTTGTTTTACCAGTTCTTGGTTTCAAAAGCTATGCCAAGGGCTTGGCAAATATTTTAAATGCCTCTTACAACAAAGAAGAAAGCCAGGAGATTATATACGAACCTGGGAATCTCCCATGCTAGGACAAAAGTGCACTGCAACAAATAAGCCTCTGTTAAGCATGGTACGGGCTGGGTGATCTACAGCAGAAAGAGAAGGGTTTCTTGAAATATTGTCCCCCTCCACACTGAGATCTTGTATGTGTTTATCAATGGCTGGTATATGCCTACCAATGGATTTGCTGCACCAGAGTGGCATCCTGCACCTCCCGTTCTGTGAGCTGGTGCTCCCCAGCCTGCCCACGGGGCTGCACCACCACTGGCTCTGTTCAGCTTCGAAGGAGGTGAGATAAGCCTCCACCAATGGCAGATGTGAAGGTTGATGTTTGCCTTATCAGTACAAGGTGTGCCCTGTGAAATCCACTGCAAACTGAGCCTGCTGCTTTTGTCTTGCATAGACAGTAAGTGCGTGTTCAGAAGGTAGTGTTTCATCATGAGCTTCTCAGAGTTTTGTGTGACACAACTGGCAGTCCCTCAGAGCTGGCTGTCACAGCAGTCTTCCCTCACTGTTAATTGTAGAGAGTTTTCTTATAGCCATAACCATAACACTTGCGAGAAAAAAATCCCCAGCCATGTTTTTCCTAAGGGAGGTTGTTTTCTTTGTTTCTTGTGGGCTGTCTTATCCTCAGCCACCTGGATGAGTTCTTTCAGATGCGGTTAGGGGGTCAGAGTTGGCTTTGGTCACGTCTTCCACATGTGTGTCAATGGTATCTTGGCATTTTTCAAGGGTGGGCTCCAGAGGGTAGTAATCTACAAGTGGAGAGCTGAATGCCTTCATCTCCATGTCTGCAAGTAATGGGGCTGGTCAACCTTCCTGGCTGACTGGAGGTTTGCACTGGATTGTACGTAAGGTAGACAGTGTCCAGGGAGGCTTTGCTTTCTGGTTAAATGTTCTGTGTGTCTTGGACCATACCACATCTTCCACACACTAATGTCTGTAGGCTGTTTCATAAGTGAGGCTGCCCTGCCCTCAGCTGAAAACCACCAAGCCTATCTGTTTAGACCTTTCATTCCCCATAGCTTGTTCCCATTGCATCTTCAAGATCCAGCACAAAGCCATGAAGTCCAGCCAAGATACTTCACTTTGGTCACTCCAGTGATGGTGTTTGATTATGTGGTACTCTCGACAAACAACTTTAGCTTATCCTTACTGCCCTTGCTCTGCCTCTTGTTGTAGTCAGGGTTATGCTTGTACCTGTTCAAAGCAGGCTATGTTCTGTAACTATTATGGCTTTGGTAACAGTTGTTCTATGTCAGGAGAGCCAACAAAACTGGCTAGTGGGCAGATCACAGCCTCTTGGAGCAACTGCCTGCTAAAGCCTTCTCACTCCATGTTTCTCTCTCTTTTCTTGGGCTTGCTCTGGCAGTCGTCCCTTGTCTTCCCTCCAGAGATGGTGTAAGTGTGGTCACCTTTCACTGAGACCAGTTCTTCTGAATGATTCATTGCATGCTGCATTTACTTTCCTTTTCCCAAGATAAGTGGGTACCTGCTAGGGAAAAAGTGGGGTTTCATAAATTTTCTAAATAAAGATAATCTAAATTCCTATCTGGATCATAAAATGTTAATAGTACACAGAAAAGAATTCAAACAGCTCGGAAATCTAAACATAATTACTTATGAACACGGAGCGTTTATTGCTGTCAAAATTAATCACTTCTCAACTTCCAGCTGTTAAAATCCTTCTGGCAGATCTCCAAGCAATTCTCCTTCAGTTACTTTTCCCTCAATTAAATATTAGTGCTGTTCTCAGGCTCTTGTTGCATAAGCAGCAATTTTAAATTATACTTCTCAGTTCTTTTAACCATAAACTCTCAGGAATTTATTCAGCTGCAAGGTCTTTTCTAAACTCAGATTTTACTTGAAGTTTATACCAACAATGGAGGAAAAATAATTTAATGTGTGTCTAGACCTTGGTTGCAAAGTTTAGATGCAAACTTGCCAAGACTGGGCAGAAATGAGCTTTGGGGCTGGATGCTGCCAGGTGTTGAGCAGGTTGTTGAGGTAAATGGAAACTGAGTGTACTTGGCATTTTGCAAAACAGTTATTGCTTTAGCAGAAGCAGGATGCTCAAAGAGCTGTAATGGAGATGGGAGGGTATCTCTGGATGCACCTCTCTCTCTCAGATAATACTAAGAATGAAATATCTAAAATGTAGGTACTTGCAAGGACTATTTTGAACCTCCATAAAAAGGTTATGGTATAGAAATTATTGGATCTAAGATTGATATGTGATCTGTGGTTTGGTTTTATGTACCTGTATTTCTCTTTGGGCACTCTGGGACAGTAGGGACCCAGACACTTTCTCTGGGAATATGGGGTTGGGGGAAAGGGATGGCATAGCCCTGATAATGTGTATTTAAGTGCAGTCCAAGCAATCAGAGTTTTGCTTGTGTGGTGATAGATTATTTCTTGATCTGTATCTCTGCACTTTGAGTCAATAATCCACAGTACAAAGATTTTTCATGTCTGACCCATGACTGCTTAGACAAGGCTGTCAGTAGTTTACCAGTCTTAAAAACAGGATTGAAATACAGAGAAAAAGAACGATACAAGTCTGGACAATACTGTTGACATACTTTACTCCAATTACCTAAGATCACCTTTTTTCAAGTGCAACTTTGGTGGGTGTATTTAAAGGAGAATAAAGTTAATGATGCAAATAAAGAAAAGTGACTTTTGAAGAATCTACTCTGGTTCTGCAAATATGTGGCTGGGCCCGATGAGCAGCCATGGGTTTGCCTGGAACAAGTGTGATGTTCCTCAGTTTTTAAAGATGTGTGTAATAATTTTGCCTCTTTTCCAGAAGCAACAAAGCTAGATAAACTCTTATTTTAGCAATGAAAAAGCATCTTTGTTTGCATAGTAGGTATTTGTGTGGCACCTCAGTTCAGGGAAGCCAAATCATCACATGGGAGGGCAAAATATGGCTTCATTGTACAGCTGGAAGGTTGCATTACATGTCTGGTTCTAAGTGGCATAAAACAAAAGTGTCTGAATTGAGATCCAGCTGAACTATTAAAGTGAGTTACAAGTTTCCGGCCAAGTTTATACTGTATAAAGCCTCCAAATTTCCTGGGACCAATATCTTTTAATGCCAACAAGTAAGGCTTTTTTTTGGTCTGTTGTTCCTTCATCAGTCCCTTTGTTACACATTACTGCATCTGTTTGTGTACCTCCTGCACCAGTGATTGCATTGTATGCGATGCCAGGTCTGTCAGGGGAGATTATAGATGTAAGGTGGATGGAAGCCATGGACTGAGAAGTGTGTGTGCACATTTTTGATTGCTAGCTGCACCCTTTGCTTTCCAGCCCACTGCCTCCAGTTTGTGCTCCACTCTTCCCTTTTCCTGACCGCCTCTTTCCCAAGAGAGCTGTTGCAAGCGAGTGAACAAATGTAATGAGAGTGGAAGCAAACTGCAGTCATGGGAGAGCCGTGCCATGCAGAAAGCAAATCACCTATTTTCATAAAGCTTAGAGCTCAATATTGGTGAGAGCTCTGCTGTTGTGCTGAACTTGGTTGAAACTGGTCATGGGGTTTACAAGTTTGCAAGGAGAGAGCACATAGGCCATCTAACTGGACAAATTTCATACTCTTAGAAAGAAAAACTACAGTGTCATCTCCAAATTCAGTAAAAGGAAATGCAAAGCTTTCCTGTAGGTGGTGGGAAGAAACAGCCTGAACATAAAATGTTTCAAAATGTTACCTTGACAACAGTATCTGATCCAGTATCTTCTCAGCATCTCAGAAATGCCCTTTCTCTTGCAGAAATAACCTTTTGTACAGGAATTCATTGTCACACAAACCAATTGACCTTCCAGGGTAAGAAACCTCTTTGCAGGAAGTGTAGAAATTTAAGTGCTTATTTCCAGGTGTAAATATCTGTATGTGCACATGCGAATGTGGATCAATACAATCCCGTACACATACTTGGGCATATGTATTTGAGAACCTGTGTATATGAAGACTGAGAAACAGTTGGGTTTGCTTGTTGTAATTTAAAAAAGAGAGAGAAGAAAAAATTTACTTTGAACAGATATAATTTCTGACACCTTAATTTAATTTAAAATCGGCTTTATTGATTTAATTGAAGGTAATAAGGAATGGAACTTAAACTAAACATAAATAATCCATCCTAGACTGAAGTAGGAATATTGCTCAGGGCTGATCAATAATCTGGTCTTTTAAAGAAAAGGAGAAGGCTTTTTATCAGCGAAATCTTTGCTCAGCTGAAAACAAATTTCACAGAAAAGTATACATGATTGTGGAAAATGCATGTTGTTGTTGAAGAGCCAGCCACACACTTTTGATTTTCACCTGAACACGGATAGCTTTGTGTTTACTTTTTCTTTAAAAAACTCAAACAAAAGAACTACTCCTTTTCCCAACAATATATTCCTTTTTGTCATATTTCCTTGCAGAAAATAAAAAAACAGCTTATTTATGCTGATGTAATTAAATAGCTGCAGGTACAGTGTGGACAGTTCCTGTAAAAACTGAGGTTTTAAGAAGAAGCTCCTTGTGCTGTGGAAGGGAAAAGTGCCTTTCCTGGGGGCTAGAAACAGAGTACAGTTTGTTAGGCAGAACAAGAGAAGGCTTTGCAACGCAAAACATTGCTCATATGGCATGCAAAATCGTGGTTTGTTGTCATGTATAACATAGGCAACCATGGGGCTATAAACAGGATGAGAAGGATGTTGGTGACATGCAGGAGCTTGACAATGTATAACTAAATGCTGCAGGAAAGAGGACTCTAAACTGTGCCACACAGCATGAGCTGGGTGAAGTAGTTGTTAGTTCCTTGGCTTTTGTAATTCTTGATTTCCAATAGGGAAAGATGAGGAGTGGGCTCAAAATACTTTTCGCCCACCTTCCCCTTTGCATCAAGTTTGCCAAGTGCAGAATAAACTTGCTGTCGTCTAGGATAACAGAAGAATTGGTCTGTATCCCCTGCAGGGTGTTTTTCTCCATGGAGCAGGGGGTCTGGGGAGCAGAGGCATCACTGCAATGCTGCCAGCTGCCTCCTCAGACATTCTTGCAAAGTGCTGTACTTTCAGGGCACTGGGAATGGGAGGGTAACAGTAAACACAATTGCATGAGAGCATCTGCATGGGCAAGCAGCAGGAAAGGGAGATCCCGAGGAGGTTTTTGAAAAATGCCAGATATTTTGTAAAAGCCTGAAGAAATCCCTGAACCTTGTGATCAGCACATGGTTCTCCCTCCTCCCCTACTCCTGCAGGGGAAGGGAAGAACATGTTCTCTAAGCCAAGGGGTTTGCATCTGGTGCTACTCTGTGCTTATTTGTGGTTGGATTCCTGCATAAGCAAAAGACCTGCCTGCATGGCGTAAAGGTGCCACTGAAGTGCTTGCCACAGGTAGCAGGGGCACTAGGCTGGGCTAAATGGCCAGCCCTAGAGCTGCTTCACAGGACTGTGGAGGCAAAGTACTCCTTGAGCCCTTTCCATCACTGAGAATGTCCCTCCAGGCACTGCAGGGTAGGGATGTCTCCCTCTGTTTTGCATGCTGACAGCCCATCTGGAGGATGTCCAGAGTCTGCTGCTTTTATAGTATATGTTGGAGGTCTAGTGGGGAAAAAAAGGTGAAATGACAGAAGTTAAAGAAGGGAGAGAGAACTAGGAAAGCACAAGGAGAGGCTGGATTAAGAAGTGAGCTATCGTGGGGCATATAGTGGAAGTAGGGAAGTACATAATGTAAGAAAAGTATTAGTTAAAAGAGGAATTGCTATGTTGAGACTTTTTCTTCCCCTAGGCTTTAAAGTGCTTTAAAAATGGCATGTTTCAGCTCTCAAGGCTGTTAATAAATAGCCATAGTTACAGCACTATCCATGTGCCTCTGCTTTAGCAACTTGCACTTATGTCTGGGCCATAAAAATCCAGTGTTGCTTGGCAGAAAATTGTCCCAATGAATGTTGGCTCAGCATGTGGGCAGAGCTGATGGTTTTTAGAAAGACAAAGAAAGCTGTAGCGCTATTGGTACTTTCAGAATGAATCTCAGATGTAATAAAATAGATGTAGCTGCACTTTATTCTTGATTTATATTGTGGTAAAGGGGACCACCCCTTGCTAGTTTTTGCCTGCCCAAAAGAACATAGATTTGTTTAGGAATCTCAAACATGCACAGTGTTACCCTGCTCTCATATTCTCACATCACTCATGGAAATGTGACAGAATTTGGCGGTGTTCATGATATAGGCCATAGAGAAAAAGGGGGTGATTCCCTATGCAGCCAGTCAAAGCTTGTGTCATTGATGTTGGGTCTTGCCCTGAGAAGGGCCTGGACCTGGTCCTGCCTCTTTATATCACTTGCAAATTCCTTGAATTGGTTTCCTACCATCTCTAGTAAACAGCGGTCCCAGGACAGCGCTAATCTCATGGGTATTCCTGGCCTCTGGGTTTCTTCAGCAAACAAAACAGTTATTCTTTTTGCTGCATTCCTCCTAGCAGTAAAAAGACCAGTGTGCTGTGGAAAAACCTATTGACACACTGGATACAGGAAAGGCCTAGAGCTCAGGCTGGTGTGCATTTGATTATTTTCTCTGTTTTAACTGCTCTGTGGATTTTCTTCTCTTCCTTTTCTCCTCTTAAGGTTAATGCAGGTAAGCCTGAAGCAATCTGTGGACATGTACCTGAGAAATTTGAAGGTTGCAAGGACCTGCCAGGTTGAGACATGTGTTTGGCCAGGTTCTCATTTGCAGTGACCTGTACTTGTGTATCCCAGACATGTCTCAGCTTCTTGTTGCCACCACCGCTCTGCCCCAGTTATTGCAGTAAGTGTGAATGTTGCTTGTGGTGTTGCAAAGAAAGCAAGTATTACATTGTGCTGTGGCTGCCCCACTCACCCTTTCAGTGTCCCTGCAGCCAGTTCACCAGTGGCAGTCCTGCAATGTCCCTTCAGGCTCTGTTGATGTATGTGTTGAAGCAACAGGCATGCTCGCCTCCAGCCTAACTACCTTGTTCTGAGTTCCTGCAGCGTCTGTCTTTTTATGGAAATAAGCACCTCATTAAGTGAAAACCTGTTTAGGCCACAGATGCATGGACAAGTTTGGCAAGTCTGGCTGCAAATATATGATACTACTTTTGACAGTCATTTAGTCCCAACGGTGACAACTTAGACCTGTAGTCAGTAGGAACTATATTTCTCACATTTTTGGGTACCTCCCTTTTGATGCATGGCTTGCTGATGCTTTGTACATTCATGTGATATCCCTGCCCATTTGTAAACACAAGCTGAAATGTGTTTTACTCTGGGTTTACCTTTTGGGAGGCCTCTGTCAGCAGCCCTAGAGCTCGGCTTTGTTACCTCATGTGGGCTGTGTCCTTCTTTAAGCAGACCTGCCGATTCTAGTTGAAACCAAAAGGTCTTTAAAGAGATCCTGTTTGGGAAGACTAAGCACAGTTATTCTTCAATATGTTTTTAAGATCAGTTTTAGCTCAGTATGCTCCAACTTCATCAAATTCAGGCTGTTTTATGCACAGACAATAGCTAATGTGTATTTTTCCCACTTAGAGTTACCACGCCTACTGGATGCCAGTGTTATGAGCACTGCTGTCATGGGCATCCAGGCAGCAGGCTCTGGGTGGATATTCACAACATGCAGGGATAACACTGCTCTTACATTAAACTCCCCATGCAAACAATGCTCAAGGAAGTCATTAATACTCAACTTTGAGTAAAGAGAAAACTGAGAGGTAGTAGCATGGGGACTGTAGTGTGTAAATGTGTCCCCTGAGAGACCTTGTGCCTCAGTCAGAGGCTCCTTCCTGAGCCAAAGGTGTCAGGTCCCTAAATGCCACAGTAAAGCCAAACTTTCCCAGTAGATACAAGCTTTTTGCTGACTGCAGACTGGGCTGTGAACAGGATGAAAAGATTTCAGTGTAATTGCTTTAGGCCTTTTTCCAGAGCACTGGCTTGGGACAGAGACAGGAAAAAATCCCGTCAGGCAAAAATCCAGGATGAAATAACATCCAAAAAAGACTTTTGACAGGAGACCAGGACAGTCCCAACAGTCCTTGTCTGTTCCAGCCAAAAAGGGATGCCAGGTCACCGTCAGCTGATGTAACTGTTGCTTTATTGGAATTATTTATGTCTGGTATTACTGAATGGCTATGATACCCTCACCAAGGGTAGAACCTTATTGTATGCAAAGTATTTTTGCAGACACCTCCACATTGGATGATCTAAGATGACCATGAGTGTGAACAAGCAACTATTATTATTCTCTTTAATAAATAGGAAACTCATGAAGAGGGTCTCTAAATGAGCTGCCTAAAGTTACATTAGAATTGTGTGTTTTCAACACTGCTGTCTAGCTCAACACCGGTTGAGCTAGCTAAACTTGTAGAGTTTTATATTGGAAAGCCTGGGTCTCTTCAGATTGATCCTGACTGTCATGTTAGAGGTGATTAAAAATGCAAATTGGAATAATAGAATAATAAAATAAAGACTGGCAAACTGCCAGGATGAGACTGTATTGTATTGTGTTTTGTAGGTGCTTGGATAGGACATTGTTACACTACCTGGAGCTTGTAACATTACACTAGCTTTGTGTCAGGTGATTAGATGTTAACAGAATATGGCACTAACATTTTAACAGATTTACCAGGGAGAATCTAGGCAGCTATAGACCAGTAAACCTGACCTGAGTTCTGAAAAAAGTAGACAGTATAATGAAAAATATGATCAGAAGGACATGAAATATATGAGAAGAGTAAATTATCACTTTTACAAAGGAAAGGTATGTTTTGCAAACCATTAAGGTTCTTTGGAGTCAGCAACCCAATAATATTGAATATGTGGATTTTCAAAAAGAAGTGGATTTTCAAAAGCTCAAGGTACCTAAACTGCCATGGCAGGAAAAAAAAAAAGAGGGTGGGGGGTAGGAGGGTGGTGTCCTTTCAGGATTAAATGGTTGATTAAAATACAGGAGGAAAAAAAGGAGTCACAAAGGAATTCTGCAGGGTATGTGATGAGATCTTGGCTATTCACCATGCTTATATGATCTAAAAAGGAGGGCAAACAGTGAGGAGACTAAATTAGAAGATAATACAAAAGTGTTCAAATTAGCTGAAAAGGAACCATATTGTAAAGAACCACGGAAGGATCTGAGGTATCTGAGTGAGCAGACAGTAAAGGGACAGATTAAATCCCATGCTGAACACATGAAGCACTGCCAAAGAGAAAAATAACTTTTGGCCAAGTGGTTTATAACAAACAAAAGAAGTACTTTTTCATACCATACATAATTAAATTATGGAATTGGTTCTTACAGGGATCTGTGGATGCCAAGAATGTAAATAGGTTAAAGTAGTGACTGAAGTCAAAGGAAGTGAAGAAGTTAAAGGAAGAAAGGAGTAAAAGGAGGATGCCTCTTGACTTTGGAAGTCCCAGACATGTGCTGATGATATACTGGTTTACACAGAGAACGATGTGGATAGGCATTGTGTCTCTGTCCTGTTCATATCCAGGAAATGGGGCCTATTGCCAGAGACAGCATGTAAAGAATTAGGAAGATGTTCTAGATCCAGACCCGTGATTTAATAAGAGCACAAATCAATCAGTGAATTGACTGTAGCTTGGAGAGGAGATAACGCTAGTCTTGTAACATGTCTCGCCTCAGATGCAGGCTGGAGCATCCCTTCTGCTTCACTATACTCAGGGTGATGCTGTTCAAAATCTTGTTATATTAGCCCTATGTCTGAACCTCCTCTGAGTTTGAACACAGTCCTAAAAGCTAAACAAAATCAGCGAGGGCCCAATTTTAAAAGGATTTCAGCTGACAACTGGCTATCAAGTGATGTCCTACTGTAAAAATAGAGCTAGTAGGTATTAATCCTTTGACTAATCAAGATGTGTACTGTTGAAAAGAATCTTTGCATCCCTCCAAATTTTCTTTTTCAATGTGAGGAAAAATGATGTGTTTAATATGCTTATTTGTAAGCCATTGATATGCTACTCCTGATATATACTTTCATGTCACTGTTTATATAGTGAATCCTACATTGAAGCTTGACCCTAGAGGAGGATCACTAAGCTACATCCTGTAGTTATATTCTCCTCCACAGTAAGGTATGAGGGTTTGTATAATTGTGCTTCCAGATGGATAGTCCAGTCTTCAGAGGTGCCCAAGTATTTATTGTTGAACTAGAGAGTAAGTGAATGTCAGACAGAATACTAGAAGGGCAAATCTTCACACTGTATAACCCAGGAGATTCAATCAGGAGAGAATGGAGAAACAGCATGGCTCTAAGAGCATGTCAACCTCAGCTGTAAAATCTCTTTAGTAGATGGAAGGCCTCATTTTCCAGTGTGACTAATCAATTTTGTGCCGGTGCAAATCTGTTGGCCTCACGGGAAACTCTATTTATGGATTCAAGTTAAATTTTTCAGGCTGAACACTTTTTTCCTGGCTGCACTCATGAAGTAGGGGAGTCGTTGATCCCTCTCTCTATTCAACAGATAGCAGTCAGCGTGCTTGTCTGTGATACGGGAACCTGAAATTCAAATCTCAATGTTCCCTTGCATTTAAGAGGGTGCCCTCACCTCTGGAGCTGTGGGTTCTTCCTTCAAACTTCTTCTGTTTCACTCCCAGTCTCCTCTGTGCCTGTTTTTTCACTCTGTAGAAAATGTTCCTTGAAATTAAGATGGAAGTCCATATCCTACTTCTCAGGGGGCATCCAATTTATCATGAAATTATAGTCATTTTCTTTCCCTTTGGTTTCTGATTATTTAAGTATGTTATAGCAAAATGGAACACCAGTAGGATAAATTCAGACAAATTCTATATATGTATCATGTTGCCTTCCCTTCTGAATACCGTATAAAACATTATTCAGGGAATATCCAGAAGTGAATTCCCAGCCCCCTGGGTTACTGACTAATCAGAGATACTTGTTCCACCTCACTGGTTTAGTAGATGGGGCCTAAGACTAGCCCTTTATTTTCATTGCTTTTTGCTAAATGCCTTGAGTAGGATCTGTTTTGTTGTTTTACTTTATATTCATTGAACTAAACCTTAAAACATTTAAATTATACCTGGACTGATCTGCAACTTCTTTTTTGATTTGACTGCCAAACCAAAACCTCAGCTATTTATTTAAACCAGAATAGAACTGAGACACAAATTAATCTGTTTACTGGTACCAGGCTTTTCATAATATACAGTGACTACCCATACCACCATTCAGTAAGTTGCCTCGTCAACGTCACTTCCCATAAATTTGCCATTGTAAATGTTAACAAAGCTTAACATTTCTTTTTCTTGATATATAGCTTTTCATTCTATTTCAGCTAATCGGCAGTACTTTAAATGAGTCCTTCTAGTTCAGTAAAGTAAATGGGAGCTACGCATAACTCTACTGTATTCAACATTATTTAATACCTTTCAGTAAATGTCTTTGCTGCAGTAAAATCTATTTGCATGCTAATGATTTTGCCTGCTACAAGTTGGCTGCATTCTTTTTTTTCCCCCAAAGGAGTGAAGTTAACCTATTTGCTTCAATCCAAGCAGCCATAAGTATGTATATTCACAGGTCTTTATATGATATAACTCTTCTTACTCCACTGCACATTGCCAGTTGCCGGAATAGGTCACAGCCTTGGGATCTTGCTGCTTCCACAGCTGCTGCCGGACTCTCATTTAATGCAACTCATCTGTCCCAGAGGTTGTAGCCATTACTCTCAAGGGCCAAACTTCTGTACTTTTTCATGGTCTTGTCACTTCGACAGTAGCAGCAATATTGCTGCCTCCTCTAGGGAAGTCTACTGAGCAGCTGCAGGTCTGGTACAACCCTGCCAGCCTCCTGAGCAGCATAGACTACTGTGTGCATCTTGTCCCTTAATCCAAGTTCCTGCACTGGCATCCTCTTTGCTTTCCAGAGCAGCTCGCTGAATTGCAGAGGAACTCGATAATCAGAGTGCTGATAAAACTGGTGTGTCTGCCATTCTTGTGGCCGTTGCCGCTGCATTTGCATTCAGTCCACATGTTTTAGAACTGCTGGTTTAACCCATTTTTCAAAATACTGATTTTCAGGTAAAAGAATCAAAACCACTGTTTCTGTGAAGAACATGTGCCTGCAACAGTAACGACCATTTAAACTTTGATTAAATTAATAAGTGATGAGATGCTCAGATTACTGAGGTCCCACTGATAGAGACAGGGTTATTTTTCTCATATCCCCTTCCCTGCTGGATATTTTCACCCTGTTTATTCCCAGATCCAAATTCTCATGGACTGATGGTAGGACGTTCTTAGAGGAAAGTCCCACTTCTGCAATCAGTTCTGCCTGGTAGGTCACTGGACCCCAAAGCTCAGCTTTGTATCAGTTTCCTTCCCATTGTAAGACCATGCCAAACTATTGCAATGGTGGGGACTACAGAAATTAGACACTTGCAGAAGAATACTTTCCAGACACAGTAACTAAGAGCATTATCACTCATTGCAGGGTGCTGCCGTTGTTAAGTGCCTCCCTGAAATTATGAGAGGAGTTCATAATCTAGTCCAGGCAATCACAACACAATGGACATGATACTGGATTCATAAGCACAAAGAGATGCTGTCCCTGACAATCTACAGTGATGGAGTCCTGGTCTCATGGTGATGAGCCTGGCATCCTTTGCCATAGCTAAGACAAGAAGAACAGAACAAAGGCTGGCTTTGAGAATTGGCGTTTTTATGCATGCAAAACAAATTTGACTTCTACTTCAGCAGGCAAAATAGGCATTAATTCTACCAGCAAATCTATCTGGCAGCAGGCACTTACAGAGCTCCCTAAAGAATGCTAATTTTTTATCTGGGTGTCAGTGGCCCTGCTAAGTGGCCATGTAAGTTTTTCAAGAGTCATAGCCTGCCATTATTATAGACTTAAGTTTTCAGGCTCTTAAGAAAAGAATTGTGTCACAGTTCTTTGTGGTTTAATTTATTACTGAGTAATACTAGCCTAGTAAGAATCTGATACTTATCTTCTAGCTGTAGTTGACTTTGTGGCCCTAATTTTAAGATGGGGGTTAACAATGGGTTGTTCACTTTGTTCATTTCTTCAGGGCATAAATAATCCAGGGAACACAAAGACAAAGCAGAATCTCTGACTCCCCCCTCCTATTGGTGTAACTTACTTGAAATCACTGATAGGTTCCTGATTAGTACTATCACAAGGATGAAGAGACTCTGTTCCTGACCAGTGAAATGAATGCAGTTCCCCTGTTCACACATTTCAGGACCTGTATGAGGTCAACTGAGCTAGGCACCCTGGTTTTCCCCCTCTTCATATTTCTTGACCCCAGCTGAAGAACAACAGTCTCACTGATTCACTAGGTTGCCTGGGAGTAATGTAATATGCCAGCTGCAGACAGAGCTGACACCTACCTGATAACACCTTGTCTTAATATGGGGAAAATCATTATTGCTGGATGTCAGAATTAACGTGCCATTTGAAAGCCATTTATATTGTTTCCTAGCCTCTGTGCACTGACTATGCAGCTCCATTGGTCCTGCTCCTGCTCTGGTCTGCTTTGATCTCACTGGTGGATTTTTCTCCTGACATTAGGAATATCAAACTCAAGAGGAATAGACTCCACAAACTTTTCAGGCTGCTGTTTCCCAGCAAAATCATGTGCTGGCAACAGCTCAGACAGAGCAGGACAGAGCCAGCCCCAATGAATGCTGGTATTGTTATTTTTGACAATCTTTTTGTAGCTGTCTGAAAGAAGAGAAAAGATAAAGTTGAAATGTTAATTGTTTCCAAGAAAAGCTGCTAAGGAGAGTTTCTTGGCTTGGCACCTGAGGACATGTACAAGGCTTTGCCAGGCAATGCAAGCTATTTTGAAACCTGTTTGGTTCTTTGTTGTTTTTCCTTTTCCCCTGAGATATAGCTTGACAAAAAAACAGGCCTCACACAGAAAAGACATGCAATCAGAGGACAAGGTGAGAGCCAGGAACCCTCTACCCATACTCTGGCACTACTCCCCTCTCTGGTGTTAGCACATCCCTTTGGTTCAACATGATGATCTTCTATAATGGGGCTGTACAATGGGAATAATCATACTTAATGAGCTAGGCTTGGATAATGGATGTGCTTTCCTCGCTTGCAGAGACACGGTGCAATCATCAGCCTGAATGTGTCTCTAGGAGGGCTGCACTTGCTAACCTCTAGGGCAGGGTAGGTAGTAACTCTCCACCACGGGCAGTGGATGTTCCCTTGTCCTCACTTCTGATTTGAGTTAGTTGCTGTGGCTCTGCAGAAAATGTGCAGATCAGTTTGTGTGTAGGATGTGCTACATTAGAGCTATCTGTCCCTGCAATTTTCACTGGCTTACTCCATCTGCCATCCATGGACACCTTCTTCTTCTGGAGGGGACGAGGGGCCCTGTTTAAATAGGTGAGATACAAGACCTCAACTATAAATATCTTGAGGCATCCTCATGGCAGCCTTCAACTAGTGGATCACAGTCTGAATGGTCAAAGAACAGGACTCTGGATTTCTCCAAAGGGATCAGAGAAGATATTCAGAGCAAGACTAGTGGGGCAAGAGGGGTTGGCAAAGCGGTATAGGAAAGTGAATATTGTTACCATAGCTGCTTTTTGAGACAATGACTCTTTACTCTGTCCACCTGCCCCCCCTGTGACCTTCTAAGTTTTAGTACAATGTTTATGTTCTGAAATAATTAAAATTTGAAAAAATCATTAGAAGGAGATTCTTCATGCTGTTTCTCTCACCGGACTTTGTTTTCCCATAAGCATCATATGAATTTTGTGTCAAATCTGAAAGCAAAGTGAGGAGTTTTGCCTTCTTTTGAAAACAAAGGAATAGAGGCTGCATCACTTTGTTCCCCTTGGCAAGTCAAAAAGAAATCTATGGCAGGGGGCTCACTTAGCCTAATTTTCAATCCTCTCATGAAACACACATGACAGTTACATAATTAATCTAATTCCCCTTACCTGATTTTGGGTAATTCATTGCCTCTTCTCAAAGAAAAGCAAACACTGAAGAAGTAAAGATTAATAATAATAAAACGTGGCTCAGGACAGACCACATCCTTGGTCAATTATATCAGTTCTAGCTGGAGAAGCAAAACTTGATGGCCTAACACACAGCCACCCGTAAAAATCCCTTGTAGCTACTTCCATGGCAGTCACCATTCTTATTAATGTACGGGGATGTTTCTCCTTACATCTTCTGTCTCATCCTATTCTCAGCCAACCATGTAAGCAAGTGCTTCTGTTGAAAAACTAATGGCGAGGATTGCTCATGGCCTTTAAATTAGGCACAGACTTAAGCTCTTGCTTGGCCTTGCAGTGCATACTACTTTGCAAGACCAACCTCTAGCTGCTCTGTTGTTTCCTCACATTATGGGTCTTGTGTGGGCTGCTAGAAAGCTAAACAGCTCTGCATGTGATTCACTGACAGTGTGATTTGCATGAGTGTCTGATTAAAAATAATAAAGCCTTTCCTTGCAAGCATCACCCCTTGTCCATTCAATGCAACAAGAAACTAAGATGACATCCTTGACTTTGCCTCATACTTAGGTTTTAATAAGGCTGGAGATGTGTGAGTATCAGATTAGTTCTCTGTGAGAACCAAACAGCTTTTTCCTGAGGGCCCTTGACCTGCTTCCAACCATAGTAAATAATGTAGTCTTCAGATGACAAAACTAAGTCTTGTCCTTTATGCATTAACAGTTCTGCTTTGGCCAGGGCTTATCCTCTTTTACCTGGTTACAGTAATGACTCCAGATTCTGGGAACTTCTCAGGAAGGCTGTGATAATTACTGACAAAGATGCTTTTATTTAGAAACCAGTTTCCTCGAAACCATAAAAGCATTTTTTGGACTCTGTAACACAGAACAAACAGATAAATTTGGAGCTTGTTTATTAAGGCCAGAGCTTAATTCTGACTGCTCCATTGTAAAACAATGTATACCACAAGGCCTGCACTGAAATTAGTTTACAGCTAGGAGCTGATTTTCCTTAGGCTATTGACCAGTTCAGCATTTGCATCATACAGATGCATATAACTCGATGCAAGGAAGGCAGAGATTATCTCTACAGAGACAACGTTGTCTCTCAACCTGCACCCCAGCTCTGCAACACACCACATCTGATGCCTGGAAATTACAACAAACTAAATATATCTGATGTCAGCAGTGCTCCCAGTGATCTTGCTGCACTAGTTTGTCATGCTTTGTGGTGTGCATGCCTCAAACAGCATTCAACAGATAAGTAGCAGAGTCCATGAATAAACAAAAGGTCTTACTGACAGTGCATCCCTGTGGTAGGCCCTGAAGATGTGACTCAAGTTATCTGGGGTTCTGTTATTTCTCAGTCAGCAACTGACTTCAGCCTTACTCTACAGGATTTTGCGTAGATGTTTCACCACACAGCTCGTAGCATGTCCACAAAGATCTTCTTTCCCATGGAGGAAATAAGCAGAGTACCAGTGTGCTTGCTGTGACTCTTGGTGTGCATCTCTTCACAGCACCTGCTTGGGTGGATGTGGTTGACTGTGCCCTTCATGTATCCTAGTGACAGAATCCACTTCACAACATGTTTGCTGTTGAGGGACTCATCCATTGAAGTGCATGGAAAGACTTTGACTGCCTTGTGTGGGCTTTGTATCAGGTCCTGGATTACTAATTTTACCTGAGGTAGTGGGAGGGAGCAGGAGGCTGCTATTTTTTGATTGTTGCTACAGGTTTCTTAGGTCAGTGAATCTGACTTGGCTGTGGAAGGCATATTAATAGAGAGGTGGTGCAGAGGGCTCTGGGGGACAAAGTTTTATCTTGTGTGTATATGTAATGTATTATTAAAAACCTTAGTTCATGCAGTGTTCTCCAGGTTTTGCTTTCCATGGTTGTCTGAGATTTCTTCCTAGTTTCCTTCTCCAGACAGAAGTTTCTTAAGGCATTACCTCTTCCATGAATTGTTTGGTCCAGCAGCCTTATAAGCAATGAACTACTTGCTCCTTGTTAGTGGCTAGATACTTGTCTGTGAATGGAGAAGTCCACCCTGCTATGAGGTACACAGCTTCATCAGCTGCAGGGACAATTAGCACTATACCATTTATACTGGCATAACAACACTGACGCCTGCAGACAGACGATGTGCAGCTAGTGCTCTTTTTCATACAGATCTTAGGTGATGGGCCTGATGGATGCTGTAGCTGACCAGGTGCTGTAGCTGATCTTTGCAATCAGCAGAGTCTTAGTTTGTTTTTTAGCACCCCAGAAGATTTATACTCCATGCACAGGGATTCCCCTGGCTTTGGTCAGCTTTGACATCAGTGGTTTCTATGAAAACTATTTGTATGTTGGAAAAAACACAAGGAAATGCTTTTGTGATGTCAAGAACTACTACTCCCACTCCAGGCAGCCTCCCAGGTCCTTCCCTCTTGCCAGAGGTTAGCTTTCTTCACCTGGGAACTTCCCCAGCACAGGCAGTTCCTCTAATGCCACAAGACTGATGTTACATCTTGCATTAACTCTTCTCACTTGCTCAGGGTAACAGGGAGACTCAGTAGGCAGTGCTTGTCCATCAGTAGAATTGTGAGGTCCTTATGTCCTACTTTCTGTGGAGAAATATATTTGCACCAATAATGCTTGTATGTGCCTCCTGTCTCTGTGGACCTCTGAACACATGTTTGTAAGAAATACTGTGCATTGAGATAAGACATAGGGGGCAAAGAAAGGACCCAGAGGGCCCATGAAGGTCACCAGCAGTTACTGGTGCTGTGTGATAGCTGGCTGGTCTGTCTGGAGCAAAGTGGGGGGTGTTAGACTTCCTCTCTGAGGACAGTGGTTCTTTTGGCTCTGTTTCTGCCTTTAGCTTCAAGCAAGGATTAATATGTGGTTACAGATGCTTCTGTTCCTGCCCCCAGCAGAGCTTTGCATTGTCATTCAAATCAGCTTTCCCCAGTGCAAGATCCTCTTGGGAGTGTAGCAAAACAGCAGTCTGCTCTGCCCTGCAAGTCTTGGAGGGCTTTGGACCAGTCAACACTTTGCAGGAGCAATTCAGCACCCCAGAAGATCTAATCTCACTGTAGAAAATGTCAAAAGTAAAGGAAGCTCTGGCTTGAATTTCTACAGACTAAATGGGTAGATAATGGAAGCAGTATTTCCAGCAAATACGGTGGGCATGGCAAATGATAGGATGTAACTGACACCTGCCATCCTACCCTCCACCACTGCAGCTGGCCACCTGCGTGCTCTTAGTCCACCCATGGTGGCCTAAAACATTCTTTCCCCTTTCATCTGAATTTCACCCATTTTTCTTCTTGCAAAATAACTGTATAAAGACTTTGAAAAATTTCATACTCCAAAATACACAGTAAGTGTTTGATACAGGTTCATTTTAGCTGTGTAAAGGCAATTGGCCAAGACTTTTCTTTTTCTTTGCATCACTGGTTGTTTATTGTCAGTGCGGGACGTTGGACAGTGAGGGCACATGGTACTGTTTTTGCAAACAGACTGGCTGCCTCTGTAACCAGGATGCTGTTGTGGAGGTGACTCTATAAACATTTATAACCTGAGCTAACTCATGAGCCATTCTGGAAATATTCTTGTGAATTAGATCTTGCTAGTCTAAACAGTGCAGAAAGCAAAAAGAGAAGATTGTGAAAACTCTCAAAGCAAACTTGTGGTAACACAGGCAGTTTCAATGAATATTAATGAAGATGTCTCTTTTTATTACAATTTTAACTCTAATTCACACTTCAGCCACATTCAACAGAAGAGCAGTTATACAGACCTGTCAAAGAGAAACATCTTTAAAACTTCCTTTATTTTGTGAAATAGACACTTTTGAAACTTAGCCATGTGATTTGTTGCTGTTGGCTAAATTCTTGGTGTATCCAAGTTAATTATTCTGTAAGTTTATGGAAAACTACTGGCATATACTGTGTATTGAACCAGAAAGTTGCAATTTTTCTACAGCTGTTATAAGAAAATGAAGACACATCTCTGAGGGGCAAATATGTTTGGAGGTTTGAGAGTATTATGGTTACTGATCTGTGGCTTATTTACAAAAGATGTCATACAATGAAATCCCCTTCTGTGCAGTGAAATTTGTAGGAAGGATTTTGCAAGGAAGTCAAAGTAGTAGCAGGGATTTTTTTTTTTTTTTGAAAGCTGATGACTCCTAGTGTGAAACGGTCATTGTACAAAAAGTTGAGAATGGATGCTGATCTTCCAGCTTTTACATTTTTGTCATTGGAGGAATTAATCTGAATAATGATGGAAATACTGAAATAATATTTGAAAAAAACTTTAGGTTGTCTACAGTGAAGTGACTACAAAGGCCTTATTTACACCCAAGTACTGTAAAATGCATCACAACCATGCCTTAAAAGCTCCTAAGGTTTTTTAGTATGTAAACATGTAGCAGAATTAGATTGCTTTCTGGGGGGCTAATTCCAAGTTTACTGCTTGAGTGGATGGGAACTAATGACTTAATTCTGAAAGAAATTCAGATGGCTTTTCACTATTTCTCTGAGGGGCCAGCTGATGACCTGTGACAATCTGCAACTGGAAAGGTGTGGGCTTGCTCTGCTGCAGTCTTACAGTAAAGCTCAGCTTGATCAGAGAGTGAATGGATCAGATGGGAACCATCCAGGCCTGAGCTGGGTTGTTGGGCAGGGTTAGAGAGGAGTTACTTCAGCTCTCTACTATAGAAATGAGAGGGGTACACAACTTGCTGGGTGATGCCTACAGCTTGATTTTACAAATTACCACAGCACTCACTGTATTTTATAAGGGATGGGCAGGAAAAGGTTATGGGCTGTAATTTGGACATCTGATGTAAAAGTTTAATTGGGTATCTAAAGCAACTGTGGCAGAAGGTTGGTTGCACAGAGGATCCACGTGATCTGGCAAAGGGCAGCAGAATGCTTACTAAGTGCCTCAATGCTACCAAGTAAGCTCAGTTGTGGCTCCAGAAAGATTGACGTGGTGGAAGGTGTAATGCAGGTGTGAAGGGAAAGGCCAATGAATGTGGACTAGTAAAGATGGAGTTCAGGTGTAAATAGTTGCAAGTGCAGCCAAAGTTGAAAAACCAGCTGCAGGCAGCCTGCAAACTCGCCTACAGTCTGCTGAGACCGTGAACTTCAGCTCAGATAAATCCCTCTACATGGAGGCAAGCTTTCTCTTTTGGGATTGCCGCTTTCCCCTGTGCATGACAAAGTACTTAGAAATTGAAAAGCAAAGACATTTCAGGAAACCTTTTTGCTCCAAAAAGATTACAAGGTATTCCTTGACATAAATTACAGTCTATACTGTCTGCACGCTGCACACATGCTGAAAGAGCACTAACTTGATTGCGGGATGAGCCAAATATTTTTTTGCCAACAAGTGTGTCTTAGGGTCAGCAAAACAAGCAGTGAGAGCTCACAGTTTAGTTGATTTCAAAGCAACCTTTTGCATGTGTAGAAATTGGAATGCTGACCACTCACCTTTGTGTGAGGTAATCTGTGAAGTAACTCCATGCAAGTGTTAGCTAAGTCATTGCACTGTGTGGCTGGAGACAGCGTAATTTCCCAAGAGCTATATGCCTGTTGGGCCAAGAACTGGGGAGAGTATGTATGCTTACTTGTTTTACATGGTTTTGTCCTTCTCTTGATATTCCATTTACTCTGAAGATGACTGAAAATATTTTTTAGTTTCTAAGCACTGTGATAATGATAATGTTATATTGTCCCCAGGCATGCCACACTGTTCAGAAAATAGCAGGTAGTGGAACAATATCTAAGGTCTCTGCAGCAGATACAGCACAGAATGGGAGCTGATGGGCGGCTGATGGGGAATGGCAGAGGAAGGACAAAGGTTGCTTCACTAGAAGGATGATCCTATCCAGCAGAGACAAAGGACCAACTTGCAGAAGGGTTTGTTGAGGTGAGTTTCCACCACTCTCAGTGCGGGGGGGGGCTCCACCATGTTGGGGAAAGCATGGGGTTCAGGCAACCTGAGTGCAGTTGAACATGGGAAGTACTTTCCTACTCTTAAATCTCTTCACTCCTACCTGAAAGCTGCTTGTGACCTGCACTGATTTAAGTTGCTAGCTGTTACTCAGAAAATATTCTGCACGGAAATCATTTACATATAGCAATTAGGGTGTTGACAGTAGCAAGGGTTCTTATGTATGTATGTAGCAGGGTGGATACATGGCCCAGTAACACCAGGAAAATGCACTGAGCTAAGATGTCTTGAAACGTTTAAGGCCACTCTGGGTAGAAATGCTCACTTCACCTGTCTGTTAGATACCTGCATTAAACCAGGTAGAAAGTTCTGCAATAATACTTTAGGCTTTAGAAACAACAACAACAGCCACTAGCACAGAGGAAAAACCCTTCCTGAATGCTTCATTGCCCTCTTCCATGGAAATGGGGCTTCTTTCATTGAAAACAAGGTAGTGACAAGCTTATGGGGGGAAACATCCATCTTTCCCACTCCCAGCACTGATAAGTAAGTGTTGAGCAGTTTTATATCTTCACCTTTTCCTTCAGACCTTCTGTGCCACAAAAGTGGGGGTGTGACCTTTTCTTTCACAGGGTTCATTGATTTCCACACTTGTTAATGCAGGTCTTTCCTCTGCCCTTTGACACCAAATTAAACTTTCATTCCAATGAAGGTGGAAGAACTGCTGAGTGGGGGTTCTGCTGAATGCTCAGTGAGATCTTCTGGGAGTCAATTACACTGCAGGTCTCTTGTCCTCGCAGCTCATTAAATCCCATCCCCCTCCCTGGTCTGCTATTTCCAGCTAAAGACAGCTTGTCCCCAAGCGGCTGCTATCTTTCCTAGCTAATAACTGCAGCTTGCCTGCTCCTTTTGCTTTTTTACAGGGAAAGCCTCTCTTGCTGATAGCAGCTTGATTTGCATGCTGTCAGAAAAGCTTATCAGCATTGCCATGGAAGACAGTAAAACAAACCAGTCAATTAGACATGTACAGCTCATTTTCATTCTTGTGATTAGTTAATAACATTAGCAAACAGAAACCAGCTTCAAACTTTGTACTTTTAAAAGGCAAAATGAACAGCCTATTAGTAATTCCAGGCAAATAATAATAAAGAGATCAATGGCAGGCATGTAATTCATCACAGTATTTAAATGGGTTTAAATACTGTGCTAATCTCAAGACTGCTCAGGAAGCCTTTTTTTTTAAATATTACAGGGGAAAAAAGTAGGCAGAGGGAGACAGTCTTTCCATCTCCAGAAAGTGAAACAGAAAGTGTTTCATCAGGTCAAGTTTTTATCCACAGCAGTTTTATTACATGCTGTCCTCTCACCCCTCTTGTCTAACTGCTGAAGCACTCTGTGCTAGGAGCAAAATTCTCCTAGTTCAGCAGCTTCTGCCTGCACTGCACAAATGAGCAGTGCCATAAGGGTCCTTGCTCTCACAAGCAGAAAGCAGTGATCCTTGCTGTATTTCCAGTTTTGTTAAATCTCAAGTGACCTTTCTGAGTCTCATTAGCTGCTTTGATGCAAACACAGGGCTCCTAAGCATTGAAGGTGAGCTTACATTTACTGATTCTCCTCCAGACTTTGCCTCAGACATGGGTTCTCATGGCTGTGGGAGTTTGGTTCCTCAGTTGGCTGATGGGTCAAGCTCAAAGGATTATAATAAATGGGGTTACATCAGGCTGGAAGCCTGTCACTAGTAGGGTTCTGCCGGGATCCATCTTGGGGCCGGTACTCTTTAATCTCTTTGTTAAAGACTTGGATGCAGGACTTGAAGGAATACTAATTAAGTTTGCTGATGACACAAAACTGGGAGGAGCTGTTGACACTCTTGAGAGCAGACAGGCCCTGCAGAGGGATCTGGACAGAGTGGAGAGCTGGGCAATCACCAACCATACGAAGTTTAACAAGGGGAAGTGCTGGATTTTACACCAGGGGGACAACAACCCTGGATGTACACACAGACTGGGGAACTAGAGGCTGGAGAGCAGCTCTGCAGAGAGGGGCCTGGCGGTCCTGGTCAATGGCAAGCTGAACATGAGCCAACAGCGTGCCCTGGCAGCCAAGAGGGCCAACCGTGTCCTGGGGTACAACAAGCCCTGCGTTGCAGCTGGTCGAGGGAGGGGATTGTCCCACTCTGTTCTGCACTGGTGCAGCCTCACCTCGAGAACTGTGTGCAGTTCCGGGCACCACAGTACATTAGGGATATAAAGGTACTAGAGAGTGTCCAGAGAAGGGCCACGAAGCTGGTGGAGGGTTTAGAGGAGAAACCCTAAAAGGAGTGGCTAAAGTCACTTGGTTTGTTCAGCCTGGAGGAGAGGAGACTGTGGGCAGATCTCATCGCAGTCTACAGCTTCCTCACCAGGGGAGGAGGAGGGACAGGCACTGATCTCTTCTCTCTCGTGACTGATGACAGGACCTGAGGCAATGGCAGGAAGATGTGCCAGGGGAGGTTTAGGTTGGGTATTAGGAAAGAGTTCTTCACCCAGACGGTGGTGGAGTGCTGGAACAGGCTCCTCAGGGAGACAGTCATGGTGCCAAGCCTGATGATGTTCAAGAAGCACTTGGACAATGCACTCAAAGATATGGTGTGAATTTGGAGTTGTCCTGTGCAGGGACAGCAGTTGGCCTTGATGATCCTTGGGGGTCCCTTCCAACTCAGGACATTCTATTCTATTCTATTCTATTCTATTCTATTCTATTCTATTCTATTCTATTCTATTCTATTCTATTCTATTCTATTCTATTCTATTCTATTCTATTCTATTCTATTCTATTCTATTCTATTCTATTCTATTCTATTCTATTCTATTCTATTCTATTCTATTCTATTCTATTCTATTCCATTCTATTCCTTTCTATTCCTTTCTATTCTATTCCTTTCTATTCCTTTCTATTCTATTCTATTCTATTCTACTCTATTCTATTCTATTCCTTTCTACTCTACTCTATTCTATTCTATTCCTTTCTACTCTACTCTATTCTATTCTATTCATGCTGTGGAAATGGGAAGGACTCCAGCACTACATTTCCTAAATGAATTTTATTCGAGCCTATTCTCTGTATAGTATGGCTGACCACAGGTATCACACAACCACAAGGCAGGGTTTGAAAAAGTTGTAAGACCAGCTTGAAATCCTGACATTCCTTTTGTATTTAAAATGTTCTGAGGTGTTTTACTTGTCTTCTAGGAAATCAGTTGTCTTTCATGATAACATTTCCAGACTGTTTTCACACAGGCTTTTCTTGTAAACAAAAAATGAAATTCTCCCAAAATCACATGGCTTCAGGAACCTTTAAGAAATGTAGTAAACGTACCCATGAGAAAAGACCTGGTGAGGAGGGATATATAAACTTCAATGCTTTATCTCTAGGAGTAATCCTTTTACAAAGTCATTACAAACCTGCATTTATAAGTATAATATACCAACCATTTTTTAAGATGATCCTAAAAAGGAAAGTTCATTCCATGGATACCATTCAAAGGTTTGCCCTTTTCACCAAAGTAACAGGATCCAGGTTATTCCAGCTCTTAAGTGTACCTATCATTGCCATGCCCCAACTTCTTCCATCTCTGGTTCTCTGTAGTAGTACTCTGGATGCTGCCATTTTATACATATCATAAAAATAATGGAATACTCTAGGTTGGAAGTGATGTCTGAAGGTCTCCAGTCCACACCCTGCTGAAATAAGGGCAAACTACAATGTTATACTGAGTTGCTCAGGGTGTTTTCCTGTCAAATTTTGAAAGTGTCCAAGGGTGGAGAATGGAGATCCCACGATGTCTCTGGGCAGCCTGTCCCAGTGCTTAACCACTGTCATGATGAAGAACATTTTCTTTATGGCCATCACTATTCATTGTCCTTTTTACACCTCTGAGAAAAGGCAAGAACTGTCTTCTCTACAACCCTCTTCTCTATACCACTCATTAGGTAGCAGAAGACAGTTATTAGAGTCCTTTTCTTTTCTCCCCACTTCCCTTAGCCTCTCAAATGTCATATGCTCCAGCACCTAATCTTCTTAGTGGCCTCTCTCCGGACTTAATACCAAAACTGAACACTACTCCACATGCAGCCTCATGAATGCCAAACAGAAGTGAATCATCATTTCCCTTGACTGACTGGTGATATTCTTGCATTGTTGCAAGAACTTAGTGCTGATTCATATTCAACTTGTTGCCCACCAGGACCCTCAGGTCCTTTTCTGCAGAGCTGTGGTGCTAGAGAGCCTCCAGCCTGTACCAACACATGGGGTTTTTCCTTCCCACAAGCTGAACTTCACAGTAACCCTTTTGGCCCATTCATCCAGCTTAAAAGGTAGCCCTGCCCTCCTGCATCTTGACTGGTCATCCAATTTTGTCAGACCTGCTGAGGATGGATAATGCTGGCAGCAATCCTACTATCTCTTGCAAATATACCAAATATTTCATCCCTTATTGATACCTTCTTGCAATGTGTAGATCCCCAGATCTGTTGCCTATTATCACTGTCCTCCTCTGCAGAGCAAAACAGCTGAGGAAATAGTTGATACCCATAGCAATCTGTCATACAAAGGAACAGCATCTTTATCTCAGCCTCTGAGGATATTTTGGGACACCATCCTCCCCTCCCCTAATGCAGCTTGCTGTAGCTCTTCTGTGCTGTTCAAGTGGCAAAGACTGATGAGTCTGCTGCCTGACTTTATGTGTGCCAAAGGCACACACCGTCCATTCAGAAGGCAGTCAATTAAACAGCAGGCAGCTTTGGTGTACTTGCTGTTAAAGGATAGGCAGGGAAGGGCCACCTGCATACCACTTTAGCAACTTTAACAAAATCATTGTTTTTAATGAAGTAACTTTTTTATGGAAAGGTTAGCACAGAAATAAATGCCCTTTTCTATGGGTTCCTGTCATCGAGGAGGGTTAATTACAAATAGCTGTCAGGACTGCTATTATGGGGGTGCAATGAGGAATACACTTTCCCATCTGCAAAAACAAAAAAACCCCTCAACTTTTCTTTAAAAGTACACTGTTGACACAGCTAGTGTCAGTGAGTAGTGCTTTATTCTGCAAGTGGCAATAAAGTGTTGAAGGGCAGGCTCCCGGGAGCAGTGGACAAAAGAACTGATGTTTCTAACAGATGCAGTTCCCTTCGTGCTCTAATTTTATCTCTGGAGTGGAATCTGTGCTGCTCTGCCTTAGGCTGAAACTTTGTAGGCTCCCAAACACCTGCCCAGGGGAAGTTTAGTGTCTTTCTGGCTTTACATGTACATGGGCAGCTCCCTTCCCTTTGGACTGGTGTGCAGTCCAAATCAAAACTGAGCCTTTGAAAGGAGCAGCCTTGAATAAAAACAAGTTAGAATTTGGATCCTGATAATTATACAGTATGCCTGGGTAAGGAGACAGAGAGCCAATAAATAGTTCATTTTCTCTTTCCCCTGGCTGGGCAAAATCTGCTGGGGAGGGAGAATTCAGAAGGAGATACATACGCACATTGAGATTTTTGAACATAATTATTAGTCTTTAGCTTTAAAACCTAAGGGAAGGCTGCCATGCATGAAAAGCAATATCACAGTAAGGAAAAAGTAAACAGAATTAATTCACTTGGAAGAGTCATTTATCCTACAAAAAACCAAATTCTCACTTTTAATTCCTTGTTTTCTTCCTCATTAACACATGACTGTTTCTTAGCCTTTACCCTGTAGCTAGGAAGAGAGAAGTTGCTTGTTTAGCTGTAAGAAATACCACTCCTTGGCTAGCTAGAGAGGGTTGATCATGCATGGGAATTTGTCTCTCTCCATCTGGAGAGTGATCAAAGGCAAACTGATTTAGCCCCCTGCATCCACAGTCCAGCACTGTTTGCACTCATCTTCCACAAACACCATCACTCAGCAGCAGCTGCAAGAAAATCATTAAAAGAGCTAAACTGGAAAGAATGACATAAAAAGCATGTTAGAGATTCTCTTTTTAGATAAAGATTAGGTTTCTTTTAGCTTCACTAATCATTGAGCAGGACCAGCTGTCACCATGGCTAGGGAAATTATCCTGCTCTTTGCATTCTGGCTGTTTCATATGCCATCTCCATGGTCCCATAAAGGGAGCAGTGGAGACAGGCTTGAAGACCATCCATACTGAACTGTAGTTACCCCAGTAACAGCAATAAGCTTTAGCCTGGTTGGTGGCTACAAGATGTATAAGGGTGTAAGCAACACGCACCCATTTCACACCAGCACTGCTGGGCTGTGGTAATATAGGGTAGCAAAGAACAAATCTGCTGCCCTGTGAAGTGTTCACCATGCAGTTCGGCAGCAGTGTTAAGAGGACAACTACCTCTGGGTCTCCTACGGGCTGGCATCAGGCAAAGCTTGGCTTTTCTATACCCTTCAAGTCCTGTCAGAGCTAATATATTGGAAGAAACCCCGTCTCTCCGTATCATGTGCAGGTGCATCTCTGACTAACAAATGGACAAACATTTGAGAAATGAGAGAAAGTGCTACAAGTGAGGATGTGGCAAGGCAGAGGGCTTATCTGAATAGTACAGTGCTCAGTGTGGTGGCCTTACTATGGAATAAGATTATCCAAATGGAGCACCAAGCATCCTGATCCAGCATTGAGGTTATCCCTGGTTTGTAAATTCCCCTGCAGTGTTCTTTGATTCTCTAAATCCTCAGTATGGGGCCAGAAAAAAAGCCCAGGAAGCCATGTGAGCTCATGGTCCCCATTGTTGAAATGAGCCACTGTCCAAAGGGCTGTGGACATGGTGGGAGCCTGGGGAAGCCAGGTGTCTCTGTGCTGTGTAAGGACTTGGAGGAAGCTCTCAAACAAGGGACCTTCAACTAACTTTGTAGTTCAGCTGTTGAGTTTTGAGGTGAGGATTTACTCCAGCTCTTTCCTGTGCACCCTTCCTCCTTCTGCTATAGTTTGCCAGGGTGGCTGTACAAGCAGTACCTAAACAGTGTGAGGTGGTGTAGAGAGAAAGGAAAATGCTGGGAAAGAGTGTTTTGAAAGGAATAGACAAGATGGAGAAATGGAATAAGGTACTGGAAAGACATCTGAAATTGAAAATATTGTGGATCTTGAAGAACATAGAGACCTGAAAGAAGCAGGAAGAAGGCAAGTGATAATTATAGAAGTGAGAGAAAGGAAAATCTGAGGTACCTGAGGAAAAAAAAGAAGAGAATAGGAGAAATAAGGTGAAAGTAAGAGGAAAGAAAATGGAAGCAGCTGCAAAGCATTGGGGGAAATTGTTGGAGTGGAAGTTGGAAACAGAAGCTGGGAAGCTACAAAGAAGAACACTGGTAGGAGGGAAAAGCCTGTAGTTGGGTTGTGGTTATTTGGAAACATTTGAGGGAAGAAAGAGAAGGAAGAGGGCAGCTCAACAGAGGTGCAAGGTTATGGGTCTGGAGAGGATTAAAAAAACACCCAGATGGCAAGAGGTAGGAAGAGAGCATTGTGCAGGAAGGCATGAGGAAAAGGGATGACAGAGGAAAGATAGCAAAAGAAAGCATAAGAGATGGAATGAAACTAAGTGACGAGAAAAGACAAATAGGGAAGAAAAAAACACCAGTCATGAAGTAAATGCCGGTCAGGATTTGTTTATCATGTCTCTATTGTCATTGGAGTCTGTGCTTAGGCAGAACTCTCAGGAATGGGATTTATTTATTTTTAATCTATAATTGTCTTTTTCAATACTGTCAATCTTCTGTTTCTTTCAGGTTTCTTACAATGAGAACCTACTGTGCCTCTGCTTGTTTCTGGATCTATCTCTAAACCATTTCTTTAGAACAAGAAGTTGAGGTTTTTCACATCATAGGAGAATATGTTAAAAAAAAACCCAAATACATTTTCAAGAATACAATCATTAGTACTTATTATTTAATTGTGTTTCTTAGGGTGGACGAAATGCTGAATGTATTATCTCTACTCACAGGTGAAAATGAAATCTGCATGTGGCTTAGAGAAACAATACAAACATCAGCTGTTCTAAATTGTTCAGGGATTGAATCTGACACTTTAAACAAACAAGGCTGTGATTGGGATCTAATTTACATGTATAAATATATTACTTGAAAGATATTTTTTCTTTGTACTGACGAAATCCTAGGTGGCACTGGAGCTACTGTTTGGGTTCTGCCAAGCTTGTACTGGAAAAGACTAATCTGATTAAATTTGACACTCTTATAAAAAAGTAATTAAATTTACGACAAATAGGAAAATTGAAACTCAGCAGGCTCCAGACAAGAATTAGCCAAATGTTTAAATTCAGGTTGTCATGATTAACCTTACTGAGAAGGACCTGATTCTAAGATGAAAGTTGCAGATCTGTGGTGGAGTTAGAAGTGAAGCTATCAGTTGTTCCAATACACCTGGTAGTAAAGCTGCACATATTTATGGAGCCAGCACAACTGACAAAGCCTATGGGATAAGTTCCACTGTAATACACACCAAAGTAAATCTGCAGGGGCAGGACCCCAGGTAAATCGGTCACTGGTGATTTCAAGAAAGTGGTTATGATGTTTTAGTTCCTAATGTCTGATTAAGCTAACCTTGTATCGTTTCTGGATGAAATGTGCAACATCCGCAAGTTTTATCCCATGTACTTTCCCAGTAAAGACTGACACTAGTTCAAGAATTTCTGCCCTATCTTTCTGATGCTTAGAGTAGATGTCCTAAAATTGCATGACTGCCTTAGGAAGATGTACCCCTGTGAGCCCCTAATAGCTAATAAAAAGAAATTATGATTGCACATAATCTTCTGCAAGTCAATGTTAAGAGCCCTTTTTAAATCCCATGATGAATGGCATAACAGTTTTCCTGGATGGGTGAAGCTTTGATAAATACCATGGAACAGAATTAGAGTACAAAAATACTTTCATAATTCTCTGGTTGAAATGTGATTATTTTTTACCTTCTTTGCATCTTTGGAAACAAGCAATTCAGCTTGTTTAATGTCAAATCAGAGCAAATTCTGCTCAGAATTAGTAACTGACTGCCTTTTGGCAGCCTGCCTTCTGCATCTGATTGACTCTTTCACTCCGCAAATACATTTTCAGACCCACTATTGATGACAAATGGATTGAATTATAAATCAAGGCTGTGCTCCTGGGCTGTAAGTAATCTAGTCAAAGAGACAAAATGTGCAATAAAGGTGACTTTTGATGAGTGCAGATATTGATTTGGGAATTTGCTCTTGTATTACTTTTAACTTAAAGATTTCCTGCTTCTCAGCATCTTGTTATCCTGGCACTTGCTTGTGGTTCAATGTGCCTTCAAATTTCCACATCCAGACATTTTCCTAATAGCATGGAGAAGGAACTTCCAGTCCTTTTTACTCTCTGGAGCTGTCTCATCTTGTGACAGTTTAATCTCTGAACACTTCCATGAGCTTCCACAGAATGAGAGACCAGAAAGCCTCAGCAACAAAGCAGAGATCTGTGAAAACCCAGATCTGCTTCTGTGAAAGTCAGTGGCAAAAATCCTGTTCACCAATGTCCAATCTTAGCAAACGATGCTTGCTCATCAGTTGCATGCAGGCACATTCATCACATAATCGGCTAGATATATGTTAACAATGCAGTTGATTGAAAGGTATGAGTAAATACCATCTACAAATTCTTAATTCCTTTTAAGGTAAATTACTTCATAAAGTCAGCAGAGGTTAACTTAGTAGTGGTCAACGCCTCAATGTCTGGATGGAAACCAATGAATGGTGTCCCTCAGGGATCCATACTGGGACCAGTACCATTTCAAAACTTCATCAATGACAGAGACAGTGGGATCGAGTGCACCCTCAGCAAGTTTGCAGACAACACCAAGATGAGTGGTGCAGCTGACATGCCTGAGGGACCTGGACAAGCTCAAGAAGTGGGCCCATGTGAACCTCATGACGTTCAACAAGGCCAAGTGCAAGGTCCTGAAGCTGGGTCAGGCAACCCCCGGTATCAATACAGGCTGGGGGATGAAGGGATTGAGAGCAGTCCTGCAGAGAAGGACTTGGGGGTACTGGTAGATGAAAAACCTGGACATGAACCAACGGTGAGTACTCACAGCCCAGAAAGCCAACTGATTCCTGGGCCGCATCAAAAGACATGTGGCCAGCAGGTCGCGGGAGGTAGGTGATTGTGCCGCTCTACTCCACGCTGGTGAGACCCCACCTGGAGTGCTGCATTCAGCTCCAGAGTCATCAGTACAAGAAAAGCATGGACCTATTGGAGCGGGTCCAGAGGAGGGCAAAAAAATGATCAGAGGAATGGAGCACCTTTCATATGAGGACAGGCTGAGAGAGTTGGGGTTGTTCAGCCTGAGAAGACTGCAGGGAGACCTTCTTACAGCCTTTCAGTATTGAAGGGGGCTTATAAGAAAGATGGGGACAGACTTTTCAGTAGGCCCTGTTGCAATAGGACAAGGGGTAATGGTTTTAAACTAAAGGAGGGCAGATTTAGACTAGAAACAAGGAAGAAATTTCTTGTGATGAGGGTGGTGAAAGACTGGTACAGGTTGCCCAGAGAGGTGGTAGATGCCCCATCCCTGGAAACATTCACGGTCAGGTTGGATGGGGCTCTGAGCAATTTAATCTAGTGGAAGATGTTCCTTTTCATTGCAAGTGGTTGGACTAGATGATCTTTAAAGGTCCCTTCCAACCCAAACCATTCTATGATTCAGCAGCAGGTTCCCAAACCACTTGCAGCTGACCATAGGATAACAGAAGGGGATTGGGTGGGCTGGCTTGCAAATTTGGTGTCATGCTGTATATACTTCGTTAGCAGATAGGCAGACTTCTGATTTACATCCATTTGCTTATTTATGTTACTAATTGTGTGGCTATAAGAACAGGTCTGGACTGTCTGCTTGTGAGTGTCAGGTGGGGAGGGGAAGTTTCTGATATCTGCAATATGGACCAGAGCCCCAGCATAACATATCTCGGGGTGTCTGGGCCTGTGTTTGTGAGGAGGTAATCTTTTTTACTTGAGAGATATAAGTTGAGATCACTGGGGAGTAAATATTTTGACAAATGTCGTTTGGAATGGGTTTTGTTTGTATAGATAAAGTGCAGTAATTTATAAATATATGATCAAATCAGTTCACTTAATTTGTAATCCTAGTGACAAGCTTTCTTCTCTTTGTGCTAATTCCCCTGGTAAAACAACTTTGGTTTTCATTGCAAGACAGTGATTTGACCAACAATGGTAGGGTTGAGTATTGTTCAGGAAATGGCTTCTGAGCTCATTTCACTTCTGTTGTCTGTCAGTCACTGAAATTCTTTAGTATGAATTAATGTCTAATAATCTCTTTACATTTTATGAGCCTCTTCTTTAGGATGAACACTGACTGAATCTACTCTACACTCCTTTCCCTCTGGGAAAAAGAGGGAGAGAAGGAGCACTTGGAGAATAGATAATGGAGCTCTGTATATTGTAAAGAAGTTATTGCCCTTCTTTATTACCAGCATTATCCAATTGAAGTACCTTTTGCAAAACAGTTTATTCAATTGGCCTCATACAAAGTACTTGTTTAGCTAAAATGTCATATCTTCTCTATTGCCACTTTAATACTAATGCAATTGGAAGGCTCATCCAATGACCTTGAGCCACTCTCTTCCTGTTTCCTCACATAAAATATTTATACTCTATATAAATATAGTGCTTCTTAATTGATCTTTCAGCGTATATTTTTATAATATACTGTAACCATTATCTCTTATTTATTTATCGCAGTGTGCAGATATATTTTTATCCCTTACAATTCAATCATTGAGAAGTGGAGTACGCTTAAAGTTGTGCTTTATTTCTATTTTGATTGATTTGATACACAAAAACCTATGATGAAGAATTCTGGTCTTTGAAATAAAAATAGTTGGTCACCTTGGGACTGAGAAGTGGCCTAATTTTATAGAAACAGCTAAACGATTTCAGTGTCCTCTCCAAAAATTGTTCCAAGTTTTATGTAAGTTTGTTCTGTTCCATGTACCAGTACCTTGGTGTGAACCTAGCTTTTAGTGGAGGGAAGAAAATTAATGGGAAGTTTCTCTTTAGCAAGGTTTTCCCCCAAAATAAATCACATCTTATTAATTTTTGTATAAACTACATCATGCAACGTTGTGCTCCTTAAGTGTAGACCATACAGCTGATCCTGATACAAAAATGTTTCTGCTTCTCAGTAGATCTAAGTTTCATTCTGTGTGGACCTTCGCATACTGTATTTTATTTAATCAAAAGCGATATGTGAAATCTGTGGTCAGACCTGGTTCTGAATTTGGGAAAGCCCCTAAAAAAGAAACATTCAAGGTAATTCAGATCCAGTGTTTTGTTTCAGATTGTCATGGTTTAACACCAGCTGGCAACTAAGCCTCACACAGCTGCTTGCTCACTTCTCCTCTGATGGAATGGGGGACAGATCAGAAGTGTGAAAGTGAGAAAACTCATGGGTTGAGATAAAGACAGTTTAATAGGTAAAGCAAAAGCCACGCACACAAGCAAAGCAAAACAAGGAATTTGTTCACCACTTCCCATGGGCAAGCAGGCGTTCAGCCATCTCCAGGAAAGCAGGGCTCCATCACACATCATGGTTACTTGGGAAGACAAATGCCATCACTCTGAACATTCCCCCCCCTTCCTTGTTCTTCCCCAGCTTTGTATGCTGAGCATGATGTCATATGGTATGGGGTATCCCTTTGGTCAGTTGGGGTCAGCTGTCCCAGCTGTGTCCCCTCCCAGCTTCTTGTACACCCCCAGCCTCCCCACTGGTGGGGTGGGGTGAGGAGCAGAAAAGGCCTTGACTCTGTGCAAGCACTGCTCAGCAGTAACTAAAACATCCATGTGTTATTAATGTTGATTCCAGCACAAACCTAAAACATAGCCCTTCAGTAGCTACTGTGAAGAAAATTAACTCTATCCCAGCCAAAACCAGCACAGAGGTCTATCTTATAACATGGGGACATTGTCTTTGGGATGGAACAACTGTAACTAAAGATACCTTTTTCTAAATTCAGATGTCTTGTAATTCATTCCCTATAGCCTTTTTTACTGTCTTTGTAGGAACAGTTTTATCTTTAGTAGATCATGTTTTTCCAACTGCTCTGAGAAGCAATCTATAGAAAACAATTACACATGTCAAATTATGGCATTTTTATCAGAGCATAGCAGGCCTTTGCATTTTAAAAACAAATCAATGGCTGTGATGTCAGCATGTTTATCATTTCAGTCCTGGGAACATTTTCTTGGCATCTGGGTTTGATCTTCTAGGTGTGTCTAATTCTTATAAAGCCACAGCTGTGTGAATTAGATTTCCTAGGAGTCTGCCATATCTCTGGATTTCGCTGGAATACAACTTCTGTCTCATTTCTCACTTTTGAATTGTTCTGAAGCCCAGAGCATTTTTGTAATTGAGTTATGGGTTTTGCAGGGGAACATAAAGCAACACTTCCTACAACCTCAAAGGCCAATTTTTTTCCCCTTTGGCTTCCTACAGAAGAACAAAGAGAGTTCAAAGTTTGGCTCATTATTTAAGCCCTGGAGCGTGTTTATAGAGTACATTAAAATAAAAGGATTTATTTTTCTGTTTTGCATATAAAGTTACCTTTAGGTGCTTGCATATGGGTATTAAAGTGAAAGAAAGCACTGCAAACTCAACACTTTGTTGTCATGTGGGGTTTTATTCGAGGGTGGCAGAGTGTCAGACAGGAATCTACTTTTCTCAGAAACTGCCATTTCAGGCTGTATTATTAATAACTTGTACTTTGATTCCATTTTGATAATAAGCTGTCATTTTTAGATTAGTTCAATATGCATACAGCCACTCCTGCGTTGTATACAAGCAGGTGCCTGTCTGCAGTATGTGGGTATTGAGTATTTGATCCATTTTTATTCCAGTAAGGTTTCAATGTGAAGCATCCAATATTAATTTCCAGAAGAAAAGCCAGGTAGTTTCATTTAGACTGATAAGTGTCCCTTCACGAGGAACACTACAAGACCCTTTGCTTAAATGATTCAAAGTCACCCTGAAGCTTAACAGCCCCCAACATCACCATCAGAAAGGCATTGCTTTCTTCTATCCATTCTCATGTCATGATGGTAACAGAGGGAGGCTGGCTGTTGAAATTAATCCATGAAACATTTCAACTCAAATTGAAGCATACTAGGTTGGCATAAGATTAAGGAGGGACAGAGGATGTGGGGGTGGCTCTTTTACTGGGATACTTTTCTGCAGAATTAGATACATTCCTCTCTCCTGCAACCAAATCTCTCCTTACGTTTGTGGCTCTTTGTTTTTGGAGATTCTCCCCACCGGTGTCAGAGGAGGGCTCTCATTGTGCTCCTAGATTTCTGCTGGTGCCTTGGTGTCCATCTCAGCCAAAATCATCACCTATTTGGGTAGTTCAACCCAGCCACGTAGCTCCTGCAAAGGAGGTATTTTGTCAGGGATGATTAGTGATGTAGTGGAAGGTCCAGTACTTCAGTGCAAGGCCAGAAATCACTCATGCAGACTTCGTCCCCTCCTCATGAGATCACTGTCCCTTCAGGCAGCCAGCCATTTAAGCTTTCCTACCATCAAAGTGTGGCAGCAACACTTTGTTTGGCATTACTGTAGCTTGTGTCAAAATGTAAGCCAGCAGAATTTTATCTGCAGTTAATGAAACCAAGTTTAATGTGGCAGAATTGATTAAGCTAAGAAGCAGGAGAGTTGAGATCTCCCTAGGATGTGGAAAAAAACAATGAGTTTCTGTTTTCTGATCCAAGGTCCACATCTATTTGAGATAGAGCCAGCTCAATGCCAAGGAAAATAATGCCGTCTCTGAGGACTTAAAGTTTCTCACTTCATCCCCTAGTAGCATTTCTAAATTTCCTTTCAGTTGCAGTGCTTCAGGATACATACACATAAATGGTTCTGGGGCGAGTTTTAGCAGGTGCTTATGTTTTATACAACAGCAGAGGGCTGTGTGAATCACCTCATGCAGCCAAGCACTTCATCAAATGGAGCAGGGTGTCATCTGCTCAGGAGCTAGGTGAGTGAAGAAGCGATGTTTAGCCTGGTGGAAGGAGTGCTGTGTTGGGGTGGCCATGGATGGACTCCTTGCAAGCTGTTGTGGTGCCCTTCCTTTTGCTGAGCTAGAGTTGTGGGAAGGTTGAGCCTAAAGGACTTCAGAAGTGAGCCTCAGGTCTTAGCTGCTTATCCAGTCTAGCCCTGCCCTGCACTGGGAACTGCTATCTGTTGTCTGCAAATGATCCCTGAAGAAACCCCACTCTCCATCCAGCTCTCTGAATCAGATAGCATGTTCCTTGGGCTTCTGGGCCATTTGAAGCTTTATGACATACAGACCACCCCTGGTTTACCCTGAGCCTTAGATCATTAGCAGGCATGTCACTCACAGCAAAGCTGGGAAGAGAACAATTATAGATTGCTCTGAGTATCACCCAGCTAATAGCTCTCTCTGAGTGTATAGCTGATGCATCAGGCCATTGTAAGGAGCAGCTTGTATCTCCTTTGTGACTTTGTGTCAGTACCCACAGTTATAAAGGCACCTGAATACAATGAGGTTTCTGTATAAGGCACGTTCTGGCTGGAGAAAGGCATTGCATTATCTTCCTGTTTCTGTTTGTCCTTGGATGGAAAGGAAGCTGTTCATTCAGCTGCACTGTGTTGTCATGCAAAGAGTTTTCCAATGAAGTGCATTCAGCATACATAACAGCATTTTAGTCTTCAAAGACTGTGTTTAATTCTTATTACAGGGACTGTAAGAATTATGAGAAATCCACCAATTGCACAGTAATGGAGCTCCAGGCACTCCAGTGCGTCAATTTGAGCTGATCTGTGAAGGTTTACATTGGGACAAAGGGTGAAAGATTACGTCAGCTGAGCTGCCATTGACATCCCACAGGATGTTGATCTTCACCTTCGTGCTTCTACTGCTGCTGGCCCGTGTTATTCATCAGTCCACAGTTCCCAAGAAAAAGCCTTGTGACCATCAAACCAGCAGCATGGAAAACTCATGAGTTCTTCCAAAGCTTACCAAAAAGATCAGAAAGGGACAGGCCATACCCATGATAGAACCCATTGGTCAGTTAAGATGGCTTGTGCTTGAACCCTAGCTGCACTAGTTCTATGGCTTCTCAGCAGAGATGAACTCACTCTGCCATTTGTTGTGCTGCTCTTCCCAAGACTATTTGATAGCTCCAGAAGAAAAACCAATACAAACTATGATTTACATCCTGGCAACTCAATAGGAGACAAGCTATTATTTAAACTGTAAAAGAAAAATATCCAAAATAGAATTTTTAATGAGGTTAGATAGGGGAGATAAAGAAACATCAGAGACACTAGCTGTCTTTAAGATACTTTACAAACTTTTTAGCCTTATTTTATCCTTTAACTGTAACAGGAGGCATGCAGCTAAATCCTTGCACAGTGCTTTCTTACTGGATTCAGACTTAGTCTTCAGTGGCCTTTCTGACATTTGTTGACACTTGTCCTAAACTTTATTTCTGCTGCAAGCTTCTATGTGCTGAGATGCTTCCATCAACAACTTCTGCGTGCTTCTTTTCTAGAAATGCAGGGGGGTTTCAACTTTGGGTTGATACTATAGTGATTAATATCTAAAGTAAAAGCCTTCCTTGACTGACTTTTTCTAATATTGTTGGTTTTTAAAGCTGTCAGATCATGTCCTCCAAATCCAGGAGAGACTTCCAGCCTCACTTTGTCTTATTATGGAAGGCAGATTAGTATCTTGTAGAGCTGTTGATAGTGCAGGCCAGGAATCACTACAAAAAAAAAAAAGAGTAGGAAAGGAAACCAGGCTCTGTTATTTAGACACTGAGAACTTAGAACACACTGGATGATGCTAGAAGCAGGAGAAAAGCAAGCTTCTATTTACTAGGAAATATATGTTGTATTTATTTCAAGAGCAGAGTGATCCCATAGTTCCGGTTTGAGCCACAAGAAATTCTGCCATCTCTTTGTCTATTGTAATGTTTAAAGGATGAAGGGAGGCAGGAAGGAGGGGAATTCTACCTGGGGGCTTTCTTTTCTTCTCATTTTATTAATTATTATACCAACTAAGAGATGTAGTTACTGCTCAATTCTCATATTGATGTTAGTAATCTATATAAAAAGGAAGTCTTCCACCGATGCTCTCCAACTAATTTGGCTTCTGCCTGAAAGGTAACTGCATTTAAGTCCTGTGAGTTTTTCAGAAAAACTCCCCAGTATAACTCTTAGTTACCCAAATAGATAAAGCCATCCTTTATCTGGTAGGTATAGATATCAGTGGTCACATGCCTGGATTAGCAGTTGGCAGTGACATGGACGCTACAGTAATCACCCTGGAAATATCCTGACAGCTCTGGAGTAACTAGGAATCTCTTGGTTGTTTATATTTTGCTGCAATAAGTTCTGGTACTAAGCAGACTATGAAAGAGGACATAGCTCATAGCAATCTGTTTTGGCAATGGGTGTAGCCAGCTGATTAGAGAAACAAGTTAATTTTGTTGTTTTTAGCAGGCTGGGGGAAGAGTGGAAAATGAATAGTGACACTTAAAATATTTTGATTTGTAGGCAACAGATTGGAGGTGGAGTTGAAAACACATTGTTCAAAATTGCTTGATGGCAATCAGAGTTTCTTAATGTTGCTCTGAAGCAAAATGAAATTAAAAAATCAAGGTAAAACAGACATCCATTTCATTTTAGATAAAGCGAGGTAAATGTTGTGCCTGGAGTAACCAAAGTGTTAGGGAAGTTAGACTTCCAACACAGGGAGGCTTAACAAGAGACCTTAAGTAATGGCATATTTCCTGTCAAGTGTCATGAAAAACAGATATCCTCGGTATATCCCAACAAAGACAAATACTTCTTCACATGAGTGGATTGACTTGTTTTCTGCATTACCACATCCAAACAAGCATTTAAGTATCTGAATTCCTACTGACTCTCAGCTTAGGATCCTAAACGGGAGGTAGACACCTGCCAGATTTCAGATATGGGCCCACTGTCATTTATCCACACTCCATCACAATATTTATTTCAAACAGAGAATGGCTGTGGAAATGGAAAGTATATATATATTGTACATATGTACATATACATGCGTGTTCAGTCCACTTTACTTCAGGCCTTGGTTGAGGCAATTTCATCTTTCTATCTCTTATGTTTCTGTACCTAAACTTCTATCCATAGGACCAAATTTCACAACATCAGTAAATAATTTTAGTGAGGCAGGTAGAAAAGTGACAGAAGATACAGGGAGCAGTCAAAGAAAGAGGTGATCTGGCAGTTATTGTCATGGCAGTGGCAGGTGGGCAGGAAGAAATATCTAACCATGGAGCAAAGCTAAAGCCAACCATATTGCCCTTGACTGACTGTTACAGCAAAAGAAGATTCAGCAGTAAGTGATGCCATCACCAGTATTTTCTTCACTTCAGAGTAGTTTCAGGCAGATTTGGAGACAAACATTCATAAGAAGAATGGCGTTGCCTTTCATGGAGGTAAGTAAATGATTTTTATCATGCTGCTCTTTTTTGCCTTACAATAGTTCAATTTTTGCTTGGCACAAGCATGTAAATGTTGACATACTGGGCTTGAGCAGAAGTCTGTCTTTTCCAGCATCCCATCTCTGCTGATAATGGTCAGTTACAGATGCTCAGTTTATGCAAAAGGCATGTACAGGCTAAACTTTCCCCTGATGCATTCTCACAGCTTCCAGCAGCCTGTGGCTCAGAGACTTCCTTCGCATTCTTGGCCTTCACAGCCATTTGACTGGCTGTTTATACTGTTTCAGTCCAGACTGCTTTCTCTGAGGGGAAATTTTGCCCCCCTCTTTGTCCCAGTGGGCATCATCTTCTGTTTCAGAATAAGATAGGAAACAAGCTGGGGTCCCAGCCTCTGCCCAGGTGTCTTGCCAACTGGAACCTCTGCTTCCTTGTCATTTTCAGTTGTGCAAATAATCTGTTGATGGATGGTATGGGGAAGCTCAAAACTGTTTTTTAGAGTGTGGTGAATAAATGGAATATTTTCCATATAGAATATGCCATCATCATTTATTATAGCTATTGACAAACTGAAAAAAAACCTATTTAGAACTTGCACTAATATCTGTGCTAAACCTTCCAATCAACTTTTGACAGTTCATTTTTGTAACATTTTAAAACTGAATAGCATGAATGAACTTCTTGAATAAATTAAATTATATACATATCTGAATATATATGTATACATGTATACATACACATATGTATGTTACATATATAAAGAGATAATGTATTCTTTTGGCTTGGAATTTTTAGTGTTTTAATATTCAGAAGCAGTGTACTAATAAACAAAACCTATATTTGGTTTTGAGATTTTAACCTAATCTAAATACCACCCTTTTCTTTTTTAAGAAAAAAAGATGGCATCTCTGTGAATGTGTGACATGCAGTACACTAGCAGCTAAGTTTGGATGGTTAGAAATTGCTAACTATGTTACTTATATAATTATTGACATGAAAAAAATATAATTGACCCTGCCAGCATCACCTTGGTTTCCTCAAGAAAAATTACACAGTTTTATTTTACTCAAAATAAAATACCCATCTTCCGTTTTGGTTTGTGATCACTCTATAACATCCCCTATCAGTTTGAAACAAATGGGTTGGCATCTGTACAAACTGCAACAGGAGTAATGAGATAATAGTCCATCATTTACCATCACTTATCTCCCTGGAATTGGCCGTCATTCAGAAGGCTCAGTGTCCTATGATTTAATGCTAAAGCTGTAGAAGTTGGCCAGATCCTGAAGCCCTGTTCATTTCTCAGGCATTATTAATGGCTTTATTTGTAGGTTCTTATTCACATGACTTGCTTTTAATGAACTTCAGATACCCATTCTGCTCATGTCAGTCTCCCTGGCTAAAGAAATACTAGAGTTTCAACTACAGAGGGTCTAAAATCTTCCAGAAAAAAGATAATTAAACTGAAGTAGATTTTTTTAAACACTCTGAAGAAAGTAGATTGATTAATTTGGTGCTGGGGAATTAAAGCAGGACCTTGAAACATTACTGTTAAACGTTATACCTAGAGCTATGTCCTAGGGTCTGTAATACATAAAGCCAGAGGCATTTATTTCAACACCCCTCACTGTGGTAAGAGTTCAGTAAATAGTCAAAAAGACTCAAAGGAAAATTTGACCTTAAAATAGAATGCTGTAGACAGTTTCCATCAGGCAAAGAAGATGTCTTTCTAGCCTTAGACATGACCGTTATCTGGTAGACTTACAGTTATGGCACTGACAATGCCAATGTACTAACTATTCATATCCATGGTCATAGGTTTTCTTACCTAGAAAGATTCATATTCATATTCACATTCATTTTCACATGTAGACACAGGATTTAGTTTTAAATTGTGTAAGTGCAGCTGAATTCCAGATATCAAGTAATTTATCAAGAATGGTACCTTTTGGGGTCCTATATGTGCATCTGGAATTCACAATGGTGAATTTGACTTTATTTATTGTTTGAGTTGAGCCAAAGAGGTTGTCTAACAATAAATATTTTTGCTTTTTGGGAGACAGTCACCATCACAACTGGATAAATTTCATTCAGCCTGCTGCTCACAGATTGTCTGTATGGGACCTTTTATTATGTGGGTAGACTGTGGTGCTCATCTTGGTAAAGAAAAGGCCTTTGAAAACACAGCCTCTATTTTTTGCTCAGTAGTTTCAATATTAGCAATGTCACTTGCAATGCTTTACATGTCTCTCTTTTCAGCATTGACTAATTAGTTGCCTTTTAAGATGTTTTTGGGGAATCCTTGGAAAGCTCCAACATCTCCATGCCATAGTTGAGGGATCTGAAGTTTAGGGCAGCATGGCATTTGGGCTAAGGAATACCCAGATTCAGATGGATAGAAGGCAGGAGGTATACCTGTGGGAGCAGGAAGAGTCTCTGTGCCTCAGCTCTCCCACATTTTCACAATCTTGATGTCATTTCCTTCTCCCTTAATACCCAGCTCCTCCCAGTTCTGTCCTGGGGCATATAAAGCCTCTGTTGATCCCGGCAGGCAATGGCAGAATTGACAATCCATTATGCTCAACCCTTTTCAGGAGTTAACCTCTTCAATTTCTCCCTTGTGGCTACCATCCAGAGTAAAACTGATAGATTCTTTGAAAAACATAGAGCAGAAAGTCTGGCTATGGTGAGACCAATTTCATCCGAAGTACTGGGGGTGCGATGGGACCACAACCCTTCGGTACTAAAAAGAAAGGAAAATTACTGCAACATGTTATAACGTTTTCAGAGTGGGAGAAATGTAGGAGGAAGCATGGAAATAGGCCAGTAATTTACATATCAGTATTTCCCATGAAAGAAGAGACATACAAAATTGTTTAAAATAATCTGTAATGCTTTACTTCTCTGACTTCTGATGCACCTTTCTTGCTTCCATTTTTAATGGCTGGCTATCTGTTGGGGTGGGATCTAGGATCTCTTCATTTATTGCTCTTTTAATTCATGACCACCAGCAGTGAAGGAATGCCTTAGCAAAGTCCATACCAAGTAGTAATGGTATTGTGCAGTAAGTAGTAAATCATAGCCTTGTCCTCTTCAAAGAAGATATCCCTCCCACCAGCATATACATAAAATTAGTGACTGCCTGTTCTTGCTACTTCTGTTTTACTTCAGAAAAAGTTTAGATCAAAACCAGTGGCATCATAAACAGCCTGCAAAAAGGGAACTTTTGCATGTGTATGTGTGCATGCATTCACATATGCGTGCTTGTGTGTGTAAGTATACCTTTAATCATTGAGCCCGTGCTCATTATTTAATTAAAATACCAATTTTTCCCATCAAAACCACATGGATCTTATTTGCATATGGCTTTACATCCCCTTCCCTGGATGTTTCTGTAATAGTAGCCGTGGAAAAGAATTTCTGTCATTTTGTATTGATGACTAAAGGGTTAGCAGCCATCTAGGGGAAAAAAGAGGGGGGAATTGTCTGGGTAGACTTGTGCTAGCCAGTTGACATAACAGCTACTTGGGTGGTATGAGGTTTCTGGGATGTATATGGCCGTTTAGTGCTTTCTCATGCCAAAACATCTGGAATTCAAAATCCAGTCATTAGACAGCCACACATGTTAACAAAACAGCCGGACAGAGAAAACAGGCAGAAGAAAAAAAAAACTTGATAAGGCATCATTGTTACCACTAGGAAATTAGTCATTTAAGGTTGTACTTCAAAGCAAGTATTTTTATTATAGCATACTTGAACGTTTTGATTTATTGTGCAGCAGAGCAAGACTGTAGCAGATCCTCCTGCCTCACAGGGGAAAATACATTAATTGTCCAAGGAAGCTGCATGCTAAGTAGTTTTAAAAACAGCGTGCAGATAAGAAGAGAACCTGGTTCCTCCCTGCAGTACCTCTCCTTACACACATAAAGCACTGGGAGGGGCTGTTTTTAGGACCACAAAGTATGAATTCTACTTTCTGATAGTACACCATTTTGGACTTGAAAGCAAGTAAAAGATACCATGGTTTTCACTACAGGGCTATAAAAATGAGAACAAAATATAATGCCTCTGGCATCTGCAAGCATGTCTTTCTTTCCCATTAGTACTGACCCATATTGCACGTAGTTTGATAATTGTACAGCCAGCCTTCACCACATCCTAGCAGATTGGTCTTATGGTGACACTGACGCACGTTATGTTTTCAGTCAGCACTAGCACTTATAAAATACATAGCAGACCCAGGGGCTGTGCTTCACACAGCTTTCACTTCCAAGCCTTTGCTGAAATGAGAGGATATGCAGAGTGGGCTATGAGGAGATGGAATCATAAGATACTCTTGCTCTCACTGCTTCCAAAATCTCATCACTCGGCAATTATAATGCTTTAACTGTAATCTTAAAAAATGTTTGGAAAATGTACATAAACATGTTTCTGAATCCCTTTGTGTAGCTGAAACATTTTTATAAGATTAAAATGTGGGGAAAGCTGGCACAAAGATTGTTTGCACAAGTGTGCTTGTGATTTCTTTTCCAAAGGTAAGTACGTGTAAGATTAGGAGACTTAACAACTGTGCTGGTGAGTTCTGAGTGTTGTTTGTTTGAGAACATGAACATGTTGCTTGCAAAGCCAGGAACTTTGGGAGACTGAAAAACTGGGATCTGAGTTGAAATGAACTGAGAGGAATTGAAAAACATAGGTGGTGCCACAGAGGAAACCTGAGGCAGAGCATGTTTTCTGAAGGCTAACGCAGGAGACTTGGGATGCTCCGCTTCATTTTCTCCTTCCGCTGCTGACACCCTCTGACCTTTGGATGAATCAATTAGCTTCCCTCTACTTCACTTAACATTTTTTTAAAAGGTGACTTCCTGCTTCACAGCAGGGGCAGGAGAGGAAAAGAGGTGGGAAATGAGCTTTAATTACTTGGGAAAGAAAAAGAAGTTCTGTAGATAAAAGTGTCATTGTTTTAAAAGTACTATTATATCACCAGTGCAAATGAAAGATAGCTTAGACTATAAATTTTTTTCCCAAATCAAAATAAAGGAAAAAAAACCCCTTGCTCCAGACCCTGCCCAGAGAGGGGCATGTGAAAGCATGTGAAAGTTTAGCCCAGCTGGTGCTTGCACTACTCAGGAAGGCTCACTGACTATTCCAACAGTCCTGGTACAAGAGACCTTGTCCAGGGAGAAAGAACAGAGCCCTCCACACTGCAAAATGTACAGAGCTGGCAGGACAAGGACAAGAGCCTTTTTTTTTTTTTTTTTTCCAGGCTAGAAACTTCTTCAACTTCCACATTGTCAGAAGTATCAAAAGGTCACCAGCATGTCTCATGTTACTTTGGGGGTAGATGGGGACTGATCAGCTTTGGGGTGGTATGTTTATAGAATCTGACCCTCAGTTTCAAAAATCAAAGGCATTCCTCTTAGCCCATGCATCAGAGGCAGATTTCCTTGGAGTCAAAAGTTTCATCATATGGCAAGAGGACCTGTGAGGGATTGTTTTATTACAAGAAGGACAGGGAGAAAAAGTAGGTGATTTATTTAAGTAGCAGGCAGTCAGCCTCCCAGAAGAGAGAGCCTATTTTACCCTCCACATTCTCAGCTAATGAATGAGCCTGGGAAATTGGAGCAAGATCAAAGTTGCTTTACGACAAAATTGCTGGCATTCCTGAAATAGCTGAGAGTTCCTCCATTCACACTAAGTATGAATCAAGTTCACTGACACACAAAGCTTTCACAATGGGATGGTCTGCTGCATTGTTACCTTGACTCTTGGCTTATTGCCCTGCCTGACCTTTGCCTAAAGCAGTTAAGAAATTACTGCTTCTTCACCCATTGTTCTCTTCTATATGAAGATGTCAAAGGTCAGGATGTGTAACCACAAAAAAGGGGAAACCTTCAAAATGCTAACTTAAGAATATGGGGTACAACATTTAGGTTGCTGTAGTCTGACAGGGTACACGATATTAAAAGAAAAAAACAGTCCCAGGGAATTCCAAATCTAATGCATTCTCCAACACAGACGTGCCAGCAAGGTGAGGTTAATTTCTGAAAGGGAATGCTATTAACCTTGGGTCCATTGATTTAATATAGGAAGCTACAAGCTGATACATGACCCTCTTTGAAGGAGGACCCTGTCCCAGTTCCCAGTCAGTGGTCCTATTGCCTGATGTGTTGATGGGGTTCAACACAGGAGGGATCTAGGTGAATGGGTCCAAGTTCAGACTAAGGCTTTAAAACATGCCACACATGCACAGGGTAGTAGGAGAGAGATACTACCAACTATAGGACTTTAGCGTAATTCCTTCTACTGCATTTTAAAAATAATTCCGAAGAGCATATTCTATTTAAAAATACTTATAACTTTCAGCATTGATAATAAACATTTAAATTTACTGACTTTTTAGGGATGATCAAAGTTTTATAAAACAGAAAAAGAGAAAAAAAATGCACCTAAATGAAGGGACCATAGTAGTGCTTTCCTGTGTGCTGACAGGCTGGGGACATGGTTCTGAGCTAATCTGCCCCAGTTTAGCAAGGCTTGCTGGGTACCACACTTCATTGATATTAGAACTTTTTCCAACAATAACACATGCCTTAATGACTCAGAAAAGTAGCAACCAATTTAATGGGACTCTTGAGGGTGGTGGCAGCAACACAACTGACCCAATTGTCCTCTGCGTTGCAGCAGCAGTAGGTTGAGTGAGTAGGACCCACCTTTCCAGCTGCTGCCTGCACACCTAATGCCTCCTCAGTAAGGGTAACAACATTTTGCAAATTCACTCTGAGCAAATATACCTCCAGCTCTTGGCTGACTGATTACCTGCAGGTAAAAAGGACTATTTTAATAAAATAGATCATTATGTACTTAGTCTTTTGAAAGGATGTGTTTTCACTAGAAAAAATCTAAGCTGCAAACTTGCTTCAGGAAGAAACTTGTCAATTTGGACCTCAGCACTTGTGATTGTCTCACAAGTGCTCTATCACTTACTCTTTCTCCTGTGCCCCTTTCTCTTTAAGCTCATCACACAAGGGAAGTTAAGCTGCATTAAAAACACCTTGCACCATCACTTCATCAGTCCATCTGAACAAATCCATCTGAACAAAGAGATGCCTTTCATTTTATTCCCAGGCATTACTAAAAGGCAATTCCTTCCAAGGATTTTGGTGAGCATTGTGGACAGGAGACCTTCCTTACACTCCTGCCATGCTCGATGTGGTGTGTAACTATTTCAAAAGTTCTGTTGTTGGGTGTGTAACTCATTAAACCTCCAGAGGTTAATGGTGGCTTTTGGTGAGTGGCGCTCTGGATTTGTATAGGCATAAATGACAGCCTTATCACTAATGCCCTGCACCTGGCCTTGGAGTTAAGAATTATTACTTATCTGCTGCGCTCCAAGGTCTGGTAAATGTAACCAGCATTATCTGTCCCACGTCGTGGTAGGTTTCTTAATGCTGAGGCAGAGTGCTGTGAAAAATTTGCTGTGTTACAGTTTTCGCCTCCGTTCCCATAACAGGTATATAACATGTAGATAATGATGGTGTTAGATTTCATCCTTTTATCATTATCTTACAATGACTTTACATATCTCCTGTTACCATTGGTAGTGAGGCATATCCCAGGACACTTGGAGAAATAGTGTCTAGTGCCTTAAGTGACTTAAAGATGGCTTTGAGGTATACCTTTGAAAGAGTGTAATGTCTGGCAAAAGGCCATGACAGGTGAGCTGATCTTGCCTTGAAAAAAAATTACCTGCTGTGTGCTGCACAGCATCTGCATGTACCGTGAGGAAGGTCCTGATTACTGTCTGGCAGGGGTATGGATGCTGGTGGGACAAACCACGCACTAGGTGAGGTACCTTCCCCTACACAGCATATTCACAAGCCATGGTGCAGAGATGCGGCCTCCTGATGACGGTGAACCTGTGATATCAGCCTGCTGAGATGCATCTTTTTAGAGGGAATGCCTAAGTCTGAACCCTCTTAGGGATGGCTGCAAGGGGAGAGAAATAACAGGCAGTTACTACTCATTGATCTGTTCATAGCAGCAAAGCTAATATAATGCTTTCTTTTTTCTCTTCTCCTTGCAGTTTTGATCAGTAACCTGTACAGCCTGAGAGGCTTTGAGAGGTGACAAATCCCTTCCACTTTCTTGCCATGTGCCCTTGCCGCACTAATGCGTGGAAATAGGGATGCCTCAGAGCTAGTACTTAGTGGTATCAGCAGTTGTTATGCCACACTAAATTTCTCACTTCGGTAACGGTTTGGGTCCTGAGCTGTATTTAACAGTTGAGATAACAAGGAAGTTGAGAGTCATTGATGGCAGGGTCCTACTGAAGGTATCAAAAATATGTCCTATGAAAATGCAAGGGAACTTTTGAGTTATATCATGGGATTATATGCCTGGGACTGCCACTGACTTTATGCTTGACTTCTTACAAATCTTACAAACAGATTCCCTGTTTGTTGTGTCTTTTCTGTGTGTATCCTCTTGAGGTAAAGGTCCTCAGGAGTTTCTTTGTACAGCAGCCAGCCCAAAAGGGTTCTGATCATATCTGAGACCTCCGTGAGTCGCTGTCCTACACGCGCAGTAGCAAGAGTTTGGGAAGTATGAGGGAAGTGACATTTGTATATCATACATGCTGCCTTCTATGTAGGCACCAACATTTTTACATACCCCGAGTGCTACAATAATGATTTCACAAGTCATTATCTTGAAGCCCTGATGTGTGAATGGTAAAAGGAAATGTGCTGCCAGAGCACCAGGACTTTAAAAATCTTCGATGCTAGAATTAAATTCCCAGACATCAAGCCTGAGTGGGATGGGCAACGGTTTTCATTTTAGAGCTGGATAACACTAATTGTTTCAGCAAAGAATAAATTTTTTTCCAGCAATAGATAAAAGCTTGAAAGAGATGTTGTGTAGCAGCTGTGGTATGTTACTCCATTATCACAGGAATTTCCTACAGTGAAATATGTAGTGGCAGGATGCAGACAGGTCTATCTAGGAATAGCCTTAATGAAGCAACTTGTGTTCAGAACTCAACTCAAAGAGCCCTGGCATCAGGGACAGCCTCTCAGTGCACTGCTAAACTGCCCCCTGCGATGCACAGGATATTAGTAGACCAAAGGCCTTGTGTACTTTAGCTAGACATATTTCTTTCTTGGAGAAGAGTTATCTGTGATTCAAAAGATGCTGTGTTTGGGATGGCATGATAATTCTACACATAACGGCCTCCATGACTTTTGTGACAGACTCCTTACAAGCATCTTTTCTTATAATGGAAGCATGTGCTTTTGAAATGACAGCTATTTCCATACAGTATTGCTTTATTGAGTCCTTCCAAATACATCCCCAGCTGTGCAGTGCCACCGCTGGGGTTTGGCTGCACTGATAGCCTCTGATGCTCCACCAGGCCCCTGAGGGAAGTGTACTGTGATCACTCTCCCATGGCAAAATACAACATGGGACTTCAAGTACTCCCCTTCAGAAGAAAATATTTTTCATGTGTTGAAAGGCACTTGGGAGGATCTGCAAAACAACCCTATCACTGTCTTGAAATTCCTATCCCACCGCATTGTGTCAGTCTTTCAAAGAATAGTATCACTTTTATTTCGTCAGGCTGAAATAAGTCAAAGTTGTAATTCATGGTCTGGTCTGAAGCTTGCTGAAGTCAATGGAAAGACCTGTGTTGCTTTTTTTTAAACTTCAGTAGGCTTTGCACTCCTGCCCAGCTGGCATTTTCTCCTTGTAGTGTCTCTATGTGTGTCAGTGTCAATTCCACTTCACAGCCCTTTGCCTCCCTGCACCAGTCCATCGTTCTTCATAAACATAACCCTGCACTGGAAAAGGAAGATTACATCTCTTTATATTCGATTTAGTTTGTTGACTTCTGTTTCAGTCCCATAGCTGGCTTTGTATAGGCAGACCTTTGCAACAACAATTCTACTGATGAAAAAAAAGGGATTTGCATGCTAAGAAAACCATCAGGATTTTTCCTGTACTTTTCTATACTTGCCTAGGGTAAGCACTGTGGACTTTTATACTGCAAACAGTTATGCATGTGGATAATTCCACCTGTGTCAGAAGTTTAATTGATTTTAATGGTGCAACTACCAGGTAAAGCTGTTCTACAAATGCTTTTCATGGGCAGACTTCCATGGGCCTTAACGCGTGCTACAGAAAATGATGACACTCTTCCCGTAGGGAGAAGTATGTGGGACTGGGCTTTTGTTTACTCTTGTGTTTGCAGAGATTTGGGCCTGAGCTTTTTTGCTTTAATATAAATTTTAAAAATGAGCTTCAGTATACTGATGTGCAGAGCAGAAATTTAGTAAATGTAAGTTAGATGTAAATTTACCAATTTACTTGTGAAGGTCAGGAACAAACCGCTGCTTATTCAGTGCTATTGTTCATCCAGAGAAGCAAGAAGGTGGAGCAGCTGAGCCTGGAGCCCAGCCTGCTGGGCAGAAGGCTGCACTCCAGAAAACATCCACTTTCTACTTGGGCTTGTACTGCAGCCAGCATCAGTTCCCCCCTGGTGCTTTGCTAGGAGAACGGGGCATATTTAAGCATGGGAGTATTGAGCAGGACTGTGGAGATGATGTTACTCTTCTATGGAACAGAAAGCTGTGTCCAATCTGATGGCTGCATATCAGCACAGCACTGGAAATTTAGGAAGGGAGCAGAAGAGATCAACAAGGTGCCCTAAGGTCTGGCAGGTCTGCCTTCTGGTGAAAAATGAAGACAGGTCTACATAGCTTATCAAACAGAGGGAGAAGATTAAGAGGTGACTTACTGCAGTTGATGCATACCCACATAGAAAACCATTTTTTCTGACAGTAGAGAGGTCTTTTATCTAGTAGACAGAGACATAACAAGATTCAGTGATGGGTGGCTGCTGCTGGATAAATTCACAGATACCCATGAGAGTGCTTGACTGCTGGTCCTGTTTATCTGGGGACACAAGGGATTCTCAGCTACTTCAAAGCCATTTATTGAAGAATGTGTGCAGAAATTACACTGTATTTCGGCCACAAGGTATGGACTTGACAGAGGAATTACAGGTAAATATCCCTGGACTCTGTTGCACAAATCAAGCAGGATAATCATAATGTTTTTTCCTGGCCTGAAGTACTCAAAATCTATGAAAATGGATAAGGAGTGTAATAAGAGCATTTTTTTTCCATTCCATTTGACAGATCCACCAATGTGATACAGAGCACCAGATTCCACTATGTTGGATGGCAAATATTTTCTGTTCTGCCAGCTTCAGTAAAGATCTAATGAAACAAAACATAACCCGTTTACCACAAAAGCTGCAGACATTTTGTATTAGCTTACCTAATGGAACTAGCATGGCATTTTGCCTGCAGCTTTTTCCCACTTTGCCCAATTATTAGAAAGAGACAGTGGCAGCTTTTACAGCCTTTCTCACAATTATCTTTTTTGCTTGAGGCAAAAGCTCTATTCTCCTGTGGGACAGCTGCAAAATTGACAGCTATGGTGCAAGTTATATTTAGATACCCTATAATATGTTCTACTGTAAACAGGGCAGGAATTCTACAAATGGAAAATGCCTTTAGATTAGCTCTGAAGCAACTGATTGAGAGGTGATCTAAGAATTGAGGCAAGTATCTTCTTAATAGTTAAATTGTATTTTTTACTGCAGTGTTGATCAGGTATGAGTCTGCTGAAAAGCTTCAAAGAGATCTGCTGCTGCCTGTTATGGCTGCTTGGGTCATCTCTGTTACTAAACATCTGAGCTAACCCACTCCCCAGGTAAAGGGTGTGCTTGTGATCTCTTTTTTTACAGAAATATATGTATATATACATTTTCTATGCTGCTTTGTACAAGGTATAGATACAGGAAATAAATGGTGGGGAAAGAACTGCACGATTTTTGAAGGCCTGCACACAGATCCATCTCCCTTTCTGCACTTCTGCTGCTATGTAGAACTGACAGGAAAATGTATGTTGCTTACAGGACACTGTTGGGGAAAGAGAAAGGGAAAGGAATTTGTGCTGCTTTGTCCTGGCAGAATGAAAGAGCGGTAAAGGAGAGTGAAGGTGAGCAGGGACTGTGTGTGTGGAATGGCATTTCACAGCATGTGTATTCAGCTGTGAGGCACCTGCACTGTAGCAATATCTGTAGGATGTGGCATTTTTGTCTGGTTCAGTAAAAGGTAAGAGAATACATGCTTTAATTTGCAGGAATGTAGCATTTTGTTCTCTTTGTCACCTTTATTATTTACTTCCATGATGAGTTATTAAGCTGGTTATGACAGTGTTTTAAGTGTTATAATTAATGGGAAAAGGTGTTGTTATTGAAGTAAGGAGTGAGCGTTTGCAAATACACAGCAAGTTTTGTCAACAAGTAGAGATATATCTACAATCTATTTGGTGTGAGGTTACCACCTGCTAGTAGCATATAGATTTCTTGCTACACTACAGTGGAGGAAAAACATTGTCCTTTAAAATATTTTTCCTCCTGATCCACTTCTAAATCAGGTTCAGCATTTTCAGGTTGAGTGGCCATGAATTGTGATTGGAAGAGCTTATCCAGAGTGCTGAGTATGTGCAACCCCTCCTTCCAGCGGAGTTCAAATAATCATTTTCAGAATGAGACCCTGGGGTAGGGAGGGGTAGAGGTGCCTCAACATAAGCCTCCGCTGTCTGATCCCCTTTAAGAAGAACGTGATTAAAGTAAGTGTAGAAGACCTGGGGCTCCTTGGCTTCGAGGAAACAGTGAACAAACCATGAGGCCAGTAGGAAAATAAATGAAGGAAATCCTCTGAATAGAAAATGGAGCTCTTAGCAAATAGAGGAGGGTTGCTGGAAATTTTGAGGCAAGATGGCTAAGGGTGCTTTGCTTCACTGTATATTTGTAGGCAAGATGATTCAAAAAAAGAATCTGGTGGGGGTAAGGAGGTATCAGGTCCTGGCATCATAAAGAAAATACACTTGCTGGATTGTAGGGATCAAACACCAGAGGAAGAATTCAAGGACGTTTCCAGAGAAATATTCTGTAATTAATGCACTAGCAGCTCTCATTCTCAAGCAAAGCTGGAAATCCTTATTTTACTTTTAAAATATATGCTTTTTAAAGTATTCATTGCATAACTGTGGGTAGTTTTTTGAAGAATGTGAAACTTTTTAGCAAGTGTTTTGCCAAGTGATGACAATCTCAGTAGATTTACAGAAAATAAATATTGGAAATTATTGTGCTAATTACTGCAGTTTTTATAAGATCTCATAACATTATCTTGCAAGAAATTTTAAGACAGGGTCAGACTATTGGTTATGCCCAAAGGAGCTTTTCTATTTCAGATTTTTCACAAGCATAGTTTCCCTTACTTTTGATTGAAACGATAATATGAAAACATATTGTGAAGATTATCTGAGAGGAATTATTAACTGTATTTTAGTTGTTCAAATTGGGTTTGTATCTCTTTTTATTTCCATTGATAGTGCCTCATGTAGCCAATAAAAGTAGTTTCAAGACTATTTGCAAGAACAGCAAAATTTAAGCAAACATTGTAGACTTAAGGTACAGAGTAGAAATCCAATTCAGGATTATGAGTGTCTGCAGAAGAAAGCTCGTTGGAAAATTTCTGTTTATCCAGTCAGAGTACAGTAACAAAGTGGCTTAGGAAACTAAGCCCTGAATATATTCAATGTTCATATCTAATGGCTTGTTCACAGCCTGTAGGATGAGATTAGCCTTGCAGAATTCTTCAGAAAGTATTTTCAAGCAGTGACTAAATTCTAGAAGACTGTGATTAAAAGAGACTTTTAAAATCACATTATTAGTAACTTGTCCAGCTTTGGAAATTGCAAGGTCCCTGGTAATGAATTGTGCAAAGTAAATATCCAAGTTTGCTTGCTTTTTCAGTTGGAGCTACAACACTCAAGTTTAGAGAAGTAGTATAGAGTAGTACTACATCTGTCTTGCAATCATGAATTTTTAATCTGAGCTTGCCACACTGAGATGAGCCCCTTTTCCAGGACTTCAGAAATATCTCTTTAGTATTTGTAGCACAGGATCTGCAACTTTTGTTAGAACAACTTAGTGAAACCAAAGGTAACCTCATATTAATGACTTGGAAAGAAAACAATTTTTTAACACACTTCAGTTGGCTGCTTGGAAGTGGTAGAAAAAAGTTTCTGTAAGATATTCAATAACAAGGAAGAAATGTGTGCAAATCCAGAGGACGTACAGATTTGTTATTGGCAGAGGAAGCATTAGGCATTGGCTAAGTATGTGGCTGCCTGGAATGCCACAACTAAAGAAGTACATCAGTATTAGGAGAGGTGGTTACTCAGTAACACCCCAGTTGAGTAACTGTTCTTTGATTTTAGAGGTACTCATTGTTATTTGACTATGCAATGGAACAGGGATTGGAAAAATCTATCTAAAAGTGGAAATGCAATAGACAGGGAACTGGATATATGGCTGAGAAAAGTGTCGGGCAGGGTCTTATTAATTAGAATTATAATATACTCCTTAAACTTGTTCTATACATAGATAACTTCAAAATCAACAGACTGAAGCCCTCATAGTTCTTGAATTAACTTAATTTCTCTGGGATATAGGTCTTTCTATGAGCACCCCAGCCAGGTCTTGCCCCTCCTCGCCCCCAGCTGCCAGCTTCTTTTCCCATGTTTCTCTGCCAAAATGAAGCCCCTCCGCTGCAGACCCCTGCTGCTCTCAGCAACCGCTTTTGCAAGCTGTGTGTCCCTAAAGCACTTGCAGGTCTGGTCTCTCAGGACCAGTAAGGCCAGTGCCACAAACACTGCTGGAAAACAGAGTATGATTTGCTCTGAACAAACTCTTTCAGGGATGGATCAAATTAATAAAACACTTATAAGCATGGCAAAGTTAGTTATGAAAGGTAGTGCTTTTTGGTCACAGAAAACAGACAAGCTTGGAAGCATATAAACCTTTCCATATATTTGCCTTCTGGCACCACCTATTTTCCATGTGGAGACCCTGGTAGGTGAGGGATGCCCGAGGTCAGCCCACAAAGCCTATTTTGTTTCTCAGTGTTTCATGCTTCCCGGCTCTTGACAGCCCTTCTTTCTTTCTCTTTCCATAAAAACACACACACAAGACCCATGTCTCATTAAACCTTTTGAATGAGACGAAACCAGACAGTGTGAGCCTTGCCAGAGGGTGAAACATCAAAAAGGTAGTTATTTGCCTCATTTCATTACTAGGGACCTAAATTAAGCACCCACCAGTGCCTTCAGTTCCTACCGGAAGCATTTACCAGGAATAAAATAACCAACAAACTTATGTGAATACATAGAACAAGGATAATACTGTTGTCCTGGAATATTTTCATGATTATTTAGTGTGTCAGTGCAGCTTTATCAGTCAAACAGTCCTGAAAAGTGTGAATATCTTAAACAAAATCATGAGCACTCAGGGAGAGAAAGCAAAATAAGCCAGGAATGACACAATCTGGTTTCAATAGCAGACAAAAGAGGGGTTTGAACTACAGAGTTGCAGACTCAGAGATGAAAGCTGGAGCTGTGAGATATTGCATCAGCACAGCCGCAGCTGCCTCACACTCATACCAGCCTCTTCTAGATATTGCAGGGGTGGTCTGTCAGGGGGTGCCCAGAACCAGCATCACATCTGCTGAAATCAGGACGCCATCAGAAAGACCAGAGAACACTGTTTGCATCTTGTTAGTCCTAAGGATTTTAGATTAGTTTTCCCACTGTCTCTTCTATTCTGTTCTAGCTGGTAAAAAGCTCCATGACCCAGATGTGCTAGTGTTGTTGTATCTATGCTTTATTCCTTTGCATTGACTTCATAAACTTTGAGGTGTTTTAGTAGTTGCTGTGGCACAGTTACCACAGCAGTGCAGACTCATGCTATAGCCAGTGTGTTGCACAGCCCAAATATCCCTCACTATGTCAGAGAGAGGTGCATTATAGCAACTGGAGAAAAACAGAGTATAGATAATTATAAAGTGCCATGAAGTACATTCAAAAATTATGGCCTTGCACAAATTGATTAGCATTCCCAAACCAGGGCTACAGTCAGCCTAAAACCAGTATGTCTTGTTATTGTGCAAGTGTAAGCAGGTTCATGACCATAATTTTTGATACTGAAATGTGTCTTAATCTTCATCTAGACCATGATCCTGTAACTCAATATCTATTAATAACTTTGAATAATAATTTCACTTGTGTGTGCTTCTAGGTAGGAATGGCAGCCAAAGCTCAAAGCTCCTTCTTTGTCATACTTCAGCCGGTCCTCTGGGACACCTGCACAAAAGTCTCTGCAGCAAACCCCAAGATAATAACAACAGCCTGGGTCCACTTATTGACATCTACAAGTTCAAAAATTGAAGTGTCTGGGATGTAAATGTACTGTTTTTAAACAAGACGGAGGAGTTTTAAAGATAAGATAACAAGGAGCTGAGAAGATTTTCAGAAAGACTTTTTCAGAAAGTTTTCTTGTAGGAACCAAACTGGAATTTGAGAAATTAGGTCTGTGTAAGAGGAGCACAACCTGTCACGCTTAGTCTTCTTGTAATATTGCCCTGTAGTATAAATGGGAGAATAGCTGGAGGCATCAACAGGCACTGGGAGCCCAGCATTTACATTTCTTCTTAGTAAATGAGAGATTACTTTTAGGTTGAAGGAGAAGATGGAAAATTATTACACAAGATGGTGAGGAAAGAAACATGTTGAGGCTGGGTGTACTCTAGGTTGACTGTGGTATCTTTTAAAGGAGAATATTCACACAAACCCGTCCCTGTGCTGCACAGAAGAACCTAAGGAATATGTTTTTTTGACACCATTTCCCACAGCATTCTCCTGAAGAAACTGTCTGCTCATGGCTTAGACAGGTGCATTTTTCACTGGGTAAAAAGCTGGCTGGATGGCCAAACCAAGGAGTTGTGGGGAATGGAGTTAAATCCAGTTGGTGGCTGGTCACAAGTGGTGCTCCCCAGGGCTCAGTGTTGGAGCCAGACTTTTAAATATCTTTATCCATGGTCGGGCTAAGGGGGTTGAGTGCACCCTCATTAAGTTTGCAGATGACATCAAGTTGTGTGGGAGTGTTGATCTGCTTGAGGGTAGAAAGGCTCTACAAAGGGATCTGGACAGGCTGGATGGATGGGCGAAGACCAGTTGTATGAGGTTTAACAAGGCCAAGTGCCGGGTCCTGCACTTGGGTCACAACAACCCCATGCAACACTACAGGCTTGGGAAAGAGTGGCTGGAGAGCTGTCTGGTGGAAAAAGACCTGGGAGTGCTGGGTGACCGCTGGCTGAATATAAGCTGGTTTTAGGCCCCTCACTGAAAGATGGTTGTAGAGATGTGGGTGTCAGTCTCTTTCCCAAGTAACAAGTGATAGGATGAGAGAAAACAGCCTCAAGTTGTACCAGGGGAGGTTTAGATTGGATATTAGGAAAAATCTATTTACTGAAAGGGTTATCAAGCATTGGAACAGGCTGCCAGGGAAGCGGTTGACTCACCACTGCTGGAATTATTTAAAAGATGTGTAGATATGGCACTTAGGGACAATGTTTAGTGGTGCTGGACTTGGCACTGTTAGGTTAATGGCTGGACTCCATGGTTGTGAAGGTCTTTTCCAACCTAAATGATTCTATGTTAACCAGTAAACCTGATGCACTGTGAGAAGAAGGGCTGGAGGTTGCTTTGGGCAACAGGCATCTTGTTAAGACCATTGATCATGCCATTTCTCCTTATCCTCAGGGGACTGTCTGCCCTTATTCCCCAAGGTGGCACTTGCCCCTGAGATCCATCAGTGATATGGGCTGTAAGTTGTATTCTCCCTGACTGATCAGGATGATGAGGACGTGCAGTGCCCTCCACTCACTGTCTTGAAATCTGTCTCTGTCAGCAGGGAGTCTTGTCAAAGATGGAAACATTTTTGTCAACATTTTTTCCCCACCTACTTTGTTGAAATAAAAAGGAGATTTTTTAAAAACTATTACATACATAAGAAAATTACAATGCTAATGATATTTCAACTGAGATGTGAGAAGAGGAAAAAGAAACATGATTATTTTAATAATAAACAGCTGATGGTGATCTGGAACCATCTGGTTGTGCAGATGTTTAGTGTACCTGCTCATGTTATCCTTCTGTTATCCTTCTCCTCTCATTTGCTTTTCCCTAAGATGATGTGGGGTTTGTTTCTTCACTCATACTTTTAAGTATTTTGGCACTTTAAGTGATGCTGCTGATCTGAGGTTCATGGCATGTTCCCCATAATAGCATTCTTAGAGAGTATCCACTCATGCTTCCTATGTTGTTGCAGTCTTCCCACACCTCTGGGCTCTTGGTCTGGAGGACAGCTTCTATACATGCCTCCTTTACAAAATAAATAACCTAAATTACAACAAATTGGAGCCTGCGGGATTCCACTTCCTCCCAGAAAAGTCACAATGATGTTCATTCTCATGAATAAACATACTAATGGTCATTAATTCTTTGCTTTGTTGCAAATACAGTCTTAGAAAAAGTAATTTCATAATTGAAACAATAACAATTTAAGACATTTCTGAGACCAAATATGTAGACACTTAGGATTGCTAGATCTTCTCTATCAATGAGTAAATAAATGCCTTTTGCAACCTCCATTACTTTAGCGTATTCATGTTGTTGCAATGGAATAAATGTGTATGTTTCATGCAAGAAATCATGGACTTAATATTGTCCATAGAGCAGCGGCAAAAAGGGCTCCGGGCTCTGAGACTGGGACTCCTGTGAGTCTCTCCAAACCAGTATCCACAGTACATCACAGGCTTCAGCTTAGCTTCAGTGAAGGCTGAGCTGCTGCTTTCAAAATGGTTCATTGGCACAGAAGTGTGTATTAGCCTCTGGATATGCAACAGAAAATAGCTGATGAATGCACTTTCTCTAAGAGAATTTAGTCTGAGAGGTCTGTGAAGACGCTGGTTGGAACTTACATGCCTGGTATTAAAATGCATTTAGAAGAAAGGTTTTTGTTGAGTAGGCAAGGTGAAGAGGGAATAGATGGCCTGAATTAAATAAGAAAATTATGCTAAATAATGTTAAGATGGTGGTCTGTGTTAATAAAAAGCAGGTGGGAAGACTTCAGCCTGATATTCTAGTGTGAATTTATTTTCCTTCTCAGTTAGTGTCATTACCTCATGTTGTATTTATATAAAATACTTCATTATGATGGAAGGTGAGGACATATAGAACAGAAAAAAATAGCACATGGTAAGGGCTGTTTTCTCTTGAGGAAATATTTAGAGTCTTCCTTAGAAAGCTTACCAACTGTGAGCTCAGTTACATGGGCATAAATCTTCAGTAACACTTTTGAAATCAATGTAATTATAATGGATTTATAGGGGTATAATATGCCTTTTACAGATTATTTACCTGATAAATGCTAATGACTCCTTGGAGGTGAAAGTGGAGGGAATTTGGGATTCTACCCAAGGAATACAAAGTGGGATTCTAGTGTATAAATCTTCCTTAACTTTTGAATTGTTGCCAGCAGATAAATTCTTCTCAAGGAAATACTAACAAAAATCTTTTCTGAATTGTATGTGCTAACAGTAACAATGAAACAAAATGCCACAGTGTTCTGAAGTTGCACCAGAGACAAATTTGGCCCATGGTAAACATAAACAAAACTGGCATCTCCTTTTAATACTTTCCCATTTTTTCATGGCAGTGCTGTGGAGGATTTGAGGTACACACAATTTGCTTACTGCTGTGCTGCAATACAGTTGGCATTCCTCTCTGCTCAGGGCTGAAGCAGCCTCAAGCCTCCTGCTTACCTCTGAAGTGCAAGAGTTGTTAACTTTAATTTTATCGTAATTTCCTGTGTATGGCCAGAAGTCCATTTTCTTTAACTATTAATACAATACCAGGGAGACTTGTAAGATTTCTACAAAGCTTGCTCCATTTTGCAACTAGTTATGTGTGCTAGTCTCATATATTCATGTGTTAATGAATGACAGTAATGCCCAATCTCTTTTTAGGTCAAAATCCAAATCTATGAGTAAATTGAGTGCAGAATGGCAGGAAGGGTAAGGATAGTACATCCATTCTCCACATTCCTTTCTAGAAGAAAATTCAGAAATTACTCTTTCCAGATGAGCTGCATAATAGAAAACACAATTGTATGTTTATCAATTAGCGTAATGAATGTACATTGTGGGTTTTTAACTGATTATCTCTAAAAAGTACTTAAGGGGAAAAAGGGAATCTATGTTAAAGAAGAGGTAGCCTGATAAATACAGAGAAAATAGTAACACTCCAGAGAAAGAAAATGCAACAAATGGAGTCTGTTTTATCTCCCATAGGCTCAAACCATCAGGCCCTTCCAAAAATAAAAAAAATCACCTTAGCTTAACTGTCATAATGAAATAAGTCTTGTCTAAGCATTTTGCAGCTTCATGATAGCAAAATAAATAACAAATGTTGTATCTTAAACACTTCCTTTCCTTCACACTCACAAAAAACAAAACAAGGGAGAGTGAGCATCTAGCTCTCCCCAAAGACATATAGACCCACCGTTGATTTGACAGGCAGCTTTCCTTCAAGAGCTCCCTCAGTGTATGATGGCATCCTTATCAGGGATAATGACCTGTTGATAGCCTCTGGTATGCCCCGGACACCCACTGAGTGGGAAAAGGATGTGCTCAACCATCAGCCAAACCAGCCATAAGCCTACACCAAGGTCTCCCTGTGCAGCCATTGAAGTGGGTCCATGCTTCCACCTCCACAACAGGGTACTTGGGATCCAGACGGGTTTTGCCATCCAGAGGGACCTTGACAGACTTGAGAAGTGGACCCATGAGAATCTCATGAAGTTCAACTGAGCCAAGTGTAAGGTCCTGCACCTGGGTCAGGGCAAACCCAAGCAGAAATACAGGCTGGGTGGAGAATGGATTGAGAGCAGCCCTGCAGAGAGGGACTTGGGGGTCTTGACTGATGCTCAGTATGACCTGGCAATGTGTGCTTGCAGCCCAGAAAGCCAACCACATCCTGGGCTGCATCAAAAGAACTGTGGCTAGCAGGTCGAGGTAGGTGATTCTGCACCTTGGCTCTGCTCTGGTGAGATGCCACCTGGAGGATTGTGTTCAGCTCTGGGGCCCCGACATAAGAAGGACATGGGCCTATTGGATTGAGTCCAGAGGAGGATCATGAAGATGATAAGAGGATTGGAGAACCTCTCCTATGAAGACGGGCGGAGAGAGGTGGGGTGGTTCAGCCTTGAGAAAAGAAGGCTCTGGGGATATCTTATAGCAGGCTTCCAGTACATGAAAGTGGCCTACAAGAAAGATGGAGAGAGACTTTTTACAAGGGTATGTAGTGATAGGACATGGGGCAATGGCTTTAAACTGAAAGAGGGTAGATTTGTGTTAGGTATAAGGAGGAGATTCCTTAAAATGAGGGTGGTGAGGCACTGGAACAGGCAGTCCAGAGAAGGTGTGGAAGCCCCACCCCGGAAGTGTTCAAGGCCATGTTCGATGGGGCTTTGAGCAACCTGGTCTAGTGGAAGGTGTCTCTGACCATAGCAGGTGGGTTGGAACTAGATGATCTTTAAGGTCCTTTCCAACCCCAACATTCTATGATTCTATGATTCTATGACTCTATGATTCTATGATTCTACGATCAGGGTTTAAGTAAACCCTGCGATACTCCCACTGATGCTCAGAGGGAATTTGTTCCTGATTTCTCCTAATGTAGAAGTCTGAAATGCCAGTTCCGCTGCTAGAAAGGTATGACCTGATTGCCATTACTGAAACTTGGTGGGACAAATCCCATGACTGGAATTTGGCTATCGATGGCTACAGGCTGTTCAGAAGGGACAGGTGAGGAAGGAGGGGCAGAGGCGTTGCTCTCTACATCAAAAAATAAACAGAGTGTGAAAAGCTGTCCCTGAAGAATAACCATGGGCAGGTCAAAAGCTTATGGGTAAGAATCACAGAGCGAGGCAACAAAGGGAACCTTGTGGTTGGTGCATACTACAGGCTGCCTGATCAAGGGGAGCCTACCGATGAAGCCTTCCTCCTCCAACTCCAGGAGGCTTCACACTTGCTCCCCTAATGGGGAACTTAAACCGCCCCAACGCCTGCTGGAAAAGCAGCGCAGCAAACTGTAGTCAATCCCGGAGATTCCTAGAGTGTGTTGAGGATAAAACTTCGTGAGCCAGGTAATAGACAGCCCTACCTGAGGGGATGCAATACTAGACCTGATGGCCACCATTGCAAGTAAGTTCAGCAGTGACATCAAGATTGGAGGCAGCCTGGGCTGCAGTGATCACACAATGGCGGAGTTCACACTCCTGAGGGATATGGGGAAAGTGAGGAATATAGTCAGGACCCGAAATTTTAGGGAAGTGGAATTCCAGCCCTTCAAGGAGTGAGTCCACAGGACCCCCTGGGAAACGGTCCCCAGGGGCAGGGGAACAGAACAGAGCTGGCAGATCTTTAAGGACAAATTCCACACAGCGCAAGAGCTCTCAGTGCCCAGGTGTAAGAAATCAGGCAAGGAAGGGAAATGACCAGCATGGTTGAGTCAAGACCTGCTGGTCAAAATAAAGAGCAAGAGGGAGCTGCACAGGCAGTGGAAGCAGGGACAGGTATACTTGGAAGAGTATAGGGATGCTGCTCAGTTGTGTAGGGATAGGGTCAGGAGGGCCAAGGCATGGCTGGAGCTGAATTTGGCAAGGGATGCAAAGAATAACAAGAAAGGCTTCTACAGGTACATGATCCAGAAAAGGAAAGTCAAAGAAAGCATACCCCCCGATGAACAAGAATGGTGGCCTACTATCAACAGATGACGAGAAGTCTGAGGTGCTCAGCAATGTTTTTGCCTCATTCTTCACTGGTAACCTCTCTCCTGACCCCTCCCAAGCCACTGGACCACAGGACAGAGACCAGGGGGATAAAGTATCTCCCACTGTAAGGGAAGATCAGGTTCATAACCGCCTGAGGAACCTGGATATACTCAAGTCTATGGGACCTGATGAGACACATCCCAGAGTCCTGAGGGAATTGGCTGATGAGGTTGCCAAGCCACTCTCCATGATATTTGAAAAGTCGTGGCAGTCAGGTGAAGCCCCTGGGGACTGGAAGAAGGCAAACATTGTGCCCATCTTGGTAGAAAGCAGGACCTGGGAAACTACCATCCTGTCAGCCTCACCTCTGTGCCTGGGAAGATCATAGAACAGATCCTCCTAGAAGACATGCTAAGGCACATGGAGGGCAGGGAAGTGATTCGAGGCAGCCAGCATGACTTCACCAAAGTCAAGTCCTGCCTAACCAACTTAGAGGCCTACTATGATGGAGTGACTAGATCAGTGGACAAGGAAAATGCTACAGATGTCATCTGTCTGGACTTCTTTACAAGCCTTTGACATAGTCCCCCCCATCATCCTTCTCTCTAATCTAGGGAAATACAGATTTTATAGGTGGACTCTTCAGTGGATAAAGAATTGGTTGGATGGTTGCATCCAGAAGGTAGTTGTCAATGGCTCAATGTCCAGATGGAGACCAGTGACAAGTGGTGTCCCTCAGGGGTCCATACTGGGACCAGTGTTGTTTAATAACTTCATCAATGACCGAGACAGTGGGATCGAGTGCACCCTCAGCAAGTTTGCAGACAACACCAAGCTGAGCAGTGTAGCTGACATGCCTGAGAGATGGGATGCCATCCAGAGGGACCTGGACAAGCTCAAGAAGTGGGCCCATGTGAACCTCATGACGTTCAACAAGGCCAAGTGCAAGGTCCTGAAGCTGGGTCAGGCAACCCCCGGTATCAATACAGGCTGGGGGATGAAGGGATTGAGAGCAGTCCTGCAGAGAAGGACTTGGGGGTACTGGTAGATGAAAAACCTGGACATGAACCAACGGTGTGCACTCACAGCCCAGAAAGCCAACTGATACCTGGGCCGCATCAAAAGACATGTGGCCAGCAGGTCACGGGAGGTAGGTGATTGTGCCGCTCTACTCCACGCTGGTGAGACCCCACCTGGAGTGCTGCATTCAGCTCCAGAGTCATCAGTACAAGAAAGGCATGGACCTATTGGAGCGGGTCCAGAGGAGGGCAAAAAAATGATCAGAGGAATGGAGCACTTTTCATATGAGGACAGGCTGAGAGAGTTGGGGTTGTTCAGCCTGAGAAGGCTGCAGGGAGACCTTATTGTGGCCTTCCAGTACTTGAAGGGGGCTTATAGGAAGGATGAGGGCAATCTCTTTAGCAAGGCCTATTGTGACAGGACAGGGGCTAATGGTTTTAAACTAAAGGAGGGTAGATTTAGACTGGATATAATGAAAAATATTTTACAGTGAGGGTGGTGAAAGACTGGCACAGGTTGCCCAGAGAGGTGGTAGATGCCCCATCCCTGGAAACATTCAAGGTCAGGTTGGACGGGGCTTTGAGCAACCTGACCTAGTTGAAGATGTCCCTGCTTACTGCAGGACGGTTGGACTGGATGCCTTCTAAAAGTCCCTTCTAACCTAAACCATTCTATGATTCTGTGATTCTGTACTGTAAGAAAAAAGTACAAAAGAACAAAGACACTTTGCTCCCTCAAAGAGGTTAAAAAGATGGTGCACTGGGTGTTCTTTGCATTTGCCATTGAGCCTAAAGTTTTCCTGTTTTTCTTCAGTGAGGTTTAAAAGTCCATTTTAAATGTGAAAAAAAATGTTTGAGTAATGATGGGACTTTATGAGCAGCAATGGCAGAAATCATTAGGTTTGCTGACTAGGAATTAACTGATGTCTTCGAAAAGTATGCCTTAAGGACTATCTTCACTGGGCATGGTTCCTGAATGGGAAATTATCAGCAAGTTTTTAAACAGTTTCTCCATGTCAACAAATATTTCTGTGTAGATGCAGATAAAGCTGGCATAAAATATTATTCTGATATTCTGTAGTATGCGTATATTTGCTGTTTGGCAATCACATTGGTAATGTACATGTGTCCTTAAAAGTACAGAAATCATCTACATGGTAAGCATTTATGGCTCACTGATAAGCAGGGAGTTTGGAGCTCTGTTAGCCACTGCCCTGAGTGTGAACCACACAGTATATATATATATATGGAGTATATGGTTTTCTGTTTGGCTGCAGTAACTTCTAGTTACTAGTTGGGGGAATAAAAGTAATTTTATTTTTAATGAAAGTAATTTTTTTTATTTTAAAAAGTATAAAATCCTCAAAAATATAAGAAATATAATGATAGAAACAACAACAGCAACAGTAGTAACAATAACACGTTTTAATTATTATTAATGTAATAAATAAAAATTACAAGAAGAATTACACATGCTTCCTTTTCTTCTGCCATCTCCATGAGTTCTTTTGGAGGGAGTCACCCTGTATTGCTGGCATAAGCAAAGATTTCAAATAATATTGAATTACTTTAATGTCACTGTTGATTCCTCAACAGCCTCTGGTCTTTCATTTAGAATTCTCATCCCTTTAACAGCTTTCCTGTACCTCTTTTTAATACATTCAGGATTCTCCACTCAAGCTTCTTTGAAAATCCACATGTACTATTCAGGCTTTACTGCCAAGGTAAAATAAGGTAAAATATGGCACTGGCAGCTTTGTGCCAAAGCCTGAATTACCTTTCCTGTTGTCTCAAACTTGTTAGTGATACTGGCAGTCAGAGTCCACTTTTTGCCTACAAGTGGAGAGGGTTTTTGTTTGTTTGTTTTTTGATTTTTTTTGATGCTTGGCACATCGGAGGTTTAAGTCTCACCCAGGTTTACTCAATTTGTAAAACACACATTTGTAGCTGAAAAAAACAATCTCTGTATTCTCCAGGAGGTATTTATCAGGCCTATCTTGGCAATAGCAGTAGGCAGTTTATGGTCAGTTTCACCTAACAGTGGTGTCCCATGAATAAAGAAATTATTTTTACAGCCGTGGCTTAAGGCAAAAGCCTCCTTCATTCTTCCAGCATATTTACATTCAGTTTTTGTTAGTGGCTGTGATGCATTAGCCACTTGTCTCCAGCTTCAACTGTGTTATTGAAAGAGTATTGTGCCAATACTCTTCTGGGATGCATCCATTAACAAGTTACTTTTGTGCTTATTGTCATAGTATTTCAGGACTGGGGCCTCTTAATTAAAACCTTCAGTTTCTCAAACAATCCCTTAAGGTTTGCATCTGTTGTTCTTTGAGTGTTTTTGAGCAGTCATGCTCTAAGGCTGCTGGTTCAGGCAACTACGTCAGTCATAAATTTCTCTATGTAATGTACAGTTCCAAGCAATCATCACACCCCTTCTTTTTTGTTCAAGCAATTATGCAATGATGGCCGTAGCATTATTATGATCTTTGCTGGGTTCCCTTCTCTCCCATCCCCACCCTTTGCATGACACCATCTGTGTTTGTTTAGCTTTAGCCTCACAGCACCACGTCTTTCCAAAGCTGCCCAATGCTTGTGATCATGGTTGTGTTATCAAAAGCTAAGTCTGGGTCCCCTAGGAGCTTTGATTTGAATTATTCCTGACTGCCATCTACTCTCTTTTCAGGGTTGAAAGCCTGAAATCTAGGGAAATCTAGCCCTGCATCCAGTGATGCAGCCCTAGATTTGCAAGATTGGTGCTGTAACCTCTTTAGTGCTTTTTTGACTTCAAGCAACTTTACTGCTTCTGTTTAAAAATAATGTGTTCCTCTATTTCACTTCAGTACTTCTGAGATTTCTGGACTACTGTTTCATAGTTGCCTTTTTCTGCCTGAAACCAACAACACTGAAAAAATCATGTGGCCTGGCCACCACTGTTATCACCAACAGAGAGACTGGCCAGCTGCCTTCCTCTTGGCTGCCACCCATCACCTGCAGATGTATGCATGAAGGCAGAGGCTTCCATGCTTTCCAGTGTGCTTCCCAGGAACTGCTGGTTACCACAGCTCAGCTGTGGTGTGCTGATTTGTTAAGCTTTAAGCTAATCATGTGACTGCACACTGAGAATGAAGAGCTTGAAATAACCATCTGTGGGTCTGCACCTTGAGCTCCTGTGGGTCTTTTACCAGTTCCATCTTCTTCCCAGGGTTTCTTTATCTTGCTCAGCCTCTGGGATTGTGCTTCATTCACTGACCATGTGGAGCCTGACAGAGCAATCATATAATCATAAGATAATTAAGGTTGGAAAGGACCTCCAGGATCATCAAGTCTAACCATCAACCCAACCTCCTAACCAACCCATGCCTCCTAAACCATGTCACAAAGTGCAACATCTACATATTTTTTGAACACCTCCAAAGATGGTGACTCCACCACCTCTCCGGGCAGGTTGTTCCAGTGCCTGACAACTCTTTCAGTAAAGGAGTTTTTCCTAATATCCAATCTAAATCTCCCCTGATGCAACTTGAAGCCATTTCCTCTTGTCCTACCACTAGTAACCAACACCCACTTCGCTACAACCACCTTTCAGGTAGTTGTAGAAAGCTCTTCTCCTGACTAAACCCCAGTTCCCTCAACCTCTCCTCATAAGACTTGTTTCCCATACCTTTCACCAGCTTCATTGCCCTTCTCTGGACACTGTCCAGCAACTCAATCTCCTTGTTGTGAGGGGCCCAAAAGTGAACACAGTATTCGAGGTGCAGCCTCAACAGCGCTGAGTACAGGGGCACGATCACTGCCCTGCTCCTGCTGGCCACACTATTTCTGATACAAGCCAGGATGCTGTTGGCCTTCTTGGCCGCCTGAGCACACTGCCGGCTCATGTTCAGGTGGCTGTTGACCAGCACCCCCAGGTCCTTTTCCACCAGACAGCTCTCCAGCCACTCTTTCCCAAGCCTGTAGTGTTGCATGGGGTTGTTGTGACCCAAGTGCAGGACCCAGCACTTGGCTTTGTTAAACCTCATACAACTGGTCTTCGCCCATCCAGCCAGCCTGTCCAGATCCCTTTGTAGAGCTTTTCTACCCTCAAGCAGATCAACACTCCCACACAACTTGATGTCATCTGCAAACTTAATGAGGGTGCACTCAACCCCCTTAGCCCGACCATGGATAAAGATATTTAAAAGTCTGGCTCCAACACTGAGCCCTGGGGAGCACCACTTGTGACCAGCCACCAACTGGATTTAGCTCTGTTCATCACAACTCCTTGGTTTGGCCATCCAGAAAGATTTTTACCCTGCGAAGTACACCTGTCTAAGCCATGAGCCACCAGCTTCTCTAGGAGGATGCTGTGGGAGACAGTGTCAAAGGCTTTACTAAAGTCCGGGTAGACAACATCCACAGCCTTTCCCTCATCCACTAGGTGGGTCACCTGGTCAGAGAAGAGCAGGCTGGTCAGGCAGGACCTGCCTTTCATGAACCCCTGCCAACTGGGCCTGATCCCCTGGTTGTCCTGCATGTGCCTGGTGAGCTCACTCAAGATGAACTGCTCCATAATCTTCCCCAGTACCGAGGTCAGGCTGACAGTCCTGTAGTTCCTCAGATCCTCCCTCTGGCCCTTCTTGTAGATGGACATCACATCGGCAAGCCTCCAGTCATCTGGGACCTCCTCTGTTAACCAGGACTGCTGATCAATGATGGAGAGTGGCTTGGTGAGCTCCTCTGCCAGCTCCCTCAGTTCTCTTGCATGGATCCTGTCCAGCCCCATAGACTTGTGTGTGTCTAAGTGGTTCAGCAGGTTGTAAACTGCTTCCCTCTGGATTGTGGGTCATTTATTCTGTGATCTGTCCCTGCTTTCCAGCTCAGGGAGCTGAATACCCTGTGGATAACTGGTCCTACTGAGGCAAAGAAGGCAATAAGTACCTCAGCTCTCCTCTCATCTTTGGTGTCAGTGTTCCCCTCCACATCCGGTAGAGGATGGAGATTCTCCTTGGCTCTCTTTTTGTTGTTAATGTATTTGTAAAAGCATTTTTTGTTATCACTTCAATACTTCATTCAAAATGAGATTTCAGTACCCTGACACTGGCCTCTGCATAACAGTAATCCATTTAGCCAGCTCTTCTGAGAAGGTTTCAAGGATGCATATGTTAGAGAAGTTTAGCTGCATAGCACAAACTCGTCTTAGGACTCTAATAATGTTCATAGTAGTGGTTGACTTGTTGATAGTAGTGATTCACTTATTTGTAGTAGTGGTTTCCAGAAACTCAAATGGACATATATTTGCTTACATACAGACCTGATCTTTTGTGTCTCTTCTGTGTTTTTCTTTTATGACCTGGTAAGTTCTGGACTGAACTGTACTCCCAATAGAGCAAAATACAAAGAAAATTTGAAAAGGTGTTTTGTCTTAGCTGAAAAAGTTTTCTTGATACTGGAAAATGCTTGTTCTATGAGACCAGAGCAAATCTGGGAGGGTTTTTGTTAGCTAATAGCAAAAGAGTCCAACTCTGCATTAATAATAAGCCTTTTTAGGCAAAGTCCTAGAAACTTTATCAGTCTGAGCCTCAGTATCTAGAATATGCTCTGTAATTACTGGTAGAATACCTTCTGCAAAGAACTTACCTTCAGTGCCTTCAATTCAGGCAGGCAGTCCAAGCCATCTCAAGGTACAGTCTTTGGGATTGAGATTTGTTGTGGAGTGTCATCTGTGCTTGGCATGTTGTTCAGGTATGGTATGAAGGCCAGCAAAAATGACTTGGTTTCTTCAGTGTTGATTAATTTAGCATACTCTAATTCTCTAAATGTCTTGGAAAATGTAGGCTATGGATCAGAATTAGGGAATTTTCCACTACATTATGCAGTGTTATCCAGTTTCCAGCCCATGAATCAGATTTGGCACTGTGGCAAAGGAGCCCAGGGAGCACACAGTCACCTGTCTCACTGTCATGGTTTAACACCAGCTGGCAACTAAGCCTCACACAGCCACTTGCTCACTTCTCCTCTGATGAACTGGGGGACAGATCAGAAGTGTGAAAGTGAGAAAACTCATGGGTTGAGATAAAGACAGTTTAACAGGTAAAGCAAAAGCCACACACACAAGCAAAGCAAAACAAGGAATTCATTCACTGCTTCCCATGGGCAAGCAGGCGTTCAGCCATCTCCAGGAAAGCAGGGCTCCATCACACATCATGGTTACTTGGGAAGACAAATGCCATCACTCTGAATATCCCCCCCTTCCTTGTTCTTCCCCAGCTTTGTATGCTGAGCATGATGTCATATGGTATGGGGTATCCCTTTGGTCAGTTGGGGTCAGCTGTCCCAGCTGTGTCCCCTCCCAGCTTCTTGTACACCCCCAGCCTCCCCACTGGTGGGGTGGGGTGAGGAGCAGAAAAGGCCTTGACTCTGTGCAAGCACTGCTCAGCAGTAACTAAAACATCCATGTGTTATTAATGTTGTTTCCAGCACAAACCTAAAACATAGCCCTTCAGTAGCTACTGTGAAGAAAATTAACTCTATCCCAGCCAAAACCAGCACACTCACCTTCCCAAGGATGTCAAATATGTGCTACAGTGTAGCAAAGCTCTACAACAGCAGTGACTCCCTTCTGCCCACTTGTCTTCTCAGCTTCCTTGGCAGCAAGAGAAAAATTTGCCAAAGGAGTGACTGAGTGGTTTTGCTGAGCAGTGAAGAGCTGCCACCACCTTTCCTTCCTTTCCATGCCATAGCAGCCCTCAGCACTGTACATTTTCATCTCCATGACAAGCCAGTAGGACCTGGGCGCACAGCCCTTGATCCTCTCATGCATGAGCCAAATGCAACTACTTTACTTTACAGTGAAGTATCTGTGGCCAACAGGACACTAAGACAACTTTAACTGTTCTTCCCACCAGACCACACAAATGCCCTGACATTGGCATCTAATCCCCAGCATGAGAAAAACTGAACCTTCAGCTAGGAGTTTTGAGGGAGCTGGTGTGGGACACTGAACAACTGGAAGTCATTAGCTTCCCTTCTGAACAAAAATTCAGCTTTGTTGTGTCTATGTGCCTTCAGCTTCTCACTCTAAACAGTGTTCATATTCTTCAGACTTGTTGCAGAAAATAGTTTATTCCAAGTAAATACAGGAAATTCCTTTTTGGTATTCCAATATGTCTTGGACAAATCCACTGCTGCTGTGGGTTGAGGTATTCGTGCTCAGATCAGTGATCTAATAACCTCCCTTCATTAAAGAATAACCAAATATGCTTGGTTTTTTTCTGGAACCAGATGAGTGAAGCAACAGCAGAGTTACACTTAAAGCCCAAGTAACTGTCCCTGCTGAAAACAAAGAAACCTGCAACACATATGTGGGCATTGCGGTTTTGCTAGGTATTTTGGTGAAAGACAGGATTAGAGTAGAGAGTCTGCTTATTGGCGTGAGAGTATCAGAAAGAAACAGCTGGAATAGGCCTGGGCTGCTTCCAATCAGCCTATTATGTTGTTGGACCAAAAACAAATTTAAGAGGAAGAAGAATTCTGTGTACTGGAAACCCAGGTTGCCGTCAAACACCAGCAGAGTCAAGAGGGTGAACTTTGGTCCGCAGTGCCGACCACAACCAACTCCAGCTGCTCTGATTCCTGATGACGACCAAACGGCTGCCTGGGGTGGGAAGGGAAGGGGAGTCAAGATGAGTGGTGTTCTGCTATACACAGGAATTTAATTGTACTGAAATGCATTTCTGGGGTCAATATTAAACAGTTTATGTCTACCCCACTACTTTTTAACTGGATGGTTTCAGCTTTTCCAGCCCAAATCTTGTTTCAAACTGTTATAAATAGGAAGCAGTAGCCTGGAAGTTCATGGAGCTGCACAAACATATGATCCCAACAGAAAAAAAAGGATCAGGGTCTTTCAAGCAATATACTTTATGCTAGGGACCTTACTGTGAACTCAGACAGTGAAATACTTGCATGTTGGTCTATTCAAAAGTTGAAAGATCCTTTTATAAACCACCTTTATTGTACACGCAGGCTTTATTATATACCAACATGTATTTAATTTTTGCCTTTGGAATGGTTTGCATTAGTGTACCTCAGTGCACATCCAATTTAGATTTAATAAGATAGTGCTTGTCCGTTAATAAAATAACAATAATTAAAAACATATTTCTTGCCATTCAAATTCTATGCAATCAATATATTTTCTTTGCCTCTTGAAGTATGTTTTTAATGATGAGGTGGAATTACTTTTATGCAGGAAAACTGTTTTTAATAAATGAAAATTAATGATACATTTGTAAACTTTAATTTTATAAGAAAAAGGACTAAACAACCCCCATACACTCTGAACATAAACAACAAGCTACAAGCAGATTAAAATTTCAAATGCTAAATATGAAAAATAATTTATTGACAGAGTTAAAAAGATTGTTCTTTTAAAATATCTCTGTTTTCATCTTTTTCAGTGTGCGAGATTAATTATTTCTTTTTCACATAGCCCAGTTAGGGTTCTAAAAGAAAGGGGTTTCTCCTCATTTCAAAGGCCCTTTTATTCCCAGCGCAGAGAAGAGAGAGGCTGAAACCCTTGACTCTGCCCTTGGAACCCTGCTCTGCCTGTGCATTAAGGACCCATAAAACCTGACGCAGGACATTCCCTTCTATGGTTGTCTGTCCCATGTCCCTGCTGGAGTTTGGGAATGGTCTGTGGGTCACCTTCTCAACCTGCTGTCATTCTCCATGGGGCGTAACACCCCACCGCAAGTTTCAGGTCAGATCAAAAATGGAGGAAGAGGGTATAGAGGCAGAGGTGTGGATGTGATGTACCTCTTGTTCCTTCTGCCTGAGAGGCCAAGAGGAGAGCTGGTGGCAAAAACTTCTTCAGTCACCCAGCATGGATGTCCAGGGCTGCTCTGAAGAACTTCTGTTTTCATGGCTCTTGGCACAGAGACATGTTGGAAACTCAATTGGGGATGAAGGGTGTGGCTAAGACATTTAACTTTTGGAGGTAATTCCAGCTGGGTCCAGCTATGGACTTGCCCTGAAATGTATGGGGTCTAATCAGCATTCCCATTTATCTAGGATCAGGGAGCCAAAGATCATGGACAGAAATTGTGTATGGCCTCTTCCGTGCTGCACAATAAACTCGTTTCTCTGTTCCCAGAAGAGTGTACCCATAACTGAAGACCAAGACATTGTCTTACAGATATTTTGAAACTAATAAGAAACGGTGACTATGTCAAGCAAAATACATGCAAGGAGGTTTTGTTATGGGGGGATCAAAGGACAGATGAAAGAGGCTTTTATTTATAAACCACTTTTATTCTTTAACCCACTGGGGGCTGTCATAATATAAAAGACAACCCTTTCTTTGACCTTTCTGTGCAGCTTTATAAAAAAATAAGCATGAGACAAGTTTATAAAAGCATTACTTGAATTCTAGAAATAAAGAAGTTATTGTTCTCAGTACCATAAAGCTCAAACACAATTAGTACAATGTGCAAAATCTAAGAATAACTGAAAAATTAGTTTATCTTAAAACTATTAAGAGTTTCACTATATTTTAATCTGCTCAGAGGAGTATAAAATATGTAAAATAGATATTTATTTTGCCCAAACTACATTTTAATATAAGCTAGTTTCTTTTTCAGTGTCAAGTATCAAAGCTTTTTCTTACTCTCAAAAAAATACCCACATTTGTAGTTTTACTGACAGAATATGACCCCATCTCACTCACAAGACAGGCCTTTTTAATTTTTCCTCTAAACCATATGCTTTGCATTTTCACTAATACCTACAGTAGCATCACCAGTATAATTAAAATATAATTCAAAAAATATTTGCAGCCTGTTAACATTTCTTTGACTATGCACAGTTGCTAAATCCCACTCTGATCTGAAAACACCTTTTTTCTAGTGTACATCTGATATGCAGATTTAACTTAGTCTCTTTCTAGGCACCAGTAGCTACCTTCACAGAGACTGACACTTTAATTGTGTCCAAAATTTTGATCCTTCAGTCTCCTCTTCAGCTGCTGCCTAACTTGAGAAGAAGCCAAATTTTCCCTACTCTTTTATTTCTCCCAGGAAAATCTCCAGAGTGCTTACATGTTTGCCACACATTTGATATATCTGCCATCAGTCATTCCTGCAAGGTAGCTCACAATGTGTCCCACTCTTGCCCTGCCCACCAGACATCCTCCATGCCTTGGTCAGTGTATCTGAAACTTGCCTACTAAACTGGCTCTTGCACAAAATAACCAAGCTACACTGCTCGTGCAGAACAGAAAATGCAGCTGAGAGTCGGAGAGAGAAACTAGGGTCCATATTCCTACTTCTGCCAATGGGCAGAGCAGGATTTCAACCAAATTCCCCAGAGCAAGACCATTAAGCTACCACGAAAGCCGGCAGCAGTAGTGGGATCCCAGCCAAGGCTTCTTTCATGTCTGTTTGCTGAAAAGGACCACTCTGCTCTGGGCTCCAGCCACAGATCCCAGCTCTGAATCCAAATGGAAGCGGTCAGGTACCGATTGCTTTTGAGGCATCGATGTTGGGCTCTTTTCTTCACCTTGCTATTTCCTGCTTAGCCCCCCTGACCTCTGGGGCAGCCCTCTTACACATTTCTTTATGTGGGGGTCAGGCTTCTAATTGAAGGCTGAGAAGCCTGCAAACGATAAGTGGTTTGGGAATAAACACCAGTCTGTGGAAGCCAGGCTCCTTTAATAGCACTACATCTTGCTTGGGCTATTGTAATAATTTCTCTCTATTTTGTTAACTTGTCCTCCTCTGCCTGAAATTCCCAGTCATGATTATGAACTAGGCTGTATTCTGTTTAAAGCCAGAATCCTGTACCCCAGTAGTCAAATCTCTTCTCCCAACTGATCGAAGTGGAGTTGTTCAGGCCTGAAGGAACAATTGATAAGATCAGGCATTTATGTTTCAGTCTTGTAAACAGCTTTTATGTAAATAACGTCTTGAGTTCAGTGGGGTGTCTTGCCTGTGTAAAATACATCAGGCAAGTCTTCTTTTGTACGCTTCTTGTAACTTGGAGAACTGAGGTCAGCTGTTCCATTTTAGCAACTCTTTGCATCTTTGCCATTTTGGAGATGGGAAGCAGAAATGCTGAACTGCCCCATGGTAGATAATTCTCTTCCTGTATTTCTTCCAAGCTGCTGCCAAAACATATTAAGGCAAATTTGCTCTCTTGCAATTTATAGACCTATTTGCAAATCTGTACATTCTGACAAAGTCTGAAGAAATTGGTACTGCTTCTCTGAGCTGGACGAAACCTTCTGGGATCCACACAGTGTGTCTCCAGGCTATAAGCCAAGGTCAACACCACACTCAGTTCATCTCACTGAACTGATCTGAAATTGCATTTAGGGTATGACTTGAGATGTGTTGGTCAGCAATGACAAACATGACTGAATAGTTTACTGCAGACAGGTCCATTTATCGAAGATCTGAATTAGTGAGGTATTACATGACAGGCATGAGTCATTTGGTATTTCTGGGCTTAACTCTCACCAGAAGAGGTTGATGAAGAAGCAGGTTTCAAGTAAAGAAATAAACTTAGTCACCATAGGATTCTGGAATCACCTTCTTTCACAGGCATATGTTTCTTCTTAAGCTTGAACTCTCCTTAATACAAGTGCTTCAGATCTGAAGACAATTTGTGCTGATATCAACAGGAAATTCTGTTATCATGCCAATGAATGTATCATGACTGACATATAACCTGATGTCTGCTCAGCTGTGAGTGATTTTGTGTTAAATTGCATACACTCAGAATTAAAGCCTTTCTGCTTCAAGATAAAGTTCAGACAAGATTTCCACTGAAATCAACTGCATTTACCTGAACAACTATAGGACTGGGCCAGCATAACATGCAGATCTAAGACACAATTTCACATACCTAGAACAGAGAAATATAGTCCATGGCAAATAAGACTAAAAATTATGTCAGTGTTCTGTGTTGATTTCCATCTTACATTTCACAGCAGTCAAGGTGAACTAGTTCTACCGTGCCTTTAGCACTGAGTCTCACTCATCCACCAGAGACAAAAACGCTATATATATATGAACATTCACAAGGACAGGCATTGCACTGGAAAACTCAGGTTGTCCATGGGACTGAAATAGAATTAGTTCTTGCAAATCTGATCAAACATACTATGTCTCCATTAATAACATGTTGGAGCCTTTATTCTATTTTGAATACATCTTTCATGCTTTCTTACAGTGAACAATTTTGCTCATTTTATGTTGAAAAAGAGGAAGCTGTAGATTTTTTACAGTGAGTGTTCGGGTATGAATTAAGGAGTTGTAATGCATTGTAAGGTCAAAATATTCTACTAACTTTCAATTCCAATGAGAATGAACAACCCCGTAAAAGGTCTGGTGGCTCAAAAGCGGTTTGGTTATTTTTTTCTCAGCTGTATCTGCTGGCTTGAGAGAAATCATCACCTCTTCCCACAGGCTTTGCCTGACAATAATATATAACAGGCACTGGATGGAGCTCACAGTGCTTTGCAAGAGAGGGTGGAATGGATGTCCACCAAGTCAGTGAGGGTAAAAGGCAGGTCTCCTGAGTGCAGAGTGTTGTGGCTGTCCCCAGCCTACTCCAGTACTGCTCTAAACCAGAGGATACTTCAGGTGGTATTCTCCTTACTCACTTTCATCAGAAGCAGACCCTTCCTGGTAGAATCCTGTGAAAGGGCAAGAGCAACAGGCACTAACTGAAATACAGAAAATTCCATTTCAGTGTAAGGAAAAAAAACCCACCTTTTTTTTTTTTTCAGCTGTGACAGTGGCCAACCACTGGAACAGGATGTCTAGAGAGGTTGTGGAGTCTCAGTCCTTAGAGACAGTCAAAACCCAACTGGACATGGTCATGAGCATCCTGCTCCAATTGACCTTTGAGCAGGGGGGTTGGATGAGATGATCTCCAGAGGTCCTTGCCAACCTCAATGATTCTGTCATTCATAATCTGTTCCAGGCACTTACCTAACTGGGCAAATTCTTCTTATTAATGATTGTGCATCTGAAGCAGTTTGTTTTCCATTTTGCCTCCAAGGAAACTGCACGTTTCAGAGACATTTCATACAACCACTAGGTCCAATCTGATCCTAGGTTAATTAGAACCCAGCATTGCCTCCTTAGCAATTAGAAGTATTGTAATCTGTTGACTTTACTTAGATGAAAATAAACATGAATGGATTCTTTCAGTCTAGTTATACACTTTGAGATGTATACACGGAATTTAGTCTGTGCTTAATCTTGCAAATCTCCCACGTCTCTTGGAATGCGCACTGTCCCCTCAGTTGGGCGATCTCCTGGCTTCCTGGCATAAATAACTAGGTTTCTCAATAGTTTCCAAATGAATTTTCTTCCTGTTTAGATACAAGGCCTACATCCACTAAGCAGCTGGAGGTTGCAATAAATTTTGATGGTGGACCCAAATAGTCCCTCCTTGGGAGGGAACCAAATAGAAATCAGCACAGTGCTGAGGACCCTACTTGATCTTCCTGTGTTACAAGGCTGGGGGAGAGAAAGGAAGAGGAGGAACTGGCCCTCACTGTGTAGCCAAGAGACCCTGGCTCACTGTGACCATATGCATCCCCTTGCCATGCTGCCCCTGCTATAGAGAAGCTGGCAGCTGCAGATGGGTTAGATCATCTCCAGTTAAAACCTCAGTTAAATCCAGCAAAGACAGTGAGTCAGAGCCTCTGTGTTCACAAGAGAACTTGTCTGAGCTTTTTCAAATTGAACCTGCACTGAAAACTACTTCAGCACAAACCCCAGCCTGACTTGTATATGGGTACCATTTCAAAGAGTATCTATCTTTGCTTGAAAACTTCAGGCTACGCCTGCACGGTGCAAAGCAGAGCTGAGTGGAGAGGCTCCCAGCCCTGAGGACCAGCCATGCTCAGCAGCAAGGGCAGAAAGACCCAGGAGAAACCAGGCTGCTGAGCCTTAGTCCGGTGTCATGTCAATGCATTGCAGCACCTGAGGGACCATCCTGGCCTGGCACCAAGACATATAAATGAGCCGGTGTGCATGGAAGTCTGCTGGGAATGTCTGACAGACTGCACTGAACCAGGTAAACCTGTCCTCAGAGGGGTGCTTCAGTGCTAATCACCCTTATTGTAAAAAAAAATTATTTTTCATCTTTTGCAACCATTATGAACTTCCCACCCTGAAATCATGTTCTGCCTTCTTTGCTTCACTAGAGAATCATCTGCTATCAGCAGACTTTTCCCTTTTGATTTGCTTTCAGATAAAGCAGATAGATTGAGTATTGAGTTTCCCACCACTAGGCACGTTTTATGGATTCACTGAGTCATGTAGCTCTTTTGAACTATTCCCCATTTTTCAACATCAATTTTAAGTGGGAACACCAGATTTGGACATACTACTGCATTTGTTCATGTCAAGTTACAACAGCTGGGCTAGCTTGAGTGGCTTCAAGATAAAATATCTGCCTTTCCCTATGTTCATGTTCAGTCTAATCAAACTAATGACCCTGGCTGAAAGAATAAAACTGTTATTGCTATTAAATTCATTTATTTTTATTTACCAAAGAACTTGTCCCACTTGTAGACACCTGTATAAATAAGACTTGAGAAAAAGATAAATGTTCTGGCTTCATTTGTTCTGGCTCAAAAAAGCTCATTCTTCATTGTGAAAAAAAAAATATATATATATATAAATGAGTGTTTTAGTTTGCTCTGCAAATCCAGAAATCTTAATTGGAGAGGCAAGGTCAGGGACATGGGATCTTCCATGGTGACTTTCCCTTTTAGTACTGCTTAAGGAATTTTCTTTTCAAGTGGAAGGAATTACTGCCCTCAGATCTTGCGTTCAACCCAAACAGCATTGCATCGCAGAGGAGAAAGTGCATGTTCTGTTATGATCAGTGGAAGGTACTCAACTGTTGGGCAGCAGAGAGTCACCTGAATTTCCTATGTCATGGAGGAAGACCAATTAATGTAGTTATTTAAGTCAGAGACCTGGAGGGAGACTTATACTGAGACGTTTGATTCAGTTTTCTGTTGCTATAGTGTCTCGTGGCACTTCAATCTCACACAAACATACCACTCCTGGGGACAGGGAGCAGGTCAGCTCTGTTGCTTAGTGTCTAAGAAAGCCAATATTCTATCATGTAAGTGGTTTCTATTCACTCCTTGCAAAACAAAACAACAACCCAAAAAAATCCTTCCTGTGTTGTTTCGGGGCTTCTTTCTGGCAGCGCAGCAAGTCTGTTTCCCTCTATTCTCCATTGTTAGGGTTTTTAAAAGAAGTGGGTGGTAGAGGAATTTTGAATGGGAAGCAAATTTTTGTGTGTTACCTATTACAAAGTCCCCAGCCAGCAACAGTGATGTGTACCTCCATTCATCAGGTACATCTTGCAGAAGTCAGCTGCAGAGTGGGGAAACAAGTTTTGTCTCTTTGCAGGGCTGTACACCTGCTTCTGCTCAGTGTGTTAGTTACATTTTTCCTCCTGTCTGCCTTTCCTACAACATTCCCCTCCTCGTAACTGTTTCACTACCTCTGAGAGGTTAAAAGTAGCAAAACCTATATGATCACCTAGTCTATCACATTGTCAGTCTAAATTGCTGCCTGCAGCATATCCTCTCATGTTTTGTCTGTCTGGGCTTTTTCTTGCAACTGGAGGCTGGAGATGATCACGAGGCCCCAGAGAGCAACTTTTTCCCTTTTGATCTGCTTCAGAAAATTAATCTGTTCTGAATCAAAAGATGGATGCGTATAGATACATGTATATATACATATACATGCCTATATCTATCTATACATAATGACATTTCAGGTTTCTTGCATTTATTTGCAAAAAAGAAATAAAAAAAGCCAAAGGCAGAGTAGTTCTTAAAGATCTAATTAATAAAACGTATGCTTGACAGAAGTTCATAAAAACATCTGTTATTTCATTTTGAGAAATGCCAAGTCTGCAGTATGAATGGCATCCTGGCCTGCTTCCAGTATGGATAATTGCTTTCTTCCTACCTGTGAATGTTCTTGCCATTTCAATTGGATGCAGCATTTCTTCCACCCTCCTTTGCCAAATTATTCTGTGCTACTGCTGTGAATCTTTAAATGGCTGCCACGTTTCAACCCAGAGATGGCTTCCTATCTGCTTGCAAGTGGTACCTGAAGCTTTGACAGGATTGAGCCTGCTGGAATCCCTGCAGGTATAAAGGATGTCATTGTCAAACCTTTGCTTTGGGGCTCTGAGACTAAAAAATCTAGAAGATGTGATGATATGGCCAGCAACAGTCAGCCATTCATCTGAGCTGCAAATTTCATTTTCAGAGATATTTCGAAACAATGGCCATACTAGTATGCAGTAAGAAGTATTGGCGTAAGGACAGTGCCAGGCATGCCCAGCTGCATTGCCTCTGGAGCAGAGCTGTATGGGGCTTTGTTGACTTTGCAGGTGGACAGAAGCACCCTGTGGACCTGCACTAGGCCATGGGCAGGCTTGTCTACTGAAGGGTTTTCTATCAGGCATCTTCCAGCAAAAGTGAGCTGAACTGAAACAATTGTGAGAAGTGTTTTTCCAGGTTCATGCAGGACAAAAGTTAACATGTGGCCATAAGTGGGTTTTGTTGCAGTTGTTGAAAAGATTGAGACTTGAAAAGCAAACAAGCAAATAAAAGCATAAAAGGTCTCAAAACTTCCTCATACCTCTCTACTCTTCATGTTCCCATACCCTGGTGGGCTGGTTCCTGAGACTGTTGGCACTTATTACTCTGCATAGCACACACAGGCATTATGCATCCAAAATGACACAAATGCTCTTTTCAAGTAATGATTTTTTGAGATACAAAGTGTTGGAATCAAAGAAAAGCCTTTTGCAAGAAAGATTGGATATTCCTCAGCCTTAACCAGTGACTTTAATTTATGTACAGTATCACAAATGGATTTGGTAGCATTTCACTGATTTTGGCTGAAGGTTTCCATTTTATGGGAATTCTTGGGGGAAAATATTCACTGTTAGCTTAAATAGTGAATGTGGGAAGCAACATTTCCCACAAAAAAAAATTTTAAATCACCCAAAGGTCTCTTTTCAAAAGGAGTCTTAATTTAGAATTCCCTAGGATTAAATGCCCCATCTCACTAACGATTCCCAGAGGTGTGACGATTTCTGAGCTGATGGCTCCAAACCAGAAACATGGAAGTTTCAGGAGTCCTATTGACCCAGCTTTCAATAGCTTCCACAGCAAGGTTATTTCAGAGCTGCTGACACTGGAAGCCCCACAATGTCCTTTGTCAGCTGCACAGAGCCTCAAGCTCACTAGCATCTTTACAGCAATGAACACATGGTAGGTGGTAGCACAGAGGTCCAAGCTGGACAGTTAATGGGCTAACAAGAACCTTATGAAGTTCAACAAGGAGAAGTGTAAGATCATGCACCTGGGAAAACATAACCCAGGAGTGCAGCACAGACTGGGATGCACCTGGCTGGGGAGCAGCTCTGTGGAAAGGGACCTGGGGTCCTGGTGGACAGAAAGCTCAACATGAGCCAACAGTGTGCTGCTGCGGCCAGGAAAGCCAACAGGATGCTGGGTTGCATCAAAAAGGGCACCAGCAGCAGAGATAAAGAAGTCATCACCCCACTCTGCTCAGCGCTTGTCAGGCCACACCTGGAGTACTGTGTGCAGTTCTGGTCCCCGCTATACAAAAAGGATGTGGACAGGCTGGAAGGGGTCCAGAGAAGGGCCACCAAGATGATCAAAGGACTGGGAAGCTGCCATATGAGGATAGGCTGGGAGATCTGCGTTTTTTCAGCCTTGAGAAAAGGAGGCTCAGAGGGGATCTCATCACCGTGTACTAGTACTTAAGGGGTAGCTACAAAGAAGATGGAGACTCCCTTTTTACACAGAGTCACATGGAGAGGGCAAGGGGGAATGGACACAAGTTGCTCTTGGGGAGATTCCGGTTGGACGTGAAAGGAAAATTTTTCACAGTGAGGACAGTCACCCATTGGAATAATCTCCCCAGGGAAGTGGTCGACTAGGCCACGTTGGACACTTTCAAGAGTCGTCTGGACAGGGTGCTGGGCCATCTTGTCTAGCCTGTGCTCTTCCTAGAAAGGTTGGACTAGATGATCCCTGAGGTCCCTTCCAACCTGTGATTCTGTGATAAGCTTCATGAGGTGAAACCTGACATCTGTTCAGGGATTGCTGGATGTCTATTGGAGCTGCCTTTTGTCACAAAAAGCTATTCGTCAAAAATTCTGACTAGTTTTCTTGACTTTCCCTTTTCACCGGGCTGAGAGACAGGATGCACTACCAGATCAAGATCAGTCAGCTCCTTTTAAAGCACTAGGTAACTCCACTGAAATCTCTGAACTTGCCTCTTCTCCACTACCAGAAATCCTGGAAGAGTTGGGCTCTTTCAAAGTCTTTTCAGTCATAAGCCCAGGAAGCAGAAAAAGAATAACTGCATTCCTATAGCTTACAAATGTGCATTAATTTGAAATATTAGTGTTTGAAGTGAGACTACTAATCACTAATCACAAAAAATATTTTCCCTTTGAAGCAGGGATATTTTTGAGAAGTAATTGTATTTATTCCAAATCCTATTCCCTCTGGAAGAAAAAAAATTGATCTTGTTATTTCGTAGAATGTGACGTATTTCTATCTGATTGTTATTCTTTACAGCACGCTATATATATATGTATAAAGGTAATCTAGTGGTCTTTCCTTCTTTAACTGGTTACTAGAATGGAGTGAAGTGAGATGGGGATTATCTATGTAGATTCTTTCTTGATTCCCAGCTTCAAATCCAGAAACATGAACGACAATGAACTGGCTCCTAATCAGTTACTAAGCAAGGGTTATTAATAGACAAACTGTGGGAAAGGTAAACTTTAGCAAGTTAAGTGCCTGAGAAAGGAGGTAGCTAGCAAACAGAAAAAATCCAATTTCACAATGAAGTGACAAGTTAGTCGCTTAAATGACATGAAATTGATTTTTTTCCCATTAGAATTGTCCATTGTTTTTTTCTGATGTACATAATCAGGGCCTGAAAATGTATTTCAGTTTGTTTTTTTTCATATGGATGGTTTGTATTCCATGGTTTTCTACCTGTGTTATCAATTGGATGACCTAAATATTAATAATTATGTTCTCTACTTCAGAGCTTTGTGAGTTACTGGATGTTTTCTGTGTATATGCATACAGCTTTACATAGCACTTTCCAGAAATGAAGGATATCATGTCAGAAGCACTTGAGTGACTTGGGTTGTCTTTACACAGGCAGGCACGCACAGGCATGAAGTCTTCTGCCTCTACTCTGCACTAGTTTGAGAAGATCCACATAGATGTGTTTCTGTTGTGTCAGCAGAGCTTTATCACTGCTGATACCCAGAGAGGCTGCTGACATCTGTTTTGGCATCTCTGCTCAGCACTGCAATGGGAAGTATAAACAGGTTCTGAATTCCCAAGACCTGTCAAAAACGATGTATAAATTCATACCCAGCTAAATCTTCAAGACATTTTTCCCTTTAAACATCTCTCCAGATCTTTTTTTTCAATCCTGTCTTTATAGTGTGCCCTCACTGGCTTTCGACTTCTATATTGTTTACACAGGAAAAGAAACAGTGGGTTTCTACTGTGAAAATTTCGCAGACAAACTCCTTTCTGGCTTTCTTCATTCATCATAAATGAGAAGGACAATAAAAATTGCCATCTGCCCCATAAAGCTGTGTCCTAGGCAAGCCAGGTGCTTTGGACACAAAGGAAGGGCAGATGTAATGTGGCAGAAGTACTTCTTTTCTTTTTCTTTTGATATTCTGTTTACCAACACACACTTCCTCCTCAAAATCTTTTGTAATCTGAGTAAGGAAGGAAAGTCAACGCAACTGTACTTGAAATAAAAGCTTTTCATGAACACCTGAAGTAAGTGCTAAGATACACAGGTTTGTTTAGCTTGCAGCAGAGAGGGAACATTTGGCAATAACCCTTAAAGACAGCAAATATAGTTCGCTTTACATTTTGCTTCCCTCCCTCTCTGTGTGCAAATGTGGACATTATAATGGCTGTTTTGCTTTGCTATTATCAATGACAACATGGTCAGCTGGGCATTATCCTTCCCAGAAGCAGCCATTCTTTTATGAAGGTGGTTGTTTTCTCCATCCTCTATGCACACTGGCATACTGCAGTGAGTTCTGAAACATGTCTGCTTGCCCACCTGCCACTGTACCCTTAAAATCGCTGTGCTTGAATATATGGAGGACCAGTGCTGCAGAAGTAGAAGGGACAAGCATGAGGTAAGGTTAAATGACTTGAACAACTTGAATCTAGCCATAGAGCTAAGAGCAGATCTCAGGTATCTTATGTTGTAGATGCCCACCCAGGGATGCAATAATTTAGCCCTTCAAAATGCAGGCTGTATAAATGAATACATGCTAAAAAGAGAAAATCTTTTGGAAAATATCCATTCTGTGAATAATAGAGTCATATTTCCTCACTGCCTAGTAAACAAGGAGAAAAAATTGTAGATGACTGCTTTTCTTCACTGTCCTGTAGAAGGAAGCATTAGCCTGGTTGTCTTCTCCCATCAGCTCCCAGCACTGCCTCTCAGGTGTTTCCTCTTCCAGTAAGCCTCTTCTCCATGGGTTCCCACCGCTGCCAGTCCCATGCAGATGGGGGTGACTGTGTGAATGCTATCAGCAGTAATCTTTCCTCTGCTACTCAGACCTTCACTGGCCTCCAGTTTTTCCCAGTGCCTTGGAAATGAGAATGCCAGGCCCCCTAGTGCAGCTTCCACCCCACTGGAGGGGAGAATGTTATCTCCACACAGGTTTTTGCCCACGCATTCACTTAAGGGGCTTCCATTACTGCCCCATCATTTGAGTCACAGTATCAAAGCTCCTCCAGTCCCTGGCTTGTTCCTTTCCTGTTTAGGCTATGTAATAACTTTGATGATTTACCAGGAATATGAAATTACCACCCTTGCAGTTTCTAATCAAGTACGACATAGATTATAAAATGAGTGTTGAGGCTAAGATTGCATTTTCTCTTAATCATTCACACTTCCCAGTACTTAAAGGTAATGCACATCCTTTTCAGGAACAGATTTTCCCTACTCCTACCAGTCTGTTAACAAACATTTGCTGCAGACAGTTCAATCAGTAGAAGAGCAAAGACTCTTCCCAGCCTTTTTAGGTGAGGCTTTAGTGCAAGAGGTGCACTAGATAAATACCTCTTTGTGGGATGAAAATTATTATTGAACAGTGCTCTGGAGAGTCACAGTTCACAGTATTTGGTGTTACATCATGGGTGGGTCAGTGACCTTTTCAACTTGGCTGGGAATCCACTGAGAAACAGCTGTGGTGTTTTTTCTCTTGAAATGCAAAAAGGAAATTCCTGGCCTTAATGTCTAGCATTGTTAGCATCACTGCAGTAAACTTCTGGGGGATATTGTAGAACACTTGATGTTGTTTTTTAACTGTGAAATGCTGATTTGTTTGTCATTTATAGGGGTTACCCCAGGGTGAGCCAACACAGTTTAGTCTTGAGTTACTTTGGTCCTTGAGCCTATAAAAATGTTGCAGACCTTTAAAACTGCAATGGGAAACAGATTACACAGTGACATATTTTACTCCCAGATGCTGAAGAGGTTTGGGCAGAGGCAACTGATTGCAGTATTTGGATATGGCAATTTTTCTGTTCTCATGTTAACTCTGATAAAACATTTGCTAAAGTCAATCACTGATATACCAGGGAAATACCTACTTTTTTCCAAGTAACAAAGTTACAATATATGCCAGAGTGTGAGAGGTCAAAATGTAAAATGGAAGAAGCATGAAATAGCAGTCAAGTCTCCAGGGTGCGACTGGAGACATCCAGAGATTTAAAGGAATTAAGGAATGATGTGATGGAACTTGTAGCAATAATGTTTGCAATGGGTAGATTATCATAATGTTCAGTGATAAGCAACTTTTCTCTGCTGAAGGCTGAAAGCTTTTCAAAATTTACTCCAATGACAGAAAAAGGTTATGGCATGTAATTTGAAAAATCCTTGCCAAGACTTCACTGAAATCAGTGATTATCCCAGAGACCTGAATGACAGTGTATATTTTATTTGTCACATGGAATAAAAAGATCAGGTCTGTGTTGCTGCTTACCACAACCATGCAAAGACTTGCTCCTTACCTACCCCTGTTACTACCTAGGCAGTCTTATTTGGGAATACCCACCTGGAGGACTACTTGAACTATTGAAAGTCAGAGACAAAAGCTAGTATGAACAGTCAGAGAGTCTGGAGAGGAGCTTCGGGTAGCAGAGCAGTGCCAGGAACTGGAGTTTCCTTTGGGCTTGCCTCCTCTCTCACCTTCTAGACTAAGCGAATGAGCTATAGGATGGACTGCATACATTGGGAGGGACAAAGCATTGTATCACTTCTTGTTTAGGCAAATCAAATTCAAGGAAATACAGTAAAACTCCAGTTGCATAGCTCAGAAGGGAGTGAGCCCAGCTGGAGCTGTAAAATACAAGTGATTGGCCGCTTCCCTTCCTCTCCCACTACTCTGCCCCTTGCTTATCACCGCTTATGGCTTTGTCTCTTGTTTCTGCATCTCTGCCATCAGTCTCTAAGTTTCTGTGTGCTCACAATTCCTCTTCTCAGTATAAAACACTAGTCTCTTTAGATTTAATACTGCCACATTGACAATAGTCCTGTGGACTTTGTAGGTCTGAGAATGACAACCTTCCTGGCAATCCTGTGTGAGGCTGTTTCCAGACCCCACAGTCTCTCTTCTGCTGCTGGGGGAAAAAGACCTTCCCCTTGTCATTTGAGGAACAAGGAGGGAAAATTCTTATCCTCAAGAGAAAACCATCAGAGTCTAAAACTCCATGGGCTGAAGCAAGATAAGGTTTGTCAATGTATCACAATTGCTTAATTTGTGCTGGCCGTGTTTCTCTTTCACTCTACCTTCAAGAAAAAGCATGCCGTACTAAGTTACTGTGTCTGAGGCACTGCATGGGGTGCTTCTGTTAATTCAGACAATTTCAAAGAAATTGTAAAACAGGGACAAAATTTCTGCTTTTCAAGAAAGAAAAGAGCCTCACTAGGAAAGATCTTAGAAAACAAGCAACGCAGTAAGGAGGTAAGATTTGGAAATAACATGGACATAGATGAGATAGTCCAAGTGAGACAAGTCTGTAAGGAACTTCTGCTGGAGTAGAGAAAGTTAGGTGGCTTCATGGTAGATTAAATTCCTTGCAGACAAAGGCAAATTAATACAAGTTGGAAGGAAAAATCAGAATGACATATTTCTTGGCTCTAAATTAATCACAACTGTACAGAAAAAAAGTGTCACAGCAGATATCTAAGCCAAACCATATGCTCTGTGTGCAGCAAAAGTGCTGGCAAACTGATAGATTGTAGCAGAAAAAGGATAGAAGACAGTACTGGAAATAATATTATATAATTATATAATCCAGTGACATGCCTTCTCTGTTCCTTCCTGGTCACCCATTTTGAAAGTAATATTGCAGAAGTACTAGGGGTCCAGGGAAATATATGACAAAAATGGTTAGAGGAATAGAAATCTTTTTTTTTTTTTCATTTTTTTCATGTAAGGAAAACATGGGAAGTGTAGAGATGCTTAGATTAGGGAGGAAAAAGAAGTGACAGCATGACAGAAGTGTACAAAATGTTGCAAGTAAGATTGCCTTTCCCCCCAAAAAAAGCATGGGGACAAGAAACTGAATAACAAGATATTTACAAGCAATAAAACAACCCCATTTATATAATGCATAATAGGTGAGTTAGACATCTACATGAGCAACAGGAATGGAAAGATTTTGTTGGGACAAAAAAAAAAAAAGAAATAGAAAAGGACTTATATCTGTGTGATTTGAGGCATAAACCAAAAGACAGTATTAAGAAGCAATTTTAGCCCTGTGGGCAGGTTACACTCTTAATATCCTTTATGAAAAATTTTTCTGAGAAGAATCTAGGCACACTTTGAAGCAGGGTGCCATAACGAATAGGCCACATCAGTTCCCACGCTGAAGGCAGCTGTGTTCCCACTACATATTGAGCAAGACCTGCAACGTAATGAAGGCACTGGAAGAAGCTGAGGTACCAAGATGCCTCTGGGACTGCCATGGGAGAAACACCTGTGGTTGTGCATCGTGAGTCCAGTGCTGTCTAGAGGTGTTGGCCATAGTCTGCCTGTCCCGCTTGGGGCAATAACTGAGAAGCTATCCACGCAGCACAGGCAGTGGGTACCATCTAGAAGATTTCAGCTCTGTGGTGGCCTGTGATCCAACTAGGCATCCAAGAACTGAGAGAAAAACAGAGGAAGCCACATCTGGAAAAGCTGGGTGCATGGTAGCCTTATCTAGACTTGGCTAAATAGAGTATTGTGTGCGTTGATGTACTCTACTGAGAGCAGACATCTGTGGAGATACATCCTCACAGTTTTCTAAGTGAGAAGGGACAAAAATTTCTGGCAGATGTAGTGCAGCAAGTAATTGTTCAAGATCACTTTACCATGTCTGACGTCCTTGTATAAACTACATACACTTGTTTATATTAAAAACCTAGAAGCATTTCTTGATGATGTGCTGGTGGATTAATTTTGTTCAATAACTGGAGATGATGTCTATCTTTTGTCTTGCTCCAGACAGGAAGCTAAACAGTCACTTCTCAATCTTATAATCTCCTTTTCTGAGGTACAGCTATATGTTAACTGGAACTGCCTGGAATTATTTCCCCCAACAAAATGATACTCTGGGAAATGCTTCCATTAAACTTCTGCCTGGAACATTTAGAAAATGCCTAATTAAATGCTTTTTTCCTAGATTCTCCAGAATATTGCTATGGTCTACAGGAGATTGAATCCAAGTCCTTGATCTGCCTGATGTAGCATTTCATTCTAATTCCAACGCAAATCCAGGGATATCTCCTGTGTCCCCAGTAGCCCATAATGTCACAGAAGGCCTGGGCGCACAGTCAGCAATTTCATCTTCACTTCAGTATGGAAATCATATATCAAAAATCACAAATTCTGCTATGGGCACTCTGTACTATCTGTCACAATTTACTGCACTGGTCAATAGCTATATTGAACCTCTTCCTGTTTGGTCTACTCAATTTGCAACCTTGCAGAACTCGTTTCCTAAAAGTCAGCATTTTACAAGAGAAACTCATGAGCCATTTGCTCAGCCTCTTGGAAAAGGAAGCCCAGAGATGCCTGCATGTGGCAGTGGTGACGCAGCTACTGAATTTGCAAGGGTTCATAAAATGGTTGAGGTTGGAAGGGGCATTTGGAGATCATCTAGACAAACACCCATGCTAAACCAGGGCCACTGAGAGCAGGTTGCCCAAGACCAAGTCAAGAATTTTTAGTAGGCCTGTTGCAATAGGGCAAGGGCTAATGGTTTTAAACTAAAGGAGGGTAGATTGAGACTAGAAACAAGGAAGAAATTTCTCATGATGAGGGTGGTGAAACACTGGAACAAGTTGCCCGGAGAGGTGGTAGGTGCTCTATCCCTAGAAACATTCAAGGTCAGGTTGGACGTGGTCTGAGCAACCTGATCTAGTCAAAGATGTCCCTGCTCACTGCAGGGGGGTTGGACTAGATGTTCTTTAAAGGTCCCTTCCAACCCAAACTATTCTATGATTCTAAGTCAAGTTTTAAACACCTCCAAGGACGAAAACTCTCAGCTTCTCTGGGACACTTTTTCCAGCATTTACCACCTCAGAGTAATTTTTTTCCTGTCTTGTCACCAGGCACCACAGGGAATAGTCTGGCTCCATCTTCTTTACTCCCCTCATCAGATGTTTATTGACATCTATAAGGCACATCCTGAGCCTTTTCTTCTCTAGGTTGAACATTCCTAGCTCTACCATCCTCCCTTTGTATATCAGATGCTCCAGTCAGTACATTAACCATCTTAGTGGCCCTTTGCTGGACTTGCTTCAGTAGCTCCATGTCTCTCTCATCCTGGGGAGCCCAGCACCCAACACAGTACTCCAGATATGTCTCAACAGTGCTGAGTAGAAGGATCACCTCCTTCCACCTGGTGGCAATTGTTCTCCTAATGCAGCCCAGGATGCTGTTGGTCTTCTTTGCAGCTAGGGTGCATTGGTGGCTAGTGGGTAACTTATTGTCCACCAGAATCTCCATGGCCTTTTCTGCACAGTTGCTTCCCAGCTGGTCAGGCCCCAATGTGTACTGGTATGTGAGGTGCAGGACTTCACAATTCCCTATGTTGAATTTCATGAGGTTCCTGTCAGTCCATTTCTCCAGCCTGTCAAGGTCCCTCTGGATGGCAGCACAACCCTCTGGTGTATCAGCCACTCCTTCCAGTTTTCTGGTAGCTGTACTGGTGTCTGTAGCTTTTCTCTTTTGAGAAAGCCTTTTGGCCAGGGGACAAAGGTGAGGAAAGGATACTTTTTAGGGACTGATCAGGCAGGCAAAGACCAACCCCATTATCCCACTGTCTAAGCATTAACACTCTGAAACTGAGGGTGAAATCTTGGTGCTACTGAAATCAGAGGTGGTTTTACCATTGTTTCCTACTAGGCCAGGCTTTTAGGCTTTCTTTTCAAAACCATTCTTGCTTTTTCCTTTTGTCACATGTTCCTTAAACACTTCTTGTTTGACTGATGGAGAAAGGACTTTAACTGCTGAGAAAAGGACACTGGATGAAACCCCCTTCTTTGTTGGACATCGTTGGCTGTAGTAGTGTTGAGCTTAATGGCTTTCTTCCCAGGTTTTGCCTACCCATTATAATTTTCATGGAAAATCCAAGGAATCATTGTCATTCCCATTTAGGTTACCCATATATTTCTAGGATGCAGGTGAACTGCTTAAATCTACTAACAACAAAAGATTTCCTGGCTTGAAAAAAAGAGTTTTCCTCATCAATAACAAAGCAGACAATTGCTGCAATAGTGCCTGCTTTCATGTATGCCTTAATTAATTGGTTTAGATGAATAAGTTCGATGAATAAGTTCTATGAGTAAGTTTCCTATGAAACAGAGAGAGCACCAAATTAAACTTTGCTTTGTGAAATGATTCTCCAAGATGTCTAGCTCTCTCTGGACTCCTTTAGCTATCAGATAATCTGGGCAAAAGCTTTGTCTGAAATCAAGAAGAGAGAGCTGGTGTTCTTACCTCTGTCACTCTCTCCCTTCTCTGTCTACACACACAAAGAACAAAGTTTAATAGATAGCATATGCTGTTAGCCAAGCCTTTGTTCCTGCCCCAGCAGAGTCAATACATTGCCAAGTCTCACTGAGTTTCAGTGTGTCTCCCCATTTTTGGCTTGAGTTTTCTGCAATCTGAAGCAGTCTCACATAAAACTCTGAAGGTTCACAGTACTTTTAAATGGAAAATTTGAACCATCACTCAGAAAGTGCATTTTTCAAATCTGACTCCTTTCAGTGACCAAAACTTGGCAGGTTTGCCTACAGTCTGATAAGGATGGATGAGAGACGATTGAGTCTCCTCCCTGATTCCATACAAAACCTTAAGCAATCGGAAAGTGACTAATCTCATGAAATTAATGAGTAAGGTGTAGAATCCTCTGCTTTTGTTTTTTGTTGGTTTTTTTCTGTTTAGTTTTTTTACAATGATATTTCAGTATTGAAGATAGTAGACCTGCTGTCAAGCTTAGGATATTAATAAGGTGTCTAGTCTGTGGTCTTAGAAAGATCTTAGGTATGTGGAAAGATATGGTGCCTTTCCCTCAATGGCTGGGTAATTCTTTAACATGCCTCCTCCAGGGGAATTTCCCAGGTGAAAAATTGTCTGATTCTTCTATATTTGGCCTGTTTGAATTTGTTATTCTGTCTCTTTCTTTTTGAAAAGTTCTTTCCTTTGATTCTGTCTGATTAATTGTTGAAGAATTACACAGGCTTTTAGCTCTATGCCTCTTACTAAAGGTCAAATTGACTAAGTCATAGTGTACTGATAAAACTTCATGAAATACTGTGAAAATGTGGAGGCTAGAAATTGTAACCTGGGATGGGTTGGTTCTGAAAATCCCACAGTCTGCTTTTTATCTTTTCAGTGTAGTGGAGGAACATTTGTAACAGCATAGTTTGCTGGTGAGCTTTTTTATATCTCAGTTGTTTCCTACCTGGTGGAGAACAATGCTGCGTGGTACATACTGTTTATAAAGTCTATTTGAGTCAGGCTGAGAAAGATTTTGCCTTGAATCTGATTAATGGAATATGTTTGAAAAACTTCCAATAAACCTTTATCATTGTGAATTGTAGCTGGCACATCAAATGGGTGTGAATGTACACAGAGACATGTCTAATGGCTTGGGAAATGCCCTGCTAGACTAGCAGGATTTTGCAGTCTAATGAATTAAATACCTAAATGATCTTGAAATAATGTTAAGGAAACACAGTTGACAGAAGCTGAGAAAGAAGAGAGATTCAAGGTTGGGGTTGGCATTCCTTCCCCAAGACATCACATTGCTCTGTGAAGAATAGCAAAAATGCATATGTTCAAGTAAGGGAAGGTCAGTTTCTTTATTTTTTGTGTCCTGGACTCCCAGTCTCACCATGCTTGCTTTTATAAAACCAAAATTACAAGCCAGCTAAGTAAAAGTTAGCAACTGCACCAGTTACTAAGGACTGCATTCTGAGATTCTTACTTCAGCAATAAGCCTACCCATGTATCCCCATGAACCCATGGGTTGCAGATACCAACTGATTTTCAGCAGGCACAAGTATTTTGTGAGGTATTTTGTGCAGATCAGCTGAGCTTGATACTCTGTATTAATTAGGATGGTTCCTGAGCTGAGGTCCTCTCCAATCTCTCAGAAGGTCCTGGGGCACACAGTCTATTTCTCACTCTTTTTTCTGGGTGGTCCTGGGTAACTGCCTCCTCTCCTCTTTTGCCTCCCTTTGGACCTGGACTGCGCTGCCTGCTTTGATTTCCCATCAGTGATAGGTCTGTGTACATGATCAACACAATGCAGTAGAAACTGCATACAGATAATAAATCTGCAGTATGGATCACAGGGCAACGTTTCCTAAGGTGTTATTTCCATACCTAGAAAAAAAAGATTGTGATCCAAAGATAGGGATGGGTTCTGCTGCATCTTCCTCCCTACCAGAACAAAATCAGATTTGTGGCAGCAACACTAGTAGCCTCAGTAAGTCAAGTTTCTTTCTCTCTGTGAACCAGAACACCACCTGCACAAGATGCCCTCGGTGTGGCCCTCCTGGGACACCTTCCTTTGGGAGCAATGCTATGTTCTGAGTTTTTTCCTGCAGAGCAAGAATCAGAGCTTCAGGCCTTGGCAGATAAAGTCAAGCCCAGCTTTGTTATTGTGGCATTAGAATGATTCATTACCTTTGTGCCACAGTGAGCACGTGTGGGGAAACCTAATAAATATCCCTATTCAGCCAAGATAATGGGGAGAATTAAATTGGTTGGCACTTGGATCAAAGCTCATTAGCCTTGCATCTAACAACTGACACCAGAGATAATATCAGAAAGGGGGTTTTCTTATGCTGTTTTCTGCATGTGTTGCAGCGATTGGTCATGTGTAATGAGATATCTTAGCAAAGAATGAGAAATAGCATTTTTGCTGGTTGTCAAGACCTATCTGAACATAAAGTTTACTTAAATACATTTTTTTGCTATAAGCTCATATTAAATCTCAGCAAGTTTATCCATCTCTAATTTAGTTATATGGTCATTACATGGAAAATCCACTTCAGATAAAGCAAAGCATTGTCATCCTCTAGTTACACAAGTATCAGGTCACAGCAATTACATGCAAATGTCAGATATCTATTACGCCACTGCAGGGTTAACTTGTACATGTTCTGCACAAATAATGAGGAGCTTATTCTGCACAACAACGTAGTGAACGTGACATTGCATCAGCAGGATGAAGGAGGTGGACAAGCCTAGTGAATGAGCTGAGCCTCTACAAGGTTTTTGACAGAGTTTTTTATAGGTATTCCAAATGATTCCTTCCCTGTGGATGGCCTCCACAGGCAGCAAAAGAAACAGCACAATACAATATCTGGTGTAAACCTCCTGCAGTGGATTTGACTGACCTTACCCCACTGAGCTTCAATCATTTTCTACGGATTCCTAGCCCACCTCCTGTGAAAGGATGGAGTAAATAAGCCACACCTGCTACAACATTTTAGCCTTGCCTTTCCACTCCTGCAGCCAAACTACTCACACACACCTAATCACTCTCCTCTTCGGCTATAGCTAAAGGACTGCTTTCTTCCTTTGCTGGGCTGTCAGAACATTGCTGTCAAAGACATCTTTCTTATTCTGGCTGTGTCATCTGCCTCTCTCAATGTTGGCCTGTTTCCTCAGTGCTCTCTAAAGAAGTTTAATGTCCTAGTCTTGAAGATCTGCTGCTGTGCAGTTTCTCTTGCTAAATCTAACCTAGTTTCTTTACCCTGTTATTTCCACTCCGTCATGCTGGCTACCTTCCTTGTTCCAGAAAAGCCTCCATGCCCTCTTTCCCTCTCCTCACCAAAGCTGCTCCTACAGCCACCTCCTTCTGGCACTTTTGGCATTCAAGGGCATGAACTAAAACAAAGGAAAGAACCATCCATATGGTTTGCTATTGCTAGTCTTGTTATTGTCACCTTTGTACTTTCTCTTTCCCATCTAGTCTGCCTGCAACCTTCGGTTGCTGAGTATATGCTAGGCATGTTCATTTGTCTGAGGAGACAGACAATATTCTCCAGTCTGCTGCATTCACTGGCCAAAGACTCCCACAGGAGAATTCCTGTCATACAGCAATATTCTCCTATGGTACAGAGCTCCAGCATCAGACAAGCTTTTTGGTTATGGTGGGGCATGAGCAGATATATGCAGGAGGTTCTTTTAAACTATTATATTAGAGGCATTTTAGCTGAAAAAACAGAGGAAATAGTAAAGTATGCAAATTTAAAGCAAATCAGTGGATCAGAAAATATCTTCCTTTGTATCCATAGAAATTATCTTGACTCTTTTTTTCTGGAGCGATCTAAAAAACAAATATGGTCAAATGAGTATTGCCATCTGGATCCACTGCGTGAGTATGTTGAACCCCAGTAAAGAGATGTCTTTGACAGAAGAATTTGACAGTGCAAATGCCAACTGACCATTAGCAAAATCAGTATGATAATAATTGCATTGTTATTTGTCTCTGCAGCCCTCTTTAGAAAAAAGCACAAGCTGTGCCAGACAGAAAGCGAAAGAAGAGCAAGCTTCAGTCTGCAGCCACAGCAAAAGCCAGTGTTCTTGCTACGCTGACCATAATCAATCACTTCTCTAATATATTCTTCCTGGCTCCAGCCACATCCATATTTACTAGATCAATCAAAATCTGCCTTTTGTTTCCTTTTTTTCCCCTTGGTGGCTTGAAGAAAACAAAACAAAAAAGCAGCCAAAATCTAATAATTTATAAGATGTATTCTTAATCACTCCAAATGATAACATCACTCTGAGACAGCTGTTCTAATCTTCTGGCTGAAGACCCCAAAGAAGAGATGGGCTCGGGCACTTCATGATTAGTCCATACATTTGTTGCTGTAAAATGCATCTGTTTCACCAATTTTCTCTGTGTCTGTGTGTGTGTGCGTGCATGCGCACGCCATGGAAAATGCTCATACAGAAAAGCATTTACATGGTACCCACATCACAGTCTTACTAGAGACCTCAAAGAGGCAGGTAAATGAGCTTATTCCTGCTCATAAATGCAGGCACTTGCATTATTTGTGTGATCTCTCTCATCATCTTTATGGTCAGTGAACCTAATCCACAGGCCTCTCTATAACTTCATACAGAAAAAATTAAGGAAACTAAAAGAACCCGACAGCAAGAAGCTCATGAAGTCCTGTGTTTTAGTAATGGCACCCCTTCTGTGAAGGCCATAATCACACAAGGACTGAAATTGCGTGGTCATTGGTGGACATTCTCCCTCCATAAACAGAGGAATTGACCCCGCAGGGAGGGGGCAATAACACAGCATTTCCAGAGTCGTTCTTCCCTCTCCCACGTCAGTTTTAAATGAACTCAGCAAATCTCCTAGATTCTTACTTAAATAGAGGGCCACAAACTCAAGTCTGTTGTCTGCAGGACGTCTGTCAGCATCCTGACAGGGTTAGGCTTCTTGGAAGCATCGTGAGCATAAATCTCAAGTTACCTGATCCACATACTATTAAGAGATTCTCTTCATATAAGGCCTCCTATTCACTGCCCCTGAATATTTGTAGCAACATAAAAATCATATTGCTATAACATTTTCCATCTGTAAAGGCATATTTAAACAGTTTTCAGCCTTTAATTATATACATTGAAACTAATTTTCCATTGCAGACTGTCATACTTCTCAAACCAGCCCTGTCACTTTATGTTGTCTCTTCCCAACCTGTCATTTTTGGTATCTGACCATCTTCTGGGTGGCCATGGGTAAGTCACTCCTCCTTTCTATGAGTTTACTTCTACATCTCTAAGTTAGACTAATAATATTTACCAGCTTCACTGTGGTTCCTTTTCACAAAGAACTGCAGAGATTTGAAGGACTATGGAAAAATTAAATGCCACTGCCTTTAAACAAGCTGTACTTTTCAAATTCTGTCACCAGGACTGATTTTCAAGGGACTCTCAGAATGGAACCTAAACCTTTTCAAATGCCTTCAGATTATTTCTAATTTTGTGCAGCACATATTTTTTCCCATTAGCAGTAAGTTCTAAAACAGAGCTATCCACTTGTTGGCAGTTGGCAGGAACTCAGCATTCCAATGTAAAGTGATCTTTTTTTGTCTGCCAATAATGCAATATTAACAAATTTGTCTTGATATTTATCTGTTGTTATGTCTGTTGTCAGACTGTACAAAGAAAACAAAACTTGGAACACTGCAGAAGCCATTGTTTTAAGATATCTGATATGGCACTGAAGACTTTCTTTCAGGAATTACCAGTTTTGAGGCAATGCAGAATCATATCATGTAAGAAGCTCCCTTGCATGTTTTCCATCACTGGCCATTTCAAGATACACCTTCTTTCATAGCCCCAAGAGCTCAGATTTCATTTCTGCTGATTGGAAACCTACCTTTGTCATGTTATTTCTGGTAAGTTTTACGTAAAATGCAGGACCAGCTGAACCAGCTGTGAAGAAATCCGTATCGCATCCAGTATTTAAATTTTCACAGTAAGAATATTTGGAGTTTGTCTTCCAGTACTCACAGTATCAAGTCTCCGCATATACCAGTGCTGGACAAAAAGCATGAAGAATGGCATGGTTTGTCAAACCTCTTGCTTAGTACTTAAGAAAGATGGACAGAGATGTCTTAGATTAGGATAAAATGAAGCTGATTAAACCTAGTCTTTAATTTGCATAGTCAGAACACAGGCAACTTGTCTGAGCAAAAGCTCCTGCAATACTTTTGTGAATTTCAAGTTAGATAACAACATATACTTGTTCTAAAAATGCAAACTAGCCATTATCAGCCTGATAATTAAGATCAAAGATCTTATCCAAGATAAGTAAAAGCCAGGCTTAGTTGAAAGCAGTGGCTTTACAGAAAATTCTTGAACAAGGATTTCACAATTCAATATCCTTCTCAAATATCCGACTCCTCTCTGCAAGAGTAACTACAGATCTCTTTCTTGCCGTCTTATTTTACCGTCAGGTATTGTTTGGGGCAGGATCCTGCATGGCTTCCAAAAACAGAGTGTGAAGAAAAGCACACAAAGCAAAGGGTGAGAGAGCATCAATTTATTAGTTACAACTTGATCAGATTGGTAGGCTGGAACTGAAAAGAAATGGTGATTTTTATCCAGATTGATGACTATATTTATTGTAATATTGATGATCAGCAGAGACTTAGTAATAGTTGTAACAGATGTGGCCTCCCTAACGCTGCACACAGGAGTCCTCTTGCCTAAGAGGGAACAGTAATTATCCACTGTTTTTTCAAAACATCTAGCCTGCAATTGAGTTGTCACAGTCTCCCAGACACTGCTCCAGGCACCACAGATGGTACCAGCTGACACACTTGGGGCATATCATTATGAGCATGTGTAAACCACATGATTTTGTCTACTTTCCTGATACCTAGTGCATGACAGCGTGTCAAAGAGAGACGCCTTTCAGGAGGAAATATGGGCTCCGCTGAGCTGCAATATGACTGAGGAGAATGTTCAAGTGAGGACACATCTGAAAGAAATTGCTAGCATAAGTTACAGCAGGGAACAATCAGCTTCTGTAACAAAATTCTTGTTTCTAGCCTGAAGTATCCAAATTGTTTTTATACAAGGCCCAAGTCAATGCTGTTGAAGGCCTTTTCTGTTTATCTTTAATGCTTCATCTACTGGATTTGCTGAAGAGCATTGTTTAATCTGAGAGTGAATGCGTTAATAAATACATCTAGCAGCCCATTACAAATGATTTGCATGCCAGGGGAATAACAGGTTTGTGGAGATACTTGGAATTTACACCACTTTGTTTTTAGGTAAGTCAGTCTGAGGCAGTCAGTTTCCTAAGCCTGGTGGTAACATAAATCACAGCTTGAAGCTCATTGCAAATTAAATTAAGTCAGCTTAGTGAGAAATCAGAAATACAATAAGTGTCATAGCGTACAATCTTGTAGAAAATCAACTTCAAAGTAATTTACAGTAGTTAGAAATTAACATTCAGTGCTGAATCTCTGGCAGCAGCTATGCAAGTCTGTATGAAGAGGAGCTGAATGCAAAAATGTTTCCACAAAAGTGTATTTCACCTTCCTTTCTGTCCACAAACCATTTATAAGCCATATCAAAATCAGCCAATTTTTGGAAATTGTTCACACTACTTTTGGCAAATTGGTCTTTCTGTGCAAACTTTGTATCAACAGTTCACTACAAAATGAAAAAAGGATATCAAGAATGTGAAAAATATGCTGTGCTGCTTATTTGTACTATGAGTTGTTTGGAGAAGTGATTACTTGACAGAAGCATATAAGCAGTTTCTGGAAAACTGGGTCCAGATCCTGACATTACTGTGATGGAAATAATATGAAAATAAACGAGGTACATGCATCTTCTATGAACTGAAGATTCAAATGGAAGCAACAGGCAAAGGTGTTAGACCTGTGCATAAACTTAATTGGTATTCAATGACTTGCAAACCCTTAAGTGTACAAGATTAGAAGTAATGCTTGTAAATCCTTCAACTCATGAGGTTTCAGAACTTAAAAGATAAAAGGAAAGTGAACTTGGAAAGATGAGGACCGTGGCCAAGTTAGACATCACTTCTGTGGCCCACTAGATTCTTTTCTGGTTTTCTTCTGTTTTTTTCATTCCTGTTTAGGCCAGAGTCAGTATCACTAATACATTCCTTTAATACCCTTCATGCCATCTACATAAGCAAATGCATGGCCTACTAGAATTTCATGAAAATTCAAGAAGCCTTATAAGAACTGCTATAATAGAGCCTGGGACACATTTTAAATTGGCCTACATTCTGGCTAATCTTATGCAAATTAAAGGGATTTCCTGTATATAAAATCTGGTTGGATCATACAAATTGGTTAGAAAAAGGATAGTAGTAGTAAATTAGTATAACTGGCAAAAGCATGAATTAGAAACTATAACTGAGAAAACTCTAAGACATGCAAAAGGCCTCTTTGATTAGATTTGACAAATTTTTTTGACATGCCAGCTTCAAGCTTCAGCTTCTGCTATCAGAGTAAGAGATCTCTGAGTCAAAGAACTTGCTGAGGATGAAGGTCCAGGTCTCCTGTCAGTCAGAAGGCCATGCATGGGCCTCTGGGGACAGAAGGGGGTGAATCCATCACCTTTTCTGTTGCAATCATTTTGCTCTCTATAAAGAGCTATTTACTCATGGAAAAACGGGCTTATTTCTGTTGAGTGCCCTAGCTGCTGGATTATTGGTAATATGAGCTTCTTTAAGAACAGATATTCAAAGAGCAGTTCAACAGAATGGCCTTTTCACTCTCACCATAATCTCATGAATTTGACTACACTGTGTAAATATAGCGTAATTTATGTTGAATCTAGTAAAATCTGGGTATGTGTACTCCAACTTCATGAATTTTTTATTAAAAATCTGAAATTAGGTAAAATCAGTTTATATGCTGGATATATGGATCAACATAGCATCACAGTATTCGTACTCTTCAGTTCCAAAACATACATTTTAAGTAGTTCAATCCTATCAGACAAGATAGATATTAACCTGTAAAGGCTTGGAAAGTGCAGTACCCCTGACATTAAAGGCTTTATTTGTTGGCCTTCTTTCAAAAAGAAAAATAATTTGACCTTCCAAAATCTAACTTTCCACATCATCAACAAAGACTCTTACTTTCAGATTACTTCTCTGTTTTAAGACTGCATTCTCTTAAAAAGAGGAAACAGTTGTTCAGATGACCGCAATGATTTAAATACTTGGCTGGCAGCTTCAGATTACCGATTATTTTGAACTTCATATTTATGCATGGCAAATTGACCTCCATTTCTTCTTCAGATACAGACTGTCCATCAAAGACATTGGTTACAACTTGTTTGGAAACAGACTGCTGTCAACTGCATGCGAGCTTGCCGTGAAGGAGATAGGCACCTAGAAGGAGCTGTGGAAATACCGCAGCTTTCAGCTTTGACCAACCAGACTATCGTTCTGTGATCCCTGGCATTTTTAGACTCATTAGAGGACTGATCACCTCAAGGCCTAGTTATTATTTCAATATTTCAGATTTTCTGTTTAAGCCCAAACAATAAATCATGGCGGGCAACCTTTTCACAGTAGAGTGCTCTTTAAACAAGCCCAGTATGCTGGGATGAAGTTCAAATAAGATTGTTTTCCACTTTTTAGTCTCTATCTCAAAATGAGACTCAAGTCTCCTGGAGAACTGAAACAGATCTCTGAAAATTTTTACCACTTTTTTTCGTTGTTATGTATCCTGGCACTTGCTAGTTATGACCAGAAGTAGCTGTGGTATGGAATGGGCTATCATTATTTCTTGATTTACTGGACAATAGGAGCAAGAATATTCCAAGGTTTGTGGCAATGCATCTGAACATGAAGAAACATTTCCTGAATTTCAGGTAAATTTTTCTTCCCTGTGTTGCACTCTGATCTTACTGCCTTTAATCGTATCATTTACAGGTTTACCATGTCCAAAGTCCTTGTTGTTCTTTAACATCTCCCGTTCATTGACTCAAGCTTTGGTGATTTCAGTTAAAAAGGATCAAGATCCAAATTATTTCCAATTCCAAGGTTGTTAAAGCACTATTTTTTTCAAACTACCACACTTGTTTGCACGCTATGTTATAAAGCTAAAATCTTGTATACGAGTCACTCTGAACTTTTATTCACTGTCCATAGTGAAATCCAGATCTGAAGTTTCCCTGCTTTGAGGTCTTATTTTACAAAAAAAAATCCCAAAACTAAAATCAGGACCCTTCACCTCATGTAGCAAGTCATACCTAAAATAAAATTAAAAAAAAAGAAAGAAAGAAAAAAAAATACTCCTAATTCTTGCCTAATATGATGAGCAGTCATACTGATGTGAAAGGAGGAGAGCCAAGACTTCTATTTGAAGTTGCAGTGGGAATTTTAGTTAGTCCAAAGTGAATTACTCAAGCTGATAGCAGGGGTTTGGCTCAGTCAGGCTCCACATATGATAGATGACCATGAGACTCTTAATGACCACAAGTTCCCAAATCTCAGCTTCAGTCTCTAGTGAAAGTCCATCTCATTCAAAAGACAAAGAACAAACAATATTTCCTTACTGTTCATGTGGTAAAAATCTAGTGCTCTAGTCCATCTATGTGCTTATTTTGAATCCTACTATGTAGACCACATTTACATTCTAGGCAAAGCATTTATCCATGCCTGTACATCCGGATAATCCTATTTTTTTCCATAGGCCTGTGATGATACATGTGTATATAACCCTTCCCTGCACACTCAGGCAAGACAATATGTAGAAATGCAAAATGATAAGCAACGGCACAGTTTTATATGAAATGTGAATTTTCAGTTCTGTATTTTATTCTGTCAGGCAGTCCTGACACAACATCACAGCAGGAGAGCCAGAGACCATGGTCTCCATTTTACAGCTTTTTGTGGTAGGCAAATCTTGGAGTAATGCTGAAGTCCCTTTGCATTTCAGGTGGGAATTTGGTGCTTGGTTTTTTATCATCCTTTTGTCCATACTGCGTATTATACAATTGTAGAAGCTGTGTCACAGAAACACTATTGTAATTAGACAGTACTAAAAGATGTTTTCCTGGAAGCAGTAATTCAGCAATGAGTTCAGTTCTCCTGCAGTGAACAACAGGGTACAGCACAATCTTCACAGAGTTCTGGTGGGATAACAAGCTTGGGGGGGGTAGGAATTCCCAAGCCAGGGGCTTGGCTCCTCAGAGGTCTTCCCACCAAAAGGTATGACTAAACCAGACAGATATTCACAGAATTAGAAGAGTCAACAGGAGATAGAGCAGAAAAAAAATCTTGGAAATGACCCTGACATCTTCACTCAGAATAGAACATGCTTCCTGGAAAGTGCATTTTCAGCAATGCAACACGGTCAAATAAGAACAGAAGAACAGGCTTTTGCATAGAAGAAAAAGGGAAACTTTTCTAAGCTGACTAGGAGTCAGTTCAGATATTCTGGTATCAATCTCAGTTGAGGCAGCTGGGTGACAAAAAGGTCAAGGTGTGAAGACACTCAGACTAGTGGGATGCTTCAGATGGATTTATACACCTACTACAGCATTTAAGTTCAGGGCAATAGTAAGCAATTCAGCCCTTGTACACTCCAAAACTGCCAAACCCTGACTTCTTATGCAGCCACCAAGAAAAGCAAGTCTTTTGTAGGATACAGATCCCATCACTCTCAGAAAAGCAGAGTGGCTGCTTTTTGGAAAGTTCATATTAATTTTCTTTGGGATTTCTCATTATCAATTGTACAAGTGATTGCATTAATCCTGAGATGGGTTTTCAGGAGGGACCTGTGCAGGGTACAGATAAAGATCTCATGATGTGGCTCACAGTGCATAGAGGAACGAGTTGTTTGGGCAAGGATGATGTTTTGTCTTTTAGCAAGCTGCTTGGTCACCCTTACCCATGTTCTTGTTTTAAAGAAGAATAAATTTTCTGTTTCATGATTGAATGTTGATTTTAGGACCCGCTGAGCTTTTGTAGGGCATGTGACATATGTTGAAGAGGAAACCTAGGCACATTAGATATTTCTGGGCAAAAGTTGCTCACTACTAGTTTTTGGATTTCACATGACCCCAATTAAAGAGTTCTGTGCTGACATAATGAGTCCACCTTATGTCCTGCATTTGATAGCATGCTACAAACAAGTTCCTGAAACTTGAGACTTACTGGAAATCAATCTTTTCATGTTTGGATTATATCATTGTGGTTTAACCTAAGACTGAATTTGTTCCAAGTGAAAAATCAAAAGCCTCTTTTGGGATGCATTTTTACCTGCAGAGAAGCTGTGAATTTAACCATTGCTCGGCAAAGGAGGAAGGGCCTGTGTTTCAATCCACAGCATTCACTCACAGGGAAATAGTTGCTTTTATAGCTTATTTCCCCTGTTTTTTAGCCAGAGGGGAAAAAAAAAAAAGACAGATGAGAGAGCATCTGGGGACATACTCAGAGAAGCTGTAGATTGGCTTGTGGTAGGTGCAGAGTGTTCTTTGCTCTCATCCTGATTCCCTGCCAGCCAGTATCACTTAGCAGAAAGCTAGGGGATGAAGCCTGAGAGGGGCTGCCAAAAGCACAGCTCCCACCTCATCCCCTCTCCCAGGCCTTGGCCTGTTGAGAAAGATTTCTCTGTTCAAGGGCCTCTATCTTCTATTCTCTGGAGAGCTGAAATAAAGTTGCCTGGGAAATGGTCAATGCCTTGCAGTGCCTAGTGGCATACTGTTTATAAAGTGGCTACTTTAATGAGCAGGCCCAGGATTTCCCTGCTCCATTAATGCACAATTAATGTAATAGTTAATTCATAACAACCTGAAGCAGCAGAACAGGCTGGAAACGGTAACTTTGCAGTATACAAGACTAGAATTTCTTGAAGGCTTAGCACAGGGATACAGCTCGATTGTGGGTACAGACATGTGAAGAGGTTGTAGGGATAAAAAGAGACTGCATGAACAGAGCATCAGAATGACGCCCATTAACTGCCAGTTATCCCATTGTGAAAGACAGGTAATTACAAGTTGCTTATTTTTCAGTCTAAGAGAAACATGCCTCCCTTGTGTTTGAGGAGTAAGAGTTGGTACACAAGCAATTAGAGTGGGTCAGCAGATACACTGTAAGTTCACCTTCTAATTCACCCTACAATGATTCATTCATGTGCCTACACCTTGCGTTTTTACCAAAAGCCTTTCAGCTTGCTTTAGCTCCTCTGTTTCGGTTCCTGCTGTTGTTACAAGCTGTTTCCCATGTTAAAGGTTCAGCTGCTGTAAAGCTTCACTACTGTAGCCCTCAGTAGAGTCAGCTTGGAGCCAGCTCCAGCAAGACCAGTAGATGCCATTCTGAGACCTTGGTGGGAACAACCAATAGACAGGTTTAGTAATTCCCAATTTTCTCATCTTTCACTTATTATAAAGTATATTCTTTTCTTCTTTTACAACTTTTCCCTATTGATTTCTTCCTTCTTTGTTTAAGGAAGGAAATGAAGAATCTTTACTCTTCATGTCCTGATGGAAAACCTTGGAGCAACCATCTACTGAACTTACTCTTGCAGACCAGACAAGACTCCTTCTTGGCATACTGCCATGAGTGTTGAGACCACCATGCTCTGATTATATAGTATCTAATTGCTTAGATGGCACCCAAGATCCAATTACTGTTAGAAATATAACACTGTAAATCATACAACATTAGAAATCAAACCCATATCTCTTTGAACAGTTTTTATGCAGTCAACTGAAACAGGGACAGTATCACATTTTTATCATCTACTCCCAAATATAACTACCAGCTGTAGCTGAAGGTTTGCTTAGGTACCAAACAGTATTTTATTTTCTAAAAGAGATTCAATAAGCAAAAAGTAATAGAAAAGGGAAATCACAGGTGATTCGTCCATTCCACCTGGATCCAATTGCATCTAATCAATTGTTTTGGGTGGAAATTTCTGAGTTATGGGCATTTACTATGAGATGACTAATGTCTTTTAGGTAGACTCAGGTTCTGACTCTGGGGACAGAGATCTGTTGAAGTAAGATCTGACATTTGCCCTAAAAGTGTAAAGGAGTTTTTGAGATTACAAATGCTTTTGCTTGAAATGTTCTCAGCTTCCTCAGACCAGATGGGTCTCACTAAGAACAGAGCCAAAGCAGGCTGCCAGTGTAACTCATCTTTTTTAGTACAAAGCCAGGTAAATTTTCATTTTCCCTTCACTCACTAAGTTTTCTGATGGCCAGCATGGTTTCTGCAGTTACTTGGTGTGGCTGTAGAAGTTGCAGTGACTAAAAGTAACAGAGTGAGCCTTACCCTTTTTCTAATTTACAGACAATATCCTTTTAAGCATGTGAACTCCATCAGGAGTTAAAGAGAGGCCCAAGAAATGCTTGCAGTGAAAGGGCTTTCAGTGCTCAATTCACAATTTCCTGCTCAGACTCAGTCCTTACCAGCTGTGATTTGGGGAGCTGGGAGAACAGTGTGTCTCCAGGAGCACAGGCGGGCAGAGATTCTGCTGTTGCTCATTGCCTTTTCCACTACAATGACAGTGAAAGACAAGAGGTGAAACAATCTTTGCTTCACTAATTATGTACCTCTAATAAAACCTCTAGCCAGGGCACTGAATGCAACAATATACAGTGCTGAGTGAAACTTAAAAGGTTCTCTTGTACAGCTTGACTGTTTTCTGATGTGCAGCCAAATTGTAAATATCTCTTGAGCATACAGAATAGGCTGGAAATTGCATGCACACAGTCCTACCTCTGTAAGGTTTCTACCTTCTACTGCAAATGGAAACATCCCAGTAATATCCTTGTGATGGTGTGTCTGGGTTTCCAGTTTCATTCTTAGCCAGTTTTAAGAAAAAGATAACTAAGATTACTTTTAACCCCTCTCCTTCCTACTCCCTACCTCTGAAGAATTTGCTTGGAGCTTTATGAAATATCATTATTGCTTTTACATTTGTTCCAGTCATTTCACTCTTAGGGAATAGGATACTTTAGCATAGGCCAGACCCCATTCTTGTTGAAGTTCATGCTCTGTCTGCCGTGACCGCTGATGACTGGGTCTTCAGGCTGTATGTCAGTTGTTCACATAAGCCAGAGTACTTCTTTCTGCCTTTTGAAGGCTTTTTAGGCAGCCTGAACTGTAGCCTTGCTACACCTCAGCTTTCTGATGCGTTATTTTGGCAAATAGTCTTTGAAGACTCTAGTAAAGGGCTTTAAAATCCTCAGGGCTCTTCATCTCACCTGTGGTTGCACATCCTCGTTCCACAACCCAGCCACAGCTCCCAGTTCTGCCTGTTGGTTGCTGCTCCCCACGGCAGCTGGAAGTTACTGGCCCCTTGCTCCCATCCAACAAGGTGATAGCATTAGGTCGTCTCTCAACATTTCAGCCCATGTGAGCTGAGTTAACACAAGCCTGATACTTGTGTTATGCACATCGGTGTGACTAGAGGCAGAGCTTTTGCCTGTAGCCTGTCCAGCTGCTCTGAGGAGGGGAGTAAAAGGGGAGACCCAGGGTCTGCTGCCCCACAAGCATGGCCTCCTGCTCATCCTATCCTGCCCGGGGCAGGTGCCTGGATTAGAGTCTTGGCCCCTGTTCAAACACTTAGCATGTATGGACTTTTATAGGGGAGAAGAGGTTTAAATAACAAACAAATTAACTCTTCTCCAGTTTCTTTCTTAAAAATATTCTTTCCCATGGAAACTAAAGAGGAGTGCAGACAGTAGTCATCTAGCAGTGAAGCCTGCCCTTTCATGAATGTTGGTCCCTCTTTGTGCAGATTTCCTTATCTCACATCCTCTCTGTAACTTTTCAGTGCCCAGCCTCACCACTACCATTTTTCAAGCTCTGTAGAGCAATTACAACCTTTAATAATTACAGCTACTTAAGTATTTTTCCCTAAGGCAAACAGAAAGTAAGGATGGCAGCTCACCAGCAATTGGTGTGAAACAATTCTGTACACTGTGCAAAATACATTAGACAGGTCGGAGCTACAGTTGGGAGAAAAATTTCCTTTACGTTGGAGAACATTTTCATCCTCATGAAATGTACATAATGTGAGATGATTTATATACATGGCAGCTCCAAATATTTGCAAATACAGACACATGCATATTCAGAACCCTAGAGATATTTCTTGTGCACCTGTCATCAAAGTACTCCTGGGTAAACATGTTGCACAAAACCTCTATTGGGGCTGACTGTGATATCTCAACCCTCTTCATAACTGAGTACACACATATTTGGGGATGTTCTTCCCAGACAGTTCAGTTTCCATTTAGTAACTGTGTACACAAGCGATATAATTTAACAAATAAAAATTGAATGTTGGTCATGTCCACGCACAACAGGTAGACCCTGCTAACCTGTGTATAGAAAGTGTAGGCAAGAAATGCAAGCAAAAACATGTCCATGCACAGGGACTGAGGGATGCTAGAGTTCTGTTTATGCTCTACAGTTCCAGAATCGTGCTCATTCTCTCTAAGGATTTCTTTGCCAGTTGCTTTCAAAGTTATTCTTCTCCTCCTGTTTCAGCCCTTAAATCTTAAATATTGAGGAAGGCCTATAGAAAGACAAAATACAAAATATCTTTCACAATATACATGAGAATGAAGCTGTGCCTAGCAGGGCAAGTTTTATGTCCTGCAAATGCTGCATGGGTAGGGTACACAGCAATCACTTGAGTTAATATAAACATACATTGTTCCACTGGGGCATTAGAGTAAATTGGGTTTCTACTCGTTTATATCCTGAGGATCTGGGTCACTTATTTCATGCTGTATTTTTATTGTATTTAGCATAATATTGCTCTGAAATGTGCAGTTAATTACACAACTTCCTGTTTTAAATTCCATAGTAACTATTCTCCTGCCAGAAATGGATTGCTTTTAATAGGATTGTGTCCTTTTTGGCAATATGTGGTTATGTATACTCCATTCCCATCCTATTTATTCACATACTGCATCAAGAGAATACAAATTCATGGGGTGAAATTCAACCTGTGATAAAGTCAGCAGCAGGCCTTGCAGGCATTCAGGAAGGCTATGTTCCCATCAGGGTTTTTGCATTCCCACCACACCCTTCTGCTTGTCAAGCTAATGAAGCATCTCCACTAACTGCACTGGAGGGGAAAGCCTAGTCTGTCTATAACCCTAAAAGGCAGTCACATCATTTTTCCTCAAAGCAAGTAGGTCTGGCAATATCCTTTGAATCTCAGAGTCTCTCCTGCACTTTTAACCCCTGGCTGTAGATATGCAGCAGCCATCAGGAGATGCTTCCCTCCAGGACAGCTCTAGAGCAACTAAAAACCCCCTACCCATCACTGCCTAAACACGTAGTAGGTGAACAGAACACCTGCTGAGGAATATGTGAAGGGTGCAAATCTGACAGCACAGACTTGACCATCACTTGTCTTATTTATTCCCATCTGCTGTTATGCTGAATAATTCCCTTTTGGTATGGGGGTAATGCCTGTGGGTGTAATCTGGCAGCCTTGAAGATTCAAAATATGTCTGAAATAATTTTTCTCCAGGGTTAATATTCTTTATTGTTCTTATTGCTTTAATGTGCTTTTGCTGGGAATTTAAAATGCTTTTGTGGCAAGCATAGTCACTACCATGCATAAGACTAAATGCAGACATATTTCTTTGTGAAATCTAACAAATATAAATACTGAAGGACAAGCATATACGTATGCACATATATATGCAGATATGTTTTTATATAATAAAAGATAATGTATTCTGTTTATCATAGAAACTTAATACAGTAAGGTTTTAATATTTAAGTGTAGCTGATTTACTTGCATGAATATATTCTGTGCTAAGAAATTTTTGTGTTCACACTCTGGACTATACTCTGAAACATACTGGTTGAAGAATTCACTACCAGGGTACATCATTTGCTACAGAACTTCTACATAAGCAGATTTTTATAGCTTTATGATACCAAACATCAAATTTGTTACACCTTTCCTGTGAAGCATTTGCAGAAAAAAAGAATAAAGGAAAAAAAGGAAGGGGCATTTCTATGTATTTTCAATTAAAACATGTTATGCTCTATATATGCCATACCTGAGATGAGTTCTTCCACAGGGCATATGCAGCTCCTCCTTCATGACTAAAGCTACTAGTCAAACAGCAAGGTATCTTCTGCATGCAAGTATTAATAACTGAGCTAGCAAGACCTATTAATGGAGGCAATACACTGGGAAGCCTTAAGACATAAAAGTAAGGTCAGGAAGAAAACATTCACTACCAGCCAATACAGATGTTAGAGACACAGAATTTCAGAAATGTCTCAGAAGGGCAAAGAGGTCGCATCAACACACCAGATGATGGGATGGCCCCATCCTAAACTGTAGTTGTTTCAGAGATGACTCCAGGATATGTGACTCTGCCTTGAGGCATTCATTTGCCAAGTTTTGGGCCAACAAACTACTGTGAACTTTTCTTGTGGACCGCCATGGCTCTTCTTCACAAACCTTGAGCTGAAAACATTCAGAATTGAAAACCCTGCTATGGACTTTGAGAGATGCTTATCACCCACACTACACAGCATGGGAACTGCTGCTGTAAGGTAACCAAAAACGCAGCTGCCACAACATTTGACTCACCTGCTACCCAAGTACTGTGAAAAGGAAAATGAAGCCTCATAACTCCTGTTCTCCTTGAAGATCCACAGTTATCTTGCCTACTCTGGGCTATGGGGAATTATGTTGGAGTATTAGTGAAAACCCTAACAAAGCCATGGCACCTATCTCTCCCACTCCAACAGGGCTAGCAGTGGCATTGGAAAGGGGAAAATCCACTGCCCAGTCATGCATTTGTGTGGGAAAGGAGGTGGCAAGGGCTGGTCATTACTAGGCAAAGCTTGACATGTTTACACTGAAGACTTCAACATACTGCTCATTCCAGTATAAGCGGATCAAAGCAAAGGGCATTATTATATATTTGTGTAGTCCCAACAGTGTGTTAGGCACTTAATTTGCCATCTGAGGCTGTTCCTTTTGCTGTGATATTTCAGGCAGGAATTCCCATTCATCACACTGATCCCACTCTGGGGCTGGAGCACAAGGTCAGCTATCATTGGCTCTGTCATGCTCAAAGGCTGCACTGCTCTGGTAATTAAGACTGTTAGATGGGAGGGCCTCTTTTCCTGCTATTTGATGTAGAGTAGGTGCAGATGAAAGATTTATAGTTTTAATTCAAATACAGGACTTGTCTTTGACAACTTAATTGTGTTTGCAGAGAAGTTCTGGACCCTTTCTCTTGCCAAGTCATTACAGAAAGGCCTCACATCTTGGATCTACCAGGAAGCTGTTTGGATTAAAGAAATAACCAAAGGGACTCTGCATTAGTGCTGATAGAAGCAATAAACATTTGCTTGTCCTTCTTCTGCTTGTAGTAAATATGTTGCTCAGGATAGTACATTTTCATAGTTCAAGGCCAAAGTAGATATGAGTTTCCCTAACTTTTCTTCTGTGGCTGTATTCTTCTCTGTAAGCAGAATTTTCCTTTTATAGCACCCTTATGAAATTGATTAGTGAGGCTGCTAAAATGAAGGGCTAGACTGAACAAGATACTAAAGCCACGTACTTGTTCCTTTAATAAATATGTGATTATAAATAATAAAACATGGTTTAACTCTATGAGCAAAATTGCTTTTACGGTTTTTTTGTTATATGAAGTCATTGCAACACTTTGTAATTATCACAAGGATTTTCCTTATACACATCTAGTAAGCACTAAACGTCAGGAACTTCAAAGAAAATTACCTAAAAGTTAGGAATCACTCAAGGCACTCAGCCAGTAACGTGCAGATTTCTCATGGATAGGTATGTAGTTTTGAGCTCACACTAATTGCCTTGATCACCAGCGTTGGCTTCTGCCAGCAGCTGCCGGCAGAGGCAGGCTGTTATGCTTTGTGTGGACAGAGTGAGGAAGACAATGCACTTTGTTTCAGCAGATTATGGAGTAATTCCCAATAGGCAAGGTGGGAAATTCCCAGCACAGGAGCACCTGGCTCCTGTGCCTGGCTCTGGAAGAGGTGACAGATGGTTAGATGGGTCGAGACAGCATACCTTGCACATTGGTTCACTTGTTCAGGAATGGGGTCTGCAGAAGAGCTGCAGGTTTGGGATCCAGGACCTAGCTCTGGCTCTGTTTGGCATAATAAGTAAACTCAGCAAGTAAACTCAGTTTGTCCACAATAAAAAAAAAAGATTCCTACCTTCCTTACACTGGTCGATGTAAATGAACAAAGCTAGGCAGCTCCATTTATGTGTCTATCATTACAGAGCATCTGAGGGTTTTACAACCATTGTTGCAATTGTCCTCGTAAAAGGAGTTGAAGCAGAGAGGCTTAAAGACTGGCGTTTAAAAGGCATTTCAGCCCCTAACGTGGCTGATAGTTTCCTGGTGAGATTATCCAGAAGTCCCTAGCCAGGCATTTTTCTCAGCATAGATGAGTATCTTCAAGCTCATAAAAGCCTTCAGACCATTGCTATCTGACCCATAGTCTCGTGAGAAGCAAAAGGAGGAATTTAACCCCAATCTCATGAGCTCCTGATATCCAGCATTTTTTCCACGTACACAACACTCTGCTACTGAGGTATGGCTCAGGGCACAGGGTATGGTCCCTTGCAGCTCCCCTCCAAAAGGGAAAGCAGAGGCAGTGGGGGGATGCGCATGCTGCTGGGAAGAAGCGTGAGTGCTACTGGTGGGACCATCTCTGCAGGGGGATCAAGGGAGGGGAGGACGTGTCACCTCCCCAGGACCTCCAACTCCTGTTGCATCTGGACAATGCTGCTTCCCCTCCAATCCCAGTAGCCCAGTGGCTGTGGAGAACAACAGGCCCCATTTAAAACAGTGGGAAGGGAGGACAGGCACTGGGCACATCTGAAAAAAATTAAAAGCAATTGAATTTGCACTGAAGGGGAGAGGGTAGAGCTGTTGATTGGGTTTTTTTTTATCCTGGTTTCCTGGTGAGAACCAGGGCTGTGCAAGCTGGCTCCCACCATGGGTTTTTGCCTGAGACCCCAACCCATGGCCATCCCCCCTGCTGGGGGGCCTTCCCAAAGGCTGGTCCCCTCCTGCCCGGGGGCAGCCTCCATCCGAGGCAGCAGTGCGCCTTTGGGTTTGTGGGTAGCAAAGGGAAACAGCCTTCACCATTTCCTAAGCATTGCCTAGGCCTCAAATGAGGGTTATGACCTCTCAGGTAGAGGCAGACAAAAGCAAACCAACTGAAGAGAGCAGCACAAGGGTACAGGTCCTTGGCTTCTTCACCCAGAGGCCATAAAGCAGAAATGGGAAACTTTCCTGGGGTTAGCAGAGGCTACAAGGACAGAAGAGCAATTTGTGATACCAGGGTGGGACTGACCACCCCAGCAGATGAATGCTGTGCTCTCTTGTTTACCAGTTCTGCAAATAGCTCCCCCTTATAGTTTATGCTACAAATAAATCTCATAACTTTTACTGGGTGGTGGTGCTAACTTCTTCACATGTGTGATGATCTAGATTCAGGCCACATGTTGATGGTATAAGAGGGGTCTTTCAGTCAAGAAGTGGTTTTTCCTCGTGTTCAAGCATGTATCTGCCTGGCTGCCATGTCATCTCCACAGGACGCAGCATGAGGAGATTCATCCACCTTTTGCAAAAAAAAAGAAGCAGCTCTTTATTTACAGGCATCCCTGGTCAGTATAATCTGGAGCCAAGGATGTCCAGAAGTGTGCGTGTTGGACAAAAACACTAGATGTACATTTGTGTGGGGTTTTTTACCTCTGAATGTATTTTCAATTTATACACCTATGGATCTTACTCATCTCTCAACTGGGTCCAAAACCTGATTTTCCTCTGCATTTGCTTAGTGTTCCTAACAACCTGGCAGCACACATTAATTGTACACACATGATTATAGGATATAGCTTTATAAAAGAGGGAGTTTTACAGCCCTCAGTTTTAGTGTGTCTCATAGTGCAACTTAACAGTAGAGCAGAGACAGTTGTGTCACCACATGCTAATGCTCCTGCTTTGGAGAGCACTGTGGAAGCAAGCAGGAGTCATCCAAGAAAAGATTTGGTCCAGGTGTTCAAAAAGAACTCAAGTTCCTTTAATGAGACAATGTCAACAGACCAAGAAGCATATTACCAGTGTAAAGGAGAGAAATGGCTGTAGGAGACAAAGGTTTTAATGGTTTTGAAAGTTTTTTGATTAGGCTGATTTGTACTTGGTGCAGTAGAAAAGGAGGGCTGGAAAGCCAACTTTTCACCACCTCTGAAAACGTGAACAATTTTTTTCTAAATACCTGAAAGTAGATTTAGAAGCTTAGTATTAGCCATCAACTTTTGTAAATGCTGGCCAACAATAATGACAGATTTTCCCAGCTGCATCTTAAATCCTTTGCTTCTTGTTATAACCTCATTAGCTAAGAAGCATGATAGATATTTCTTTAGCACATCCCTTTGTGTTTCTGCAGTCAGTTGTCATCTATCTGTCGTTCTCCACGTCATTTATTGTATGTGTTACACTCTTCTGAGCTCTAAAGGAGGCCCCAGACAATTCTAGCACCACAGATGTATGATGTTGGCAGGACTGTTCAGTTGCTGTTCCTCAGAAATAATTCTGCCTCGGCGCAGGGATGAAATGTTGCAGCAGATCCTTTCTCATTAGCTGTGAAGTCCTTCCCCAGCATTGCCATTGCACTGCCAGAACCTGCTCTCTGGAAGGTGGTCAGAAAGTATCCGTTGACCAAAATTAAACTGAATCAGATGCAAATAATTCAGAGAGCCTTTTGGAAGGTGAATACAATTTCAGATTATTAGTATCATTATTATTATGCATCTTGATTGCTCTTCAGCAGGGTAAACTAGCCTGTGCTGTGCTCTGAGCTGTCATAACAATGCTATTATCAGATTCAAACCTGTTAATTTAAAGCTACCTCAGACTCCCTACACTATTATTCTCTTCCTGTCTAGATATCTTTTGAAAAGACACACTCTTACACTCTCCCTGCCTGGTTTTTGATCAAATACATGCCTGAAAATGCCATGGCGTATTAGCCAACCATCAAAGCTCTTTAGCTGGGTTCTTTAACAACCACAGTACCTGAAGCCCAGGGATGGTGGAAACAGAAGGTAACTAAGGGCTAAATGTATGAACATTTCTGACAATAATGCATTCAGAGTGTCAGAGTATGTCCATCCTTGTATATCTTTCTGGATTTCTCACATGCTTTAGATCAGGCCAGCCATTTGCATCTTGGGAGTATAGAAAATAATCTATCAGAAGACAAAAAGGTATAATAATGCTGCAGACAAGAATATATATCTACTGGGCTATTTCTTAAGCAGGTCTGACTTTTACTTGTAGGGATAGCCTATTTCTTCATTGGAGATATGGCAATTCTCACATTATGGATCACTGTCATTTAAAAAACACTTTTGATTAATATCACTCAGAAATTAAACATTGAGATAGTTCAGTTCCTTCCAAGGAGGAAATTCAAATCCACTGGGGAAGTCACAGACAACATGTGTAAACTCTTTCACGGATGGAAAATGATGAAACATCCCAGAGCATCATTATTCTCACTACTTCCTGAAATCTGTTCCTCAAATCCCCCAAACTAACAACCCAGTGGATTTATGATTTACTGAGAGGTCCATGGGTTTCTCAGACCATTCACCCAGCTTTGTGAGGAAGTGAGGGATTACAGGGAACTACACAAGCAGGTCAGCCAAGGTTCATGTCTTGACTTAACTGTAAGTTGATGGTGACATTTTCCAGATATTTATGGGGACTTCATCTTGGGAGACGTTCATTTTATAGACACAAGGTGGAATTTCCTGAAACAGGTATTTCCAGTGCCATGTACATCCTTGCAGAGTAGCAACACTTCCATCTCACCAGCTTTTTCAAGGGCACTTGAAACATGAAGACACTGCATTTTGTGGGTAAGAGAGGAGAAAGCTGAGACATGCCCTTTGTTCCCATCCATGCTCCATCCCCAGCCACCATTCACACATGCATCTCATACTAGGCAGGTTCTCAAAATGATGCAAGAAGGAGGTGGAAGTGTAGTTCCTTCCCCTCCACACCAGGAAACTGTGGAGATCCTTGCTAGCAGGGGATGGACAACACCTCTGTACGGTCAACTCTGAAGCAGGGGGACCTCATTACACATTCATTAAGGGACGTCTGTGTCTCTAAGGCAGGCTGGCTCAATTCCTCCTGAAGTTCTGGAAAGCATTGATAACTGCTTTCTGCTGTGAAACAGTGTCACTGTAAATTTTAAGGTTGATAACAGCAGCAGTGCAGGCAGGAGACTGCCTAAAATCAAATGGTATACTTCCAGCTCTAAATCTCTTGCTACTCTTTAAAATGCCAGATGGTCATTTTATGCAACTGTCTAATTGTTCTTGATAAAAAGCCAGAGGTGTGCATGTTCCTTTACAGATAATCAAAAAGGGGCAGGTCTGGACTGTAGATGGCTTCCAGTCCAGATTAGACACAACACTGCAAGGGATGGGAATGACACAGTTGCAAGTGAGGGCTGGAGAAGGTGAGGACTGGAAGAGTGAGAGATCACTCGAGACCCTTCTTGTATACACTAGTCATCTCCATCCTCAGGAGACATTTGAATAGAAGTTTAAATGGAGATGATTTTAAGCAAATCAGTGCTCTGTGGACATGGACTTGTTCAGCACTAGCTCGAAAATGATGGTCACAGTTTTTGCAGATGCTTGATTTCAATGCATTTGGATATAATATTTGTTGAAAGACAGGAACAGATTTCCCTTGAAGAATATGTTATTGCTGCTTGCTACAGCTGTTCATAAGTGTTTCCAAAATTGATAACCACTCTTGCCAGCCCTCAATTTGCTATCATTCTCTTTTATAATGCTTAGAAGTATTGTGTAGGCAGATTTTCAGATTGTCATTTCTCCACTGCCCTCTAGTCTGCACCTACAGATTTACCTCTCATATCTGTTGGGTAAGAGTAAGTTCTTCAAGGAAGTTCCACAGATTTTTGGCACACCTGGGAACACAGTGGGGTGCAGAAACAATGACACTGTAGGTCCTACTCTGCAATATATAACAAGATATGGCCATTCATATTTCTGTGATTTCTAATGCAATATTTATAGGTATATCTTTGTAATCTAAATGTAAAATCTGTTGAGTGACTAATGCTGAAAGGAGCCCATTCTTGTGGACCCATGTAGAACAAGGAAGATTTTATACATGACGTGAGCAGGATATTTTCTATTTGCACCCACTGTCTTGCCCAGGATCTTGCAGTCAGCAATATTGAAAGCAACAGCAAAGCACAGAGATTACCATTCAGCACAGTGAGCACCGGTATATGGAGGAGGAAATGCTGCTGCATGATGCTAATATGTTAGCTAGTCTAAGATGGACATGCCTGCACAGGACTGTATTCTTTCTCTCTTTAGGACAACTTAGAAATCTTTTTTTCCTTTTCACATATATTTGGTCATCTGGTGCCCACACAACTTTATAACTTTGATAAAAGGAGCTAAATGTTTTTATTTTTAATATAATTCTCTGGAGATAGAAGTAAAGGGCTTGAATTATTCTGACCATAGCCTGCTGTTGCATTGCTGTCACTTCAGCTGATCATAAAACTCAATTATTTTGCTTCAACAAAAATACGGTTTCCCAGGCATAGTTCATAGAATCATAGAATCGTTAAGATTGGAAAAGACCCTCAGGAGCATCGAGTCCAACCGCTAACCTATCACTGCCAAGTCCACCACTAAACCATATCCTCAAGCACCACATCTACCCTTCTTTTTTGAACACCTCCAGGGATGCAGACTCCACCACCTCCCTGGTCAGCCTGTTTCAGTGCCTGACAACCCTTTTGGTGAAGAAGTTTTTCCTAATATCCAACCTAAACTTCCCCTGGTCCAGCTTCAGGCCATTTACTCTTGTCCTGTCACTTGCTACTAGGGAGAAGAGACCAACCCCCACCTCACTACAGCCTCCTTTCAGGCAGTTGTAGAGAGCGATAAGGTCTCCCCTCAGACTCCTCTTCTCCAGGCTAAACCACCCCAGCTCCCTCAGCTGCTCCTCATAAGGCTTGTTCTCTAGACCCTTCACTAACTTTGTTGCCCTTCTTTGGACACGCTCCAGCACCTCAATGGCCTTCTTGTCGTGAGGGGCCCAAAACTGAACACAGTACTCGAGGTGCGGCCTCACCAGTGCCAAGTACAGGGGCAGGATCACATCCCTGATCCTGCTGGCCACACTATTGCTGGTACAAGTCAGGACGCTGTTGGCCTTCTTGGTCACCTGAGCACACTGCCGGCTCATGTTCAGCCAGCCATCAACCAACACCCCCAGGTCCTTTTCCTCCAGGCAGCTCTCCAGCCACTCCTCCCCAAGCCAGTAGTGTTGCATGGGGTTGTTGTGACCCAAGTCCAGGACTCGGCACTTGGCCTTGTTGAATCTCACACCATTGGCTCTGGCCCAACGATCCAGCCTGTCCAGGTTCTCTGGGTGTAAAAGAGAGAGCACAAATCCCATTACCTGTAAACAAGATTTGTGCATTTACCTCCCATACAGAGATTTGGAAAAAGTATTCCCATAGGCTTTTACCCAGAGACCTCAGCTGTGTTGCTGGTTGTAAAAACTATTTAAGGGCAAGAGCATAAATTTCAAGATGTGGGTGTTAGCACTGGGGTACGCAAACCCTGAATCAGGGCATCAGCATTTCAGAAAAGAAAAAAATCAATTAAAAAGGGGGATTTCTACAAGAATGCCATTGGCTTAAGTTACAGTATCTGTTTAATTGAATAATTTCTGTTGAAACCTTTTAAAATCTGGAAATCACTGTCATAAATTATTTACTGAAGCCAGGACAATATAATCATAACAGGTTTTGGACCCCTTTCCTAGCACTCTTTTTCTCTACTGTTCTCCTTTTGGGTTGAAAAAGTAGAAACACCATCTCTAAGCCATTCTCTGCTATATTATCTACACTGAGAAAGAGGGATGCCTCCCACCACCTTTTCCACCCTCAGGCATTTGCTGTCTGGATATTTGTTTTCTGTTTTCTCTCATGAAAAGATAGCATGTTGGATGAAAGCACCACCTCAACAGGATCTGGCCAGCAGGCCACCAGCCAGAATATGCTGTAGTGCCAGTGTAAATGTCTGTGACCCATTTAGGTATCCAGTGCTTTGCAAAGGCCGTAGCTGTAACATGAATGGTGTGCCTGCGTTTTGCATACCAAGATGCAGCACTTTAGGTTCCTTGCATGCTTGCTTCTCTCTTGCACAGATTCAGCATCATGTTACTCTGTCAACAAGCTCTAAATAGTTTGCAGGAACAATGTGCAATGATTTCGGTGCACAGTGCTTCTAGGAGAACACTGGATTTTCCTGTTCCCCTCTCTTTCTGCTTGTGAGGGCTTATATCCTAAGACGTAGGGTCTATCAATTGATGGCAAGCTGGGAATCTCTGAGGGACTTAATTACTACAGTGCTGGAGCTCTGAGTAGTGTGAACATGCTCAAGTAGTCTGTTTATCAGATGTGGATCTGTGCACTGTGGGGATCCTGTACAAATGGCAGTGGGTGGGAATCCCTTGGATGCAATTCATTCATACGTATGTCTGCAGATACAGAGATCTGCACCTGAGCTGGGATCCGTTAGGGAATCTGACTGAGGGGATCTGGTCTTTAGAGTCTGTGAAAATCTGGAAAGTACAATCAATGGAGTCTCAAGCATTTACCATCTTGTTTCAAACTAGGTGTCTGAACTGAAACAGGATAATTTTAACTTCTCTAAATTCAAGCAAATGAGAGCTAGGAGTATATAGAGTTTTAGTATCAAAGGAGCCAGGTGGAAGATGTTTCCAGCCTTAATAATGGTGGAGAAGCAACAAGAGAAATCATTTAACAATAGAAATTTTGTGTGTGCTATCACCCCTCTGGGTCCAAAACAATGGTGCTGAGGATTAATTACCTTTTCACTTGAAATCTGCCAAAGTTGAGGTAAGTGGCCTTGAAATAAATACAATTCCAAAGAAGCTTTGCTGGTCCACACAAGGGGAATTTGCCAAAAGGATTGTTAGACATGTACATATTCACCTGCTTGGTGGCGAAGAAACTTTGTGCATGTAAACCCTCCCTTTCTGGTTGGACTTCTGCAAGTATCAGCTAGTGTCAACATTTCTTTCCAAACTCCTTTTGTCATGACTACCACTACATCTCATCAAATTTCAAGAGGCCATTCAAATGGTGAAGGATTTTTAAAATGGGTTTATTTAATATGCTTTGCGCTTTAGTCATGGCAGGAAATTTTCCTTCATGAACGGCTCAGTCTGTAGGCTTCAGCTCTCTGGACTGAGCATGGCAAGAATCTTTTATTTCTTTCAGACTGTCAGAGTACCTCCCATCTGGCAATCAGGAAAATGCAGAACAAAAGAGTGTTTCCAACAAACACCAGCTTCAGCAAAAGCTTTTTTTTAAGTTTTCAACCAATTTGGGTCTGCATCATAAAGCAAAAGGAATGGTACAATATGTGAAGAGCTGTGCTGTGTAAACAGATTGCTGTTGATGTGTGTTCCACAGCTGGACTTACGGCTACATTAACTTGTTCTGATGTGATAAAATTTTAACATCCAGGCTTCATGTGCCAGCTGATAAATAATGGGGGACAAATTAAAAACAGTTTCATTAGCACAAAACAACACTATATCGGAAGTCTGTCAATTAGGTGCTAGCACAGACCATTGTCATTATACAAGTGCCTTTTGGCTATAAACGACTGTCCAGAAACTCTACTAGAAACCTGGGTCTAGAGGATTGCTAGTAGGAGGCTGATTTCAAAGTTCATTAGGCTAAAACTTGGCAGACTAATTCTTAGGCCAGATGTGCATTTTTTATTTTCCAAAAAATTGTATCAATCCATTCAAGCACCTTTGATCTAGACATTGGCAAACAGTTCCCAATTTTCAAAGTTTCATATGGATGGTTTTATTCCAAACTTTATGTTAACAATGGTTTCCTAAAAATAAATAAATAAATAAATAAAAAAGAGTCCTTGTAAACATCTAGCCCTTCAGGATAGCTGTATTGGCCTCCTACATTTTCCCCCTTCCCCCTCCTCAAATATTGCTTGCAAACGGCAGATAACAAAAATGCATGAACATATCTAGTAGCCTTGTTGCCATGCTTCAGTGCCAAATTGAAACCATGCCACCCTATAACAAACCTTGACCTGCAGCGTAATTGCTCCATTTTTCATGGTTTCCTACTCTGTCCTGGCTATTTCAAATTGCACTGACCTGCCACCCACTATTCCAGACAAGTTACCAGCCAGGAGTCCAGCTTTTAAATGAAACAGGGTTTTAACTCCAAAATGGCATGAGGAATTTAACTGCTTCAAGATGTATCAGGTATGGCTAACCAAGGCCTGGAGTGTTAGTTAATATATGACATCCCCATGGAAATGTCAGCAAATGCTACTGCAGTGCAGAAATAGCAGAAGCTGCCTACAGTAAAGGGAATGAGGGGGAAGATTATAGATATATTGGTGAGCTTCATTGCTGGAAGTTTTCAAAATAAGTCTGCGACTACAGCTAGACTTTTATGAATCGTGTGTCACAGATTTCCAGAGGATTTCGTAGATTGAAAAATATAATCTTCGATAAATTGAAAAAAGGCAGTGCATTGTTAAAATGTATTTTAATGCACAACTAGTTTTTTAAAGCAGTGGTGTGTAAGCCTCAATAGAGACAGTTTCATGCCACAGATTTTCTACAGTCACCCTGATACTTTTGGAGGTCCCTCTTTGCGCTTAGACCTGGATTAAAGTAAAAGTTCTGCAAATGCTTTCACAGGACCCCAGCTCCTTCAGATGCACAAAGGTCTAATTTTCACTTTCATTAGTGTTTAGGGTATAATATCCGTTTCTAGCCCAAGCTGATACAAAGCACACCTTGAAAATATAATTGTCCGCCTTTCTCTGTAGGCAGCCTGGAAAAAGGATTTGTGCCATATAAACCACCTGGGCATCTTAAGCACCGTAATATTTAACTCCGTCGGCATACCAATAATAGAGGGAGCCTGTGGCAGAGGAAAATGCTAGCTGGCCTGAAACACCCTCTAACACAGACACAGCATGTGCTTAGCCAGGCTTAGTGCAGACCAGACATATGGTCTGGCCTTAACAGAGTAAGTCAGCAGTACCGCTCTGGGCTGCCCGAGGAAGGCTGCTGCCCTGTGTGGGGGAAAGGGCAGTGTGGTTGCAAGGTGCTGAGGAGCGTCCTTAACCCAGACTGTCTGGGCTGGGAGGATGAACCTATACTGCTCCATCAGACAGAGCTCTCAGGACCTCCTTGGAGCTGGCGATGCTTTCAGCTGGCATTGATGGCACCAGGACAATGTGAGGGGGAGATACTGGCTCCCTGAGCAGTGCAGCTCCCCTGGCTTCTAGTGCTGTCCAAAGGCAGGAAAGTATCATTTGGGTGGAGAGACACCTGTTCCTCCTAGCTGAAGTGTGCTTGGCTCAGCCAGGGACTCTGCCGGCTACAAAGAGGGGGCAGGTTTTTGCATGCTATTAGGCTCTTCAACATTGTTTCTTGATGAACAGTATTAATAAGGCAGGTGTTTTACCCAGCCCAATTGGTGTTTTGTCTCTGGAGAGGTGTAAGCCAGGGGTGTGGGAGAAGGATGTTTGTGTAGTAAATCTTTTATTATTTAAATAGGAAATACTTTTTATGGGGGATATGAGCAGTGTTTAAAAGCTGCACAGCTAGACACTCCCCAGGGATCAGCTGTAAACGAAGGTTAAGCCTTGTGAAGGCTTCTACCTTGGCTTTTTTATTGGGATTGTTATTGTGACTGAAGCCTTGATGTTTTATAACACTGGCCATATGGTTATATGGTTTTGGAGAAGATGGTTTGGCCAAGGACAGAGGATAGGGGGGAGGGAAAGGAGGTTGTTGTTACTCCTGCAGTGAAACAAGTATGTTCAACTTTCTCATTCTGGTGTGTCCTAACTTACAACATATGGACACCAATTCCACAGTCTTTATAGGGAAATCACATGGACATTGTTAAATCATTTAATCTAAACTTTGAAAGAGAAAAATAGTAAGGTGATTAAGGACAACCTGAAGCTACTTGATAATGTGATGCTGAGGGGATGGAATCGCCTTTCCTTACTGAGCTAGGATGAACACTAGCTGCTGAGTGCAGGGAAGAGGTAGGTGATGGATTTGTCTGGGTTTTTTTCAATAGGGCAGCTGCTTATGTTCTTTCCATTATAAGAGAGACAGTTGCATAGAGCAAGAGCTTCAATGCTGTCTGCAGAGAGCTCTATTAGTTCTCAGCTGAAATTGAAACATGCTAATTTTAAAGCACTGCAATATAGCTATTTATTTCCTCCAGCTGTGGGTCTTGACTTTCAGCTAGAAAGAGAGGGCAGAAAGACAGGGCAGAAGAAGGACTGGAAAAAATAAAACTGCAGGATTCCTGTCAATACCTATTTTTGAGTTAGGAGACCCTGGACAGGACTAGAATTGAAAGATATTATTAAAGTATTGTACTGCCTCCCCCTGGAAATTAGCACAATCCTTGTCTTCTCAAAATATTTGGGATGCACAATTCAAGAAATCTTTTCCACCTGAAATCCTTCTTAGGAATGGGGAGTGCCTGGAGTGTCCTAACAGAGTGCATGTGGTAAGGCCTGCTATTCCAATTCTTTTCATCAGAGGCATCAGTGGGAAAACTTTTCAAAGACACAAAAGGGAATTGGGTACTTACTTCCTACCTAGTGCTTAAATCCCCTCTGTGCCACTGGAGACCTATCCTTAGACAAATAACCAATGAACTCTGAAGAACCCATTTCCAGATGTGAAGCTGGATTTATGATACTAGAAATTCTCAATAGTGGCAAAGTACTGAATTTATAGTGCACATTTGGATTCTTTCAAAAAGGCTCACTTGCTAGAATTTTGTTGGAGGTTTCCCTATTAATTGATATAAAAGTTAAGTTGAGGAGAAACATCAAGGAGTGATTGGCAGGTGCCCACAGGTTTGCAGGCATTTGCTTTGGTGACATTTATGAAATGTTGGAGGAGCTGAGCGTTCCCAAAGTATCAGCCCACACTTCGCAGGAAGTCTAAGCCATTTCATCCTGCAGATTAAAAAAAATAGCGTCTGTTTCTTTAAATCTTTAATGAGATGTGCTACATGTTGCACCAAGGATTTAAAAGCTAAATACACTTTAGGACCTGCTTTATATCTCTGTTCTTTGACCAGCTGCAGTAAATAAATGCAGCTTAATGCGTTGTACTTAAAGGATAATGTTATTCATCCTGTTATTATTTGAGGCAGTGTGTCTCAGTCACTGCACACTGGCAGCATGCATTTTAGGTAGCTCTAGGCATACTCCACAGTTTGGAAGTGAGTAAACATCAGTGGTGAAGTTGCCAGATTGCTTTGTGAGCAGTAGTGCTCTGGCTTTGCGAGAGCACATACCTTCCAGTTGTACACTGACTGCTAAGTAACAAGAAATGGCAAGCATACTGGATGAGAATAACTCCTGGAAGTGACAGAAGGGTGGCCTTCCCAAAAGTAATGAGGAGCGAGAATTGCCTCACCTTCCTGAGGCCAGAGCTATGGCATTTCTCTGAGACCTGCAAATTTCTTCCAGGCTGTCTATGATACTGCAATGCCAAACCACTAGCAACTCATTACATTCCTACCAGCGAAACCTGGCTCTGGGAATTCCAGGCTTTAGTAGCCAATATTAACTTATTATTCTAAGTAAAACTATTTGTAACAGGTGTGTGCCAGACACATTTCCAATCTGATTAAGAAAGTAAAAAAAACAAATAAGGCAAAAGGTGGATTTTGGTTGCCATCCAACAAAGCATATATGTGCACATGTACTTTCAAATGTGACATACATCCTTCATATTATCATTAACACTTGACTTATAGCTGTTGCTTTTTATCTCAAGTTAGTAAAAATGCTTGATCATCTGCCCTAAAATCTTCTGTCTTGGAGAGTTCCTGAGTAGACCGTAAGCTCCAAAACTTTTGCCATGTGAAGGCTGACAGTACGTACACCTGCATTCCCTGCCTCTGGAAGCAGGGGTGGAGGGGTCCAGAAGCAGAGCACAGCCTTGCTGGAATATGGTGAGTATAGAGTCCACGTGCTCAGTATAACCTATGGGCAGAGGAAAAAAAGCAAACTTTGATCTACTCTGATCGTTCCTTGCCTTGGAGACACTCCATGGCTCTCACTGAGGGTGGTGGTTCTAGGCCAGGCATACAAAACTAAAAGCCCAAAGTTAAGCCCCATGTGGGTAGGCACCAAAACAGGTATCCAAAGGACTGTGCAGACCTAGGTGTCACTGCTTCCTCTGGAGATTTACCATGGGCAAGTGTGCAGGCTTATGAAACAGAAGGTGAGCCTGAAGTTCTCCAGTGACATGTTGGAGGCTAGTGATGATCTGGTGCTAGCAACTGGGCTACACTATGGATGCCAAAAAAGACTGTCTTGGTTTAGCCAGCAACTCAGCCCCACACAGTGGGGCCCCACACCATTTACACCATTCCCAGGACCCATACAACCCAATACAACCTTACCAACCACGACCCCTCCCCTTCCCATTCTTCAACATAATACACAGACATCATTCCCTTAGTCTATGGACCTTCCCTGTAAAATGTCCATAAAAATGTCCATCGAGTTCACCCAGTCCATGACTCTGGGCTCCATCTGTCGTATCAGTCTTTCAGGGTGGGAGAGATGGTGTGTGTGGCGTTGGGTTGCTGCATACCGAGTCAGTCATTGTTCCATCGGTGCTGTACTTTGCTTGTTTCACCATTTATCTTCCATGGGTTGGGAGGCTCGTACTCTGATATCATTGATAAAACACAGAGGTGACACACAATATTATATAGCAGTTCGCATTGTGCCATTAAGTTCATTGGCTGGTTTTGCCCCAAATCAAATCCCCTTGAGGCACACATCGCATTTCTCCATCCTCCTGCATCACCCACCAAATGCACCCAGGTCCTCGAGCAAAAGCAGTCCCATGAAGGGGTTTGCCTTTGCCCAAGACAGGAAGAACCCAGGCTGCTTTGCCCAGCATACTTTTTACATGCAGTACAGGGACTCTGTCCCCTTCCACAGTATGTAGGATTTCTGACTGGACAAGGCCAGCTCGATTGGCAGATCCCCTTGTGTTAACTAACCAGGTGGCTTTTGCTAAATGTGTATCCCAGTGCCTGGATGTTCCACCCCTCAATCACGAGCCCACTTGTATGTTGCATCTCTCCCTTGATGGCCTGAGGTGTCATGGGCCCACCAAGCTAGAAATAGTTCACCCTTATGCTGCCAGTCCAGATCCACCTCAGCCACTTCAGTCTTGGCAGCCTGATCCACCTGCTGGTTGTTCTGATGTTCTTCAATGGCCCGACTCTTGGGGACGTGAGCATCCACATGCCGTACCTTTACAACCAGGTTCTCTACCCGGGCAGCAATATCTTGCCACAATGTGACAGCCCAGATGGGTTTGCCTCTGTGCTGCCAGTTGCTTTGCTTCCACTGCTGCAGCCAGCCCCACAGGGCATTTGCCACCATCCAGGAGTCAGTATAGAGACAGAGCACTGGCCACTTCTCCCGTTCAGCGATGTCTAAGGCCAGCTGGATGGCCTTTACCTCTGCAAACTGGCTCGATTCACCTTCTCCTTCAGCAGTTTCTGCTACTTGTCGTGTAGGACTCCATACAGCAGCCTTCCATCTCCGGTGCTTTCCCACAAGGCAACAGGACCCATCAGTGAACAGGGCATATCGCTTCTCATCTTCTGACAGTTTGTTATAGAGTGGGGCTTCTTCAGCACATGTCACCTCCTCCTCTGGTGATAACCCAAAGTCTTTGCCTTCTGGCCAGTCCATGATCACTTCCAAGATTCCTGGGCGACTGGGGTTTCCTACTCGAGCCCACTGGGTGATCAGTGCAACCCATTTACTCCACGTAGCATCAGCTGCATGGTGTGTAGAGGGGACGTTTCCTTTGAACATCCAGCCCAGCACTGGCAGTCGGGGTGCCAGGAGCAGCTGTATCTCAGTACCAACCACTTGTGAAGCAGCTCGAACCCCTTCATACGCTGCCAATATCTCTTTTTCAGTTGGAGTATAGCGGGCTTCAGACCCTCTGTATCCCCGACTCCAAAACCCTAGGGGTCGACCTCGGGTCTCCCTGGGTGCTTTCTGCCAGAGGCTCCAGGTAGGGCCATTCTCCCCAGCTGCAGTGTAGAGCACATTCTTTACATCTTGTCCTGCCCGGACTGGCCCAAGAGCTACTGCATGAACTATCTCCTGTTTAATCTTTTCAAAGGCTGTTGTTGTTCAGGGCCCCATTTGAAATCAGTCTTCTTCCAGGTCACTTGATAGAGGGAGCTTACGATCATACTGTAATTTGGAATATGCATTCTCCAAACACCCACAACACCTAAAAAGCTTGCCTTTCCTTTTTGCTAGTTGGTGGAGACATGGCTGCTATTTTGTTGATCACATCCATTGGGATCTGACGATGTCCATCTTGCCATTTGACTCCTAAGAACTGGATCTCTTGTGCGGGTCCCTTCACTTTACTTTGTTTGATGGCAAAACCAGCTTTCAGAAGGATTTGGACTATTTTCTCTCCTTTCTCAAAAACTGTTTCTGCTGTGTTGCCCCACACGATGATGCCATCAATGTATTGAAGGTGTTCTGGAGCTTCTCCCTGTTCCAGTACAGTCTGAATCAGTCCATGGCAAATGGTAGGGCTGTGTTTCCACCCCTGGGGAAGTCGATTCCAGGTGTACTGGACCTCCCTCCATGTGAAAGCAAACTGTGGCCTGCACTCTGCTGCCAGAGGGATTGAGAAGAATGCATTAGCAATATCAATTGTGGCATACCACTTGGCTGCCTTTGACTCCAGTTCGTACTGAAGTTCTAGCATGTCTGGCACAGCAGCACTCAACGGTGGAGTGACTTCATTCAGGCCACGATAGTCTACTGTTAGCCTCCACTCTCCATTGGACTTCCACACTGGCCATATGGGACTGTTAAAGGGTGAGTGGGTCTTATTGATGACTCCTTGGATCTTCAGTCAGTGAATGAGCTCGTGGATGGGAATCAGAGAGTCTCGGTTGGTGCGATATTGCCGCTGGTGCACTGTTGTGGTGGCGATCGGCAGCCGTTGTCCTTTGACCCTCAACAACCCCACAACAGAAGGGTCCTTTGAGAGGCCAGGCAAGGTAGACAGCTGTGTAGTTCTCTCCATCTCCAAGGCAGCTACACCAAAAGCCACCTGTACCCTTTTTGGTCCTTGAAATGCCCTCTCCTTAGGCAGTCTATGCCAAGGATGCACGGAGCCTCTGGGCCAGTCACAATGGGGTGCTTTTGCCACTCATTGCCAGTTAGGCTCACTTCGGCCTCCAATACAGTTAGCTCTTGGGATCTCCCTGTCACTCCAGCAATGCTGATGGGTTCTGCCCCTATATAGTTTGATGGCATTAAGGTGCACTGTGCGCCAGTGTCCACTAAAGCTTTATACTCCTGTGGGTCGGACGTGCCAGGCCATTGGATCCACACAGTCCAGTAAGCCCAGTTATCCCTCTCCTCCTCCTGGCTGGAGGCAGGGCCCCTCTAGTCCTGATCATGGCAGTCACAACTCACTTCCTGTAAATGTGAATCAAGAGTCCCTCTATTACGCTTAGAAATAAAATCAGCACTTCTACTCCTCTGTCTGGGGACTTGCTCACTGGACACTGGAGCAGCAGCTTTCCTGGAAGAGCCTCCCTGAGTGACTGTTCTTCCTTGCAGCTCACGTACCCGTGCCTGTAGGGTCGAGGTAGGCTTGCCATCCCACCTCATCATGTCCTCTCCGTGGTCACACAGGTAGAACCATAGGGTGGCCTGTGGTGGGTATCCCCTCCTTTGAGCCAAAGGACGCTTATTCCTAACAGGTGAGACACTATTCTGTAGAGGTGGGGAGCAGGACATATCTTTTTTGAGTTGCTGGACCTCTCGGGATAGTTTCTCCACAGCAGAGACAAGGGAAGAAGAGATATTTGTTTGGTAATCCCAGAGTCTATCAATCACCTCTGCCACTGTTGGTGCCTCATCCTCTCTCCAGGACATTACTGCCGATGAGTTTGCATGCGAAGATGCTGCGCTCCGTACAAACTTCCGCCACATGGGTCATGTGCACTCGGCTTCATCTGGATCTTTGGATGACCGTTGATCATCCAGGTCACCATAAATCACCTCAAGTACAGCCAATTCCCTTAGACACTGAATGCCCTTATCCATGCTTGTCCATTTTCCTGGGCGATATGTAACATCATATTTAAAGGAATACCTTTCCTTCACTCCAGACAGGAGTCACCTCCAGAGGCTGAGGGCTTGTGTTCTTTTTCCAATTGCTTTGTCAACACTCTCTTCCCCAGAAAGGGATCCCAGTTGTTTGGTTTCTTTTCCCTCTAATTCCAGGCTACTGGCCCCGTTATCCCAGTATTGGAGCAGTCAAGTGACAATGTGCTCACCTGAACGATGGCTGAAAACTTTTCGCATATCTTGCACCTCACTCAAGGACAGGGATCAATCAGGTGGTCTCTATTTCATTTATGACTTCCTCCTCTCCTCGTAATGGCCTTGCTTTTTCATCATCCCTTTCTAAACGAGTTGACGTCCGCTTCCAATATTTCTTCTTGTGTATGGGTGCAACTCATACTGGCAAGGGTTGATTCTCTGAGTCAGCTCCAGTACTCGTTGTGGGGGTTTGAGTAGCCACAGTGCTTGTCCTGGGGGTTTGAGTAGCTGCAGTGCCTGTCATCGGGGTTGGAGTGACCACAGTGCCTGTTGCTTTGCCTTTCAACCCAGAGAGCTTCTCTTCCCCTTGGGAGCACTGAATACTCTTGAGCAGGGCTCAGTACATGTGGACCAGGCCCCAGCACATTGCAGTTATCTGTGTCTCTCTGGAATTCCCAGCATAACAACATACTTTCTCCAAATATTCTACTAGTTTTTTCAGGATTCTGAACTTGTTCAGGGGTGAAACTCCAAAACACTGGGGGTGCCCACTGCCCTAGGTATTTGCCCGTGCTATCCCACATGCCCTGCCACTCGTAACAATCAAGCCTTGGGGCAGATTTCTGGGTAATATTCTTAAGTTGCTTAGTCAAAACCAAAATAACATGCCCAAAAACTAACTATAAGTATACCTTAACCACCAAAGGATGTTCAAGATACAAAAAAGTTGTTGTAATAAAGGCAGAGACATCATAGAAGAAAGTAGCAAAGATACCGTTCTGTATTTCCTCCATATAAAATCTCTCAGAGAAGGAGGTATAGTTGCTAATAGCCTCAACAAGGTGGTATCCAAAGTACAGTAACAATTTCAGCAAAAACCCCAAATACCAGATAAAGATGAAAACCAGTGTTTGCATAACAAATCTTGTAGGCAAAGCATCACTAATCAAGGCAGAACAGAGCTGACTAAACAAACCAACACCAATCTTTAACACAAACTGCAAAAATGAAAACATGGTGCTGTGACCAGCAGCTGTTGTTATCTCCAACCCTTGAGCCCCACGCTGGATGCCAAAAAAGACTGTCGTGGTTTAGCCGGCAGCTCAGCCCCACACAGTCGCTCGCTCACTCCCCCACCAGTGGGATGGGGGACAGAACCAGAAGGGTAACACTTGCGGGTTGAGATTAGAACAGTTTAAAATTAAAATCTAAAAAAAAGAAAATGTAATGGAAAGGAAAACAACAGGAGGCACAAAATGCCAGGGAAGGGGAAGGGGGGGGAATGAACCACCAAAACAAACCACACACGACACAGCCACTCACCACCCACTGACCCAACACCACACCTCCCCAAGCCGCAACTGCCCCCTTAATACACTGGTCATGGTGTCACATGGTACAGAATGAACCTGCCATTGGCCAGTTGGGGTCAGCTGCCCCGGCCATGGTCCCGCCCCTCCCAGCCTCCTGCCCACGCGGCAGAGCGCGGGAAGCTGGAAAAGTCCCCAACCACCACAGTGAAGAGAATTAACCCCTTCTCAGCCAAAACCAGCACAACACTCCTAAGAAAAGAAATAATGTGTAGAGCTGGATCCCTTCTTCATTCCTCACTCTGTGGTACTTTGTACTGAAATGTTTTTAAAAGAAATTTTAGTTTGGATCTCCCAGTTCTTCCTAAAGAGTTTTAGTGATGTCCATATCTCTGTATTGTGAAGTTCCTGGGGTAGGGCTATATCCCCCACTCAGTAAACTTTACTTGTAATGCAACCCTAGCCACTTTGGCAGTACCACAGGCAAACAGGACTAAAAAGTGCATGGAAAGTGATTAGACAATTTGATCTGAATTCAAAGACAAGAAGAACCTTTTGGCTGTTAGTAAAGAAACACTAGGTCCCACAGCTCAGTGTTCTGTATCCTTTAGTTAGCCAAACTCCAACTTGCTGTCTTATCAAAATCATCTGATCCTGCTGCCACCACAGGAATGTTGGTACCTGGCATAAATACTTTTCAAATAATATTTAGTTGTTTTTTGTTATACCAAAATATGTGCCCTCTGAGGAAGGTCTCTGCAGTGCACCTGCAGATGATATGGTTGTTTGAACTGTCTTAAATCTGAACTGTGAGAGTCCTGGAGTACTTGGACTAGCAAAATTCCATTGTCATAGTAACCACTGATTACTTTAAAATAAGCCTCTCTTCACCTAAATAATAGTTAATAATACCTTATATTCCTCACCGATATTTTCTTTCAAATTGTTGTTCCTCATGAAGCTGGAGCAGCTTCTCACATCTCAAGCAAACACATGAGCAAAACCATAAACCTAGATCTTCTAGATGCATGGAGGATTGGATTCACTACTGTGAACCTATTTTTAATCCCTGTCATGGCCTGTATTACATAAACAATTTTCAAGCAGAAATCCCCATTTACTTTGGTTAGTAGTTCTGCTTTAAAATCAATTACATAATATATCTTCTGGGAAGGAAACAATTTCTGAGAATAAATGAAGGCCCAGATTTCTGGATCTTGGAAATAGCACTAAGATCTGTTAAAATGCAAACCAGCTGTTTAAGAAGCTCCTCAGAGGCTTCTAAAACACAGAAGAAAATTGACAATTGATCTTCCAGCAGAAGTGTTTATGTTAAAAATAAGTAACATTAACAGGACTTTGATGTCTCATTACCTAAAATTAGGCACTTCTTAGCTCACTAATTTCCTCTGGTTTTCATTTGGTATGGTTAACCTGCAGGAAACATACCCAGTGCATCTGCTAAACGCCAACTGGACTACAAGGAGTGGATTGACATGACACAAATCACAAACAATACAATTTCTTTAGAGGCCTTGTAAAGATCTTGTTCTATTCATCTGAATGCATTTGTGCAAGAGCTCTCTGAGTTATGCTAGCAACCCAAAGCCACCCTTCCAAATCAGTGAGCTTCTGGGATTTAATCACTTCAAGTAAATGAGCTATTCTAGTTACCGACAGGGAAACAGTTGCCAATCATAGCAGAGAAGAAAGCAGACCCACTGCAGGGCATGAAATTAAATTTTCCAGGTAGTAGCCAGTAATTGATACCACAATGTGACCTTTGCCTAAAGCATCCAATTTAGAGCCATGAGGAACCGCAACTGGGGCAGGACAGAGTCTGTGACCACCAGCAGGCTTGCTCGGCAAACAACTCTGACAGTACTCTCCAATTCCACTGACAGGTAGCTCTGTGGCTTTGTAATCTGCATGAAGTGAGGCTCTCACCTGATGCAGACAGCACCCCAAGAATATTTTCATACAGATCTATTTTTAATAGTATTTTTGTAGCAGGAATATAGCAAATTTGCATTAAAATTACAAGGAACCAACAATTTTTGTTGATACTAGCATATTGTACATGCTATTAGGCAATGGCATTTTTTTCTCCCTGGCTTATAGCTGAAAAATTAATGAAGAACCTGTCTGAGAAATATAGCATAGCTTCTTCCTTTTAAATTGCCTAGGTCTCTGGACTCCCACAGATTCAATAGCAAGTGCAGCTGATGATTCCCGTGTGAGATCCACACTCAACCTCCAGCCATACCCGCAAACCAAGGCACCTGAGTAAGGCACACAGATGGCCCAGCCATCCCATGCAAGAGAAACAGACATTGATGGAAGGGTATTTTTCTCAGCTGCAGGTTCAGGCAGCCTCCGGAGGTGCCCATCTCACATTTGGTATTGCTCAAAGAGAGAATCAAGTGTCACCAAACTCCCAAAATAGGCACCTCAGTTAGATGACCAAAGCAAAGGAGGATCAGTCTTGGTCCACCTGCTGAAGCCAACAAATCTTTTTCCAAGAACTTCTGATGAGGACTTAAACTGTCATCTGCTACTAATGAAATCAAAAGGACCTTTGTCACCAACACCACACTGTCCAGATCAGGCTACAAAACTGAAAGCACACATAAGGGAATCTTTGTAAAGTGATTGCCTTTCATACCTTGCAAAATGCAGCAGCTGCTTAAAAAAGAGTCTTCCCACACTACTCAGGGCCTTCCCATGGATTTTCTCCAGCACATTTTTCTCCATAAAATTAATAGGACTACATGTGTGTTTAAACAGGCAGGATTCACCAATCGGTGCCTGGAACAAGCCCAGTATCACTGGGGCTTCCCCCCAAAGCACTGTTTATAGTGCTGAATATCAAACCCGCTGCTGACTTTTTACTGCTCTGCTGTAGGAGCAGTAATGCGCTCTCTTGGGCTATGGGAGTTTGAAGCTGTGCACTGAAACCAAAACTAACAGACCCAAGAAATGCTGAAAATGCTATCAACTGGGAGAAATTAGATACATGTAATTTAGAAATGCTTCTCCAAACACAGCTGTTTCCCAGATTATTTATTCTTACAAATATGCATCCATAATCAGAGATAAAATTCTAGCTATTTGATTAGAAATGCCTCCTGAGTTTGGGCTTATTAGAATACAAAACCAAGTGCATAAGCAGGACCAAATTTAAAAAAAAAAAATACCCACACAATTAGATTTAGCTCTCTCAGCCATGTCATTTTATGATTGCGGAAAACTGGAAAGTCACAGCTCCCCATTCATTTTAGATTGCAATCAGATTCTAATTCAGATTTCAATTAATATTCTAATTTTAGGGAAAAATGCCACAATAGTAAAGAAAAAAATGAGCTGCGGGGACTCTCCATACAGAATTAAATGAAGGTCAAAGTTCAGAAATTCACAGATGAATAGAAACCCCATGCTCCCATGCTATTCGTTATGACCACTGCATACTAGGGAAGGGCAACGAAGCAGGAAATGTCCATTTCCTTTTTGATTGGATCGTTACAAAAATAACTTCCCAACTCTCTCAATCTCACCTTCCTGCAAATGAGACCAATAGGTGTCATAAAATTCTTCAGCCTGCTGGTAGCACCGACAAAGGAAAGATGGTACTTGGCTGTCCTGCATTCATTGCTAGACCTCTCTCTCAGCCTGCTGTCCCTGAATTATATTACACTAACAGGGAGGGCTTGACTGCCTCTGAACCACAGAAAAAATTGAATTTTGCTGCTCCAGATAAAGGATTAAATGACTTCCTGGCATAGCACACGTGTGATATGTTCCTTTCCACCCCTGTACCCACCCACATGTGCGCACACACAGTCCTTGTTTCCTTCCTGACACTGAGCAAATCCTCTTCTGCCCCATTCCCTCCACCCGGAGCAATGTACCTTCCCCTGCCGCAGCAGCCCCCAGCACCTTCCTTGCACCCCATCACTTTGCAGACCCTCATTCAGGTGCCTTCTGCACCCATTCTTCTGGCCCAAGTGTCCCTGTAAGGTACCCCAGCTAAGTAGCTATACCCATGGACAAATGGCTACTGACAGCCATCAGCACGTATATAATCAAGTAGGCATCTGCCTCTGTTTCGTTTTCAAATTGGATGTAGTTTTCTGCTCATTCAGTAACTTCCAGCAGACTGTGAAAGTCAGCCCATAGTGGTAATGGAAAATGAGAGTGCTAAGGGACTATGTACAAAGAAATAAACATTTTCCCTGTTGTTAACAGTTGGAGGGTTATAAGGAGTTTTCTGTGAAGCAACCTGATGACAGGATACGCTATGGCTAGAGTGGGAATTTCATGTGAAGAAGCTGCTTGAAATGATAATGTGGTAAACACCCCAGATGCTGTACAAAGCTGAGATATAAAATGTAGAACAGCTTTTAACTGACAGCTTTAATCTTGCTTAATGTGCGGTCCTGAAGCAAAAAAAAAAAAGATGTTTGGACATAATGCTCTGCTATTTGCCCTTGAGTATCAATGTTCAGTGTAGAGGAGGTAAAAGTACCCCCTGTACAGAGGTGATACCAAGGCAATGCCCACCAAGGCACCAAAAGTCAGTGCTTTCCAGCAGGGAGACAGAGGCCAGGCATTGGGAGACCAGGGCCAAGCTGTGCCTGGGAGCACAGGCAGATGCCTGCATCAGAAGCAGAGATGCCAGAACTCTTTCTTCAACACCAGCTCAGCTGAGGAGGCCATTAGCACAGCAATGGCCCAAGCTGATGAAGCCTTCAAAAAATCTAAACTCCAGACTAACAGAGTTAGTGAGCACCAGCCCTGCACAGCTGTAAAGTGCCATTCTGCCCTGTGCTCCCCCAGTACTTTCCCTGCCCGCTCAGGCTTCCCTAGTGCATCCTACCATCCTCCATTTCACAATGTAGTTGTACCCTACGCCTGACACATTGAAAACCATGTTTGTATGCTTTCCTTTCCATTTCATAGTCACTTTCTATTGAAGAAAAAGGGAGCTGCAAGCACTTTGCTCCTTGGAGAAGTGTGGTTATGGGGCCCAATGACTGGGAATATGCTTTCTGCCTTCGGCTCCTTTTGCCAGCGCTTCTCTTGCTCCCTTGCTCACTCTTTGGTTTTTTTGTTTGTTTGTTTTCTTTTTTTTTTTTTTGGCCAGGCCGTAAAATGTCAGTGTTAATACCTATGAGGGGGAGGAACAGACAGCTTGTCTCCTGAATTTACTTATCATCAGATAACTGTTCATATAAAGAAAGTCAGGAAACGTATTATTTCTGTCCTAATGAAGTACTTTTTCAGTTGAGTTAAGGGCAGTACACCCTCAGCCAGCCTTTGGTGGCCCTGACCTTTTCAAGGTGCCCTGTTGTGGAGATTGGCAGCTAGCCCAGGGCAAAAGCACTCCACATAGATTCAGGCTAAGACCTTGGCGAACCAGCACAATGAGGAGTTCAATAGCCAATCAATAAGACAACCATCAAAATTAACATTAAGGGTGTCTTGTAGGGAACATAATTAATTTTATGATGACAACTATGAACTAATAGTTGAGTGCCATTAAGAGATGACATCACCCTCAGAGCTTTTGATGAAAGCAATTATCTAGCTGCATGGAGGTTATTGTTCTGCCTGCATCCAAAGTTGAGGGAAATAAAGTGTAAAAACACCAGACTGTCTTTATAAGCAAGAATATAGGCTCTGTGTGTCACAGTTTGATGATTATATTTGTGTAGTCATGTGAAGCTTGGTGTTAATTTTTGGAGACCTTCCTCCCTAACCAATTCTCCACAGCACCCAGCAGCACTCATTTGCTTCACTGTTACAAGCTCTATACTGAGTTAAGAGTCACATTTTTTTAAATTGCTGTATAAGAAAGGCTGATATTTTTAAAGTGTAAGAAATAGGCTTAATTTACCTAGTAATTATGGCTGAAATTAATATCCTATA